>NW_020799097.1:22159268-22264366 GCF_003259725.1 Athene cunicularia | reverse complement strand
ACTCAGTATATAGGTACATTCTGGTGTGGGCTTGTGAAAGGCAACTTCAAGGGGGAAAATACTAAAGAAATTTTTAATTTTAAAATTGATATGATTTTGTTGTAGGAAAAAAAAAAAAAAAAAAAGAAAAAGACAGAAAATGTATTTTTCTCTACCAGGAGCATAAAGGGCCTGGAAGGAGATAACATCTGTGTTAAACCTAGGTACAACAAAAGTTCAAAACATGAAATAGGCTACTCTGTTTCACTGGTTCCCATACTCCGTGGAATGAAGTATGAACTAGTAAGGTTGTTAAAGGAAGCAATGGAAATTAGGAAAGTTTATCAATGCCAGGCAATTTATGGGACTGTGCAAGAAGCATGCGTGTGCCTCTGTTTATGCATGCTAGAAACAGGAGAACATGTTTCAGAAGCCCCTGCTGACTCCAGGCATAGTGACTAGGGTCAGGAAGGCACATTCACGACACACTGCAGCTAGTAAGCCATTTCAAGATTAACAGATGTAGTCCAAAGCCCTCTGAAGGCAGCTACTATGCTTCAAAGCCCAAGTTGACAAGTCTACATCACACCAAGCTATTGTTTTCTTTGAATATCTTTTCCTGAGAGGAAGCCGTTATCAAAACAAATAAATATAATTCACAGAACTTGAATTCTTAACTAACTGATGCCTTCCCACAGCCAGCATGGAGACAAAGATACAAAGGAACTTCCACCATTTAAAAAAGGACTATAGGAGTGGGTCAACAGCCTATAACACAAGGCAGCACACAATAAGGATGGCTATAATGATTTGCTGTTAATGTGTCATTCACTGAGCAATAGTCAGCTTCTGAAGTGGTGATTTAAGAAAGTTGTCAATGTTTTCAGTGATAAACACCAGAGTTCTATCAGAAACTACTTCAAGACTCCATTTGATTTCATAGGGGTAAGAACTGCACTGAATTCAGAAAGAAAAGACCATGAAGCAGGAGAAGGGATTTCATGGGGAAAAGTTTGTGATAATGTAATTAAAATCTCTGTGCACAAGGGAACAAAGTAAATGCTGAATTGGCTTTTGCCCACAGGCATTTCCAGATTTGATTGCTTCACTTGGTTGGTTTAGCATTATTTCAGCACGGTTTTGTACTTTCAACATTTTTCATGTGGAGTATAACCAGAGGAGAGAAGTTATTTCATGATGTAACTCATTGGAGTCTGTGGAATTACTCCAGTATGGAATATCGTTCACCATCAAAAGTATTTGATTTTGTAGATTTTAAATATTCAACAGATGACATAACAACTATTTAATCATAACCTAAATCCTTGGTATGACTCTTCTGAACATTATTGTAAAATCCATGAATGCACAGGTAAAATAGAGTTCAGTCACCATGTCTAGATCCAGGATACATATTCATGAGCTACAAGTTAATTCTGGGCCCTGACATGCAAATAGGCAAGCAGCCAAATTGTCATGGGTCTCTCACTTTGACCAACTTTCTCTTTGAAAGCTTTTCTAAAGAAAATGCACTGAAACTGCTTTGTTCTCTGGGATAGCCTCAGTCTTGAAAAATCAGCAGTTTCAAATGGAAGGAAAAGACTTACCAGAATATTCTAAAAATAACTGTATTTGAAGAACAAGTCTGGTCTGCAGTGTGTAATTTGAGTTCATTTTTTTCTAAATGACAAAGACCTCCTTTCATATTTTAGCATATCTATGTATTATATGCTCTGGAGTTTACTTCTACAAAGTACCTAACAATAGGAAGGTTACATTATTTTTTTAAAAAAAACAAATTTGATATGGAAATAGATTTACCTCCAAAATGAACTGGTTAAACTTTGTGGAAAAAAAGTATTCTCATCTGGGTATATTAGGAATATTATGGATATGAATTCCAAATTATGAATATGAAACACAACATGAATTTTGATACCATGAAAACCATAAAAAACAAACCCCTCAAAACCCCACAAAAACCCCTAACCTCACAACTCTGGAGATCATCCATAAACAAAATGAAATAAATCCTGCAGTTTAGAAAACTCAGAAAAATTCTGGTAACACTTTTATTTTGGTAGCATTGTTTTGTCATTTTATTTTATAGCTTGCCTGCCAGGAACTTTGGTTATAACACAAAAAAAGAAAAAAAAAACAAGAAAAATAGTCCAAAAAACTTTTGATTCTTGTCTTGTTGTTAAATTTAGCATTTAACCTGATAGAATTGTTGTTAAAATAATGACATGTCATTTTTATTACTCTTGCTCAAAAAGATTCAAGAAGATCCGGTTTTCAGGCACTTATTATCAATGAAATTGTTTTCACAAAAGGGAGCTATGTTTTCTGTGTCCTACAAATCTTGCAATGATTTAGTTGTTAGAAAAACTATTGCACTGACATAAAGTGGAGAGCATAATATCTATCTTTCACATTTCTTAGTTTAATTGTCTTACTGTAACTGAATATGACATACAATGTAAGAAAGATTAATGATGAGAGAAAACTGAAGTCAGCAGCCTCAGGCAAGACAGTTTCTCAGAACTGGCTTTATAATTTCAGAAGAGATATGATTAACCTTAAAAGAATTTGAATTTTTTACCTTTTTCTTTCTTTTCTGAGATAGCACTACAAGACTTGTTTTTCAAGCCCTTCTGTATTTTGAAGATAATTTTCAATTCTTGAATGGATTTTAGATAATTTCAAACAGCATTTCACCCAAGACTGTTACATAATGTCATAAATTTGCTAACATTGATGAGTTTTTAACTATGATTGAAGGTATCCGTATCACATCTGCCCTAAGTTTCTTCAGTAGATTCAGCTGTGTACCAAAACAAACAAACAAAAGGTGTTCTAAGCTATTAGAGCAGCAGTGGTGAAGTATTGTTTGCTCCCATCCCTAGAGGTCCCAAGGACATTCACAGTCTGTCCCCAGACTTCTTTTCACATTACAGTTCTGCAGTTCCTCTTCCCTGCGAAGTCTTGCCTGGTCTTCAGCTTCTTCCCCTCCTCCTCACACATTATAAATATAAAATATACTTATTTTCTCGAGAGATATTAGGACATTGACAACTCATCAGCTTTCTCCTCTTCAAGTCTTTGCTCTGCAGGCAGCCACCCTGGCTCCTGAGAGAACAGCAGGACGTTACAGCAACATGACTGACAGACTGGTTAAACTGATGGAGCAATGGCTTCTGACGTATGGCTCTGGCTGCTTCACCAGAAAACTACTCCTAGCTCTGTCTCAGTTCCCTTCTGTCCCTAGATTCAACTACAGGATACGCATGCAGCCTAATTCTCTTCCTTATGAGATTTCCTAATTTTTAAGAAGGTCCTTGGTATTGTGCATGTACCTTCAGGTGGAAGAGACTCCATTATCAGTACCATTTAATTGACAAGACTGTTGAAGGAGAATCATGCCATCCTTCTGCAAACAAGCCAGCTGTATGTGTTTAAGCTCCCAGTTAAACCTCAGCTCCTCACACTCAAAGACCAGCCACCATTTGTGAAAGCACTACTGCCACTGATTATATACAAAGTATATAAATAAATCATTGCATCTGGGTTGATGCATATTTTACATCTGTTGTGCTGTCTCCTCAGAGAACAGATAAAATAATCCCCAGGCATTGCAAAAGAGAGAGTCCTCAACTTTTCTGATCACCTGCTGCGGGGCTCACTTTATTTAAGTAATTATCTTATTACAGTTTTCTTTAGACATGAAACATTCATATCAAGAACCTGAAAATGCTAAGACTTTGTGCAAACATTCTGCCAAACTTTATCCCTGAGTAAAAAAAAAAAAAAGAAGAGAATAATATATTTCATCCTTCCTTTAAATTTTCTCTCATTGTTCCACATCAGCTAAAGAAAAAACTGTATAATCAGCCGGAATCACATCGATCTCCATTACTATAATTAATATATACTATCTCAAACCCTAGCTGTGAGGGCAGTTTTCAAAATGATACCTGGTAATTTGGTGCCTAGTACTTTACTTAAAGTAGGTGCTGGAATAAAAAATAACTTTAAAAAATAAAAATGAAATATTGCATTACATTCAGCAATACTCATATTCTGAGAGTTCTCAGAGTCTCAAGGAAAAAAAAGAAATAATTTTCTATACAAAGACATAGCAAAGGTTGGCCTTGCTAGATTTATCTGCATGTTAAAGTTTTCCTTTGTAATACAATGTAGAAAGACAACAGTAAATGTTGCAGAATGGCCAGATCAAGGAATTCAGAAGCACTGGCCTATTCCCAGCTCGATTAGTGGTCTGCTGAGTAACTTCAGGAAATTCCCTTTTCAGTCATATCTGCATGTACCCTATGAAAATTTAGCTATTTAGTATATGCTATATGTTTAGTCTCCTCTATAACCAACGGAGAAAGACACTTTTCCCGGGAATGATTTATTGCATATGAAAATAGGTCTGAAAACAACTACACTAATGTGTGCATGCAACACTGGAAAACTTGTGGAACAATTACTTATAGCACATTTATAAGTAGATGGTGGACGAAAAGATAGTTGTTATAGAACATTTTTCCTTTTAGTTCAAGGATATTTTTATGGCTTTTCATGATTGGCTTTGCACTGAGTGTGTTCTTTCTGGCCTGGCTAAGCAGAGCCTGAGGTTACTAGAGACAGGTACCTGGAGCAGTGGGCTCCAAGGTTTCTGCTATGGTGAAAGCATACTGCTACTTGGTAGCTGTGGCTTGTAGGACAAGTAGGAACATTTATTCCACACAGACTATTAAGTTATCTTAGATCTTGTGGGGAACGGACTAGGTAGAGATTAAAAAGGGAAAAAAATCTTAAACCTTTAAATGGAGGGGGCAGTGAGCAGAGGAGGATTAGTCATAAAGCTGTAGTAATCAGAAGTCTCAGAGAAAGGAGGAATTTTAGAACAAGTAATACTGTAGAAGCACTTGGAAGAACAAAAGGAACTGAGTAGCAGGCAACATTTAGTTTGTTTGTCTCAAACTGAATGTATGATTTAATTTTGCATGAGAATAGACAGTCTTATATGTGAGGAGGAGCCTTAGGTGTCTCTTATATTGAGTTTCTTATGGCTTTTGACACTGCCCATACGACAATGTCATCCATGTCACAGACAATGCGACATACACATTCTAGATGAAATTACTTTAGACTGAATTGATGGAAAGCCAAAAACTTGTATCACGGTCAGGCATTCACAGTTGAAATGGGGTGTACACATTCAATACTGATGAATGGGTGATGGCAATTTGGAATTTTTTTGGTCAGATGAGACAGCATGTCACTGGGACAGCATGAGCCAGGCTTACAATTATCTTGAAAAGTTAAATAAATTTATTGAGGAAAAAATAAACAAAATAGGATTGGATTCAGTAAAGACAAGTACAAGATACTGAACTTGGGGGAATTAATTGTAAGACACTAGAGAGAGGACAAGTTGTCATATGTCTGTTCTACACAAAAAATGTCTGCAACTACAGTTTAGCACAAGTTAAATAGGATTAGACAATATCATGCTATTTCTGGAAAAAAATAAGCATCATAGTGGGATGTATAAGCAAGAACATAAGCTACAAGACATGGAAAATCATTCTCTTTCCACATCCAGTACAGGTTAGGGCCATGTGCAGATTTGATAGGGGAGAGAGTATAGAGGAGAGGCTGGTCAGAACTCTGGAAAACATGACCTATGAGAAAATACTGAAAGAGCATTTGCTTTTAAGTCTGACAGAGATAAGACCAACAGGGTACAATATTAGTCTTCAATTGCATGAAAGATTGTTGCTAAAGGGAAGGAATAATCTATTCAACTTTTGTATGCAAAAAATAATGAGCTTATTCTGAAACAGGGAAGACTCAGGTCAAACATTAGCTGAACTTTTAAACAGCAAGGATAGTGAAACAGAGGAACAGACCTGCTGGGGATATTATGGCCTTTCCATTGTTGGAAACATTGAAAACCAGGTTAGACCAAACATCTGTTCAGCATCACCTGCGGAGCCAGGGGATAGACCGGCTGTTCTGTGCAGTTCTTTTCTTGCCCTATTTTTCTGAAAGCATATGTTCTGTTTATTACAGGGATCTACTAGCAATAATGTCAATGAATATTAGGTTGGTCCTTGCCAGTCAGTCAGTGGTAGATCTATATTTTCTACTCTGTCAGCGTAAGACAAATCTCAATGAAATACAAATAGCTTAAAAATAAAAATAAAAGTAAGTTTAAAACATTCCTTAAAGCTCACATGAAGGAATATTTAATGATTAATGGAATACATATTCACGCAGTTCCTGTGCTGATTCAGATTAGACCAAACTGAAAGAAATGAGTATATAAGGAAAACTGAATATCACAATTAAGAGCAATAAAGAATTGGGATGATTACAAACCCTAAATGAAGTATTCACATAAGGAAAAAAAAATATTCTTTTACAGACTACAGTGTGATGCTTCCTTGAAGCTCCCTATTAAAGTCAAAGCAATCTGAGACCAAAAGGAGTAGTTTTGGACAGAAACCTTAATACCATAGCAAAGGCAACAGACATAAAAAGGGCTTTACATATATGCAGTTCTGCATTCTTTTATAAGGTTATACCTGCCTAATAAGATACAATAGAAATGCAATTTATCCTTTGCTTATAGACAGGCTGTAGAAATAAATCCCTGGTTTGCTCTTTCATTGGTCTTAAGTGATAAGCATCTACTAACACAATCATTTTGTTTCAAAGCACATCACTGCTGTTACTTGTAAGCACATCACTATTGTTATTTTTATTCTGAAAGTTTTTACTCTTCTCAAGGAATGTAAATTCAACTTATTACACATCTCTTCACTAAGGTCAACAGAAAAAGTTTAGTCCTTTGGTGTATCAGAAACAAAGGAAGTCACAGCAAAGATCAGCAGGACAAAAGCTGTAGTAAGAACTTAGACACAAAATGAGGGATTTTTTCTTGTCTGCATGGGAGTTCTGCCTGGGTATTATTCCTTGGAGCTCTTAATCTGAAATATTAGGAAAAAATCCCAAATAAAAGTTCAAGGAATGGTATTGAGGGGATGGGGAGGATTTGAAGAAATCAAGAGAAAGTATTTCCCTCTTCCCCTATAATTCTGGTGTGGCAGGGGGTTGGAACATCCCCTAGTATTGCATTCAGGGATGCAAACCTATAGAAGATACTAGTTTAACACTTATCTATTTTTTATTTTCTTAAATCACATGAAATGTAATTAATACAAAAATAAAGACAATGAAGGACATGCTTCTGAGATCTAGTTTCTGTTAAATGCAACATTCCTATTTTCCCTTCTTGTCTCAGTTAATGCCACTGAGCTAAGAATTCAGATACCACTCTTAAAGTTTACATTTCCAGTTACCCATGCTTCACAAGTCTTTCACTGCTGATGTGAAAGCATATGAAAATTGTGGTAATACTTCTGACTGGAAAGGACTTTGAAACTGCCTCTAGCAACGATAGAAACTGTGTGAACGGCTCACACGAAACCTGTGCTCAAGTGTGTCAAAAGTAGAGAAATTCAATATTTTGCAGCTAAAATGGAACAACATTGGTAGGACAGGGCAACTGTGAGTCTATGAGGCTTTGGCTCCATTTTGAAACCTACCACAGGGCTGGCAGGAGTGGTGAGTAAATAGATGTATGATCTTGTACTATAATGGATTAAATATTGGCTGTGTGGCAATTTGTGGGGCTGCATGGTAAATCATACCATGGAAATTTTCAAAGTTAAAAAGAAACTATTTGGGGAGGGATCATCTTGATAATCAGTTTAACATCAGCTTTCAGACCGAAGCCTAAGAGCTGCAGGAGAAAGACTGTGGAGACAGTAAATAGCAGTACCATGACAAGAATAAGCATTCATGTAAGGAGGGCTTATTGGTCCCCAGAGAAAAAACAAACACTGAATAGCTCCCTAATTTGCACCTAGTGAATCACTCCTCTGGAAGTAAGCACCATCATGTCTACAGAGAGAAAAAATCCTTCTGATTGTCTTCAA
This sequence comes from Athene cunicularia, assembly GCF_003259725.1. NCBI lineage: Eukaryota > Metazoa > Chordata > Aves > Strigiformes > Strigidae > Athene > Athene cunicularia. Next base: position 22,256,372 of record NW_020799097.1, on the reverse strand, counting down.
TGACACAAGCTGTTCTGTTGGCTATATGTGGGACTCAGACACTTTGAAAAGCTAAATTTGAATCAGAAGTTGTGACTATTATAATACATTAATAATAAGACAACCTAGGATTGTCCTAGAAATGTCAGGGTATGGATTACAGATAAGGAAGCATAGTATGATTTCCAATTTCAGTGTTTGGTCCCCAAACTGTCATCTAAACTTTCCTAAAAAAGAAAAAATCTGTTCCACTGTGACAGGCAATATCTGTTTTATTTATCTATTTTATATGATGCTACATTCTTTCAATAGGCTATGGCTGGACAGCCAAGAGAAAGCCCTTGTTTGCTTTCTTCTGGTGGCTGCACCATCCGTCAGGTGAAGTGTGTGGAGGGAGAGCAGAGCCGATCCTCCCCAGGGAAGTGCAGAAACGCACTTGATGGGAGAGGTGTCCAGCACAGGGCCGGAGGAGGAAGGACAGGTGGGGTGAGGGCAGCAAACAGAGCCAACGGTGCAGGTTGGTATGCCTGTCAGAGCACAGGCACCCAGCTAGGCTCCATGGAAAGAGAAACTTTTCCTAGTGATCAGGAAGGGACTGCATGCAATTTGATGTGGTGCAGGAGTCAATTGAAAGGTTTCTGGGCTGGGAGCAAGATGGCAAGAAAGGACTCCTGGCACCTGCAAGGACATGGCAGCCCGGGGGGAAATGAGTAAACAAATGCCATTTATTTTAGCCCAGTCATTTTTACTTTTTGTTTTTTAAATTTATTTTTCAGTGTTGTCTGCTCTAACATCTGCTCAAAGAAAGCTGGCTTTAGAACATGGAGGCCCTTGACAGCATTTGTAGGGTGCCATTAAAGGTGAAGGACAGGTCATGAGGTACACAGCAAAAGGTCTGATTGGTTCAAGAACCAGAATTTCCCCCCCTTTCCAGCAGATTTTGGCATAATTTTCTTATGAAAAATTGTTTAAAGAATTACATGACTATGCATACTTAAGGTAAAACAACTGTTTGACACCAGTAAATTTCTCTACATGAAAGTGTAGAGAAAAAGAGTTAAGGTCTTCAAAGAAAACCAGCCTGTAGTCAGTGTCCCTGTCTTTAAAACTCTATTCTTATTCTTAAGCCATGTTTTCAGGTTTTGTTATTTATGTATATCCTTGATCTCACATGTTTTGCTTCTACTTCAACTATGATCTCTCAGCAGAAACAAAGATTTTATGTTATCAGTTTTTTGGTATGTTCTTAGTGGAAGTTCTGGGAATGTCTACTCACCCTAGATGTACAGACCAAAGAATTATTTATTGGCAGCTTTGTCACCGCATTCAGAAAATAAAATAAGATTCCTAGATAGCTGTTTAACAGAACAAAATCTATGGTATTAAACAACAACTCTAACAATACAAGCTTTCAAATACAGTGTCTAGACGTCAGGTTTGCAGAGAATGTAAATTGATGGAGACTTTGGAAGTCAGTAGAGCTCTTATAATAATCTGGTCCTATGTATTTATACATAAGACTTATTCATAAATAAGAGCTCTTCAAACTCTCAAACATTTGTGGAAGGGAAATGACACTTCACAAGTTTTGAGATGAGTTTCAAAGGCATTGAAAAACACTTTACCATGTCATACAGTTATAAACTTCTCACGAAATAAGGACTTGCAATTTCCTCACACATGCATTAGCCACATAATTGAGAAGGACCAGCTTAAGGACCTGACCAAGACCAATCACTTGAATCTTACTTAAACCAGGAAGAGGCTGTAAGCAAAACCAGAAGCAAAGTCGGGATTAATTCTACTGCAGCCAAAGCAAGTATGCCAAAAGCTGTGAGGCAACCAAAAGAAAGGAGAGCCTTTCCATTCAGAAAAGTCAGTGCCAGCAGAGCTCAAAGAACACAGAGAAATGAAGGCTAAGCAAGGTAAAGATTTCTTAATATATAGAAAGGCCCAGTACTCATCCAGCAATAAGAAAGAATATATCTAGCCATATTTCTTCTAGAATAAATCACCCTAAGGCACAAAGGTTTCATCTGGTGACATAAAGTTTTTCGCAGCCAGTGTCAAGGTTTACTGTTGATATTAATTTTAATTTAGTACTTAAGTTACTTTACACTTTTTTTCCCCTGGCTAATATCTGAACAGTTGGGCATCTCTGAAGAACCCAGAAAAACAACTGAGTTAAAACAGGATTTATTTTCATTTAACTTGAGGGTATTTCTAGTATCTTTTATCAATAATAACAGTAAAAATATCAAGATTTATTAAGGGCTTTCATATTCTTAGTCTATCAGTAAAAGTAAAAATAAAATTTTATTAGTGTTTGCCCTCTGCCTGGTACAAGCAATTACAGAGGCGTTCTACCAGGTTATGGTAGAACTGTAGAAACTTGGAAATCATTCTATGTAAATTGAGGTGTGAAATAAAAACTGAAATCCCAAGGAAATGTGAGCAGATATTTAAATTCCTCTTATAAGATTGAGCAGTTTATATAGAATAATAATAAAAGAAAAAAAGAAAATTGAAAATTAAGGCAATGATAGGAACAATTGGATATTACTAGGCAGGATATAAACTCCCTAGAAGGGAAAAGAGCATACAATAGAGATTTCCTAGATGGAGTGGGTGGGAATATATCCTTTCAGGTATCTTAATCCCTGAAGTAGGATAAAAATTTAAAACAACTGTTGCTCTGATGAAGCAGAACTCATAGGTCCAGAGCAACACTCTGCAGATTCACCCAGAAACATCATGAAGTTTACCACTGTTGTAAAGCAAAAATGAAATCTGTTCTTTTGTCTCCTAGTGATGTTTCTTGTGTCATGAACTTGCACTGCAAACAGGCTGTGTCCTTCTGGGAAATATTTGCAAGAGAGCACAGAAAGCAAGTGTGACAGCCATAACTGAAATTGCTGAAAAAAACATAGCCATACTGACAATAAAAGCAATAATGCATTTTCATTTCAGTAACCCTACTGCAGAAGCTTACAAGGGTGCAACAGTTTCTGAGAAATGTATTGGAAAATTGAATGTGTCCTGCCATCTTGTCACAAAAGGGGAACGTATGTAGTACCTGTCAGAAGACATGGTAAAATTAAATCATCCATTAGCTTCTGCCTGATCCACCACTTGACAGGGTTCTTGCAAGCAAACACTCAAATATTGAATAACAAAGAAAAGAACAAGAGCAAGAAGAGGTCTTTTGATGTGCAAGGTATTTTTGCTACCAAATTCTGATAAACCCTCTGACAATTTAAATTACTACAGGTGATTTCAGTTTAAATCAAGAGTTTTCAAAGTAAATGCATATAAAGCACTAATCCATCAGAATGAGGTTAAAGGGGATGAAAATCCTACAACTGCAATTTTAAATTACTTATTAACTACTCAGAACCATTGCAGCTGTTCTTTTTGCTAGCCATTAAACTATAAAGATATGAAGACAATGAAAGGAGAGTGACCTTCTATATGTCAGAGAATATTGCTGAAGGCATCTTCAGCTAATGGGCCTGTGCTTGCTCCTGCAGAAAGAGTAAATAGGTTTATTAGCTTACTCAGCTGCAAAAGGCTTAGCAGCTACTGGTCATCTGATAATAAATTTAATTCATAGTTCATTTAGCTACAAAAGGAACTGATTTTTTTTTTTTTTTAATGCTGTTATTCAGATGTCCTGAAACGTAATCTGTACCCAGAGGGGGTGAGACAAACTCATGAACCCTAGAACAAAATGTTTTCTAATTATTCGGTCCTAGTTTGCATCCTGTACCATTGCATGTGAGTTTCTTACACTTTAAGTGTTAATTTCCCAGAAAAAGATTAGTTCCCGTAACTAGAGATAACAAATGAAAAAACCGAAAGCTTCTTGAAATTCATATCAGCCTTGTTGCAACTACATAGCTAGCCTAATTATGTGGTTTAAAAAAATATTTTTTTAAAAAAGTGTATTTTGCAAAAATATTCCATTGTTTGACTTAAACCAACATATTTTCATACTACGGTTTTGCTCTTAAAACACATATTGGATTTTATTTGGATCAGATTCTTCTTACGTATAAACTACTATCCCTATGTTAATTGTCTTGTACCAGATGTGAAATCAAGAAAGGGTCATACCTACAAATATTTGCCTGCAGCTGCCTCAGTGAACCCTTCCATCACTGATCTTCTGGGAATTTTTACCCATGCACTGAGGAAAGAACTACAGCTAAGACTGGCAGAAAGGGGAAATGAACATTCAGGACAAGGTGAAAAACACTCTACTCAGAACTTCCTCCAAAATTAGTCAAAAAAATCAGTACTACAAGTTCACTTGTGTTATTTTTTTCCCTATAGAAACCCAGTCAATGGCAAAGAGTAGGGCAACTGGAGCAGCTCTCTATAACACAGATCAAATATAATCATACTATAGAGGTGGTAGAACAGGGAAGCAATCAAAATCTGTATATAAATAGTATAATACCAGAGTCCGGCACATATTTTTCATGGCAAGAAAGAAGGGAGAGAAAGAGGAAAGAAGATTCTACCCTTATTGAAGCAACATTTTTTTCCCCAGAGGTTTTTTTTAGACAATCATTTTTAAGCCAGGTATCACTTCCTCCAGTCCAGTGAAATCTTACCATTCAGGTTTTGTCCCAGTAATGGGTTTGTCTATTATTATTTATTTCTTATATAGCCTTTCTACTGTCAGTAATAATTCATAGAACAGATAGAAAAATAGAAGTACTTCTGCAAAATTTCTGGAATATATACAAAATACATTAATTAATTCTGTGGCCTGAATTATCATTAGTATTTGTAATTGGCTAGTATTCTGTAAGTTGAACAGTCATTCTCATACCCAACAGAAAATTTCCTATTCCTGAAACACAGAAATGAAAAAATCCAGTTTATTGAGTGACACTGCCATTGCATATGACAGGCATTTGTAGGATGAATTTATGTCTTATTTATCATGACTTTAAAACAGTTGAAGGGAAGTCCTTAAATTCTCTTTGCAAAACTGTGTGAAAAACATCACACTGATAAATTAAATTGAGAGGGTTGATTAAAATCACTCCTCAGCACTATATCTTTAGATATCTACAGTGTTGAAACATGCTATAATAGAAAAAACAGGCATCCTGTTTGTCACAGCTTGATCTTCAAAGAGGGATAAAAGGGAGCTCTGGTATTTTCTGGTTCAGCTCAGAATAAATCTAAATACATTAGTTTGACAGTGTGAGGATTTTAGACAGGTTATGAAGGTGTGAACCCCACCACCACAGCCATATTTCCCTCGGTTAAGCCAGTTAACCCACATATCATGGTCACCTATGAAGTTTTTTGCTCTTCACTCAAGAACTGGCATGACACTGTTCTATGGCAGTTCCTATCTTTACACATTAAATGGATGTATGTGTTGCTATTTTCTTTATAAACTGTTGCAGTAGTAACTCATCAGAAGAAATTAAATGTTCAGACTACAGCAGTGCCTTTTATATGCTCTTAGAGATGTCTTGTGGCTCAGAGATGTTTTGCATGCAGACTGCCAGATTTAAACGCCCACAAGAAAAACATAGTTTATATGTGAATCACACATTGCAGTAAAAAAGCTCATCAGCTTTCTAAAAGGGATTGTATTTTCGTAGAAGCAAAGATGCATTAGTCTTAAAATATCAGCAGAGGACAGTAATAAATATGTCCTATTTACACACATTGCTCCAGCTACACACAGCCTGAAGTCAATCAATGCTCTTGTGCTTATTTTTCCTATTAACCAGCTCTAAGTAAGTAACTTCCCACCTGAGGAAACTGTAGCTAAGAGGAAAGAAAAGATTCAAAGAAGGAAAGAAGAAAAAAAAGAGAAAAAAAAATTAAGAGGTTCTTTGAATTAGGACTGCTGTGTTATTGCAATAATGTCTTTGTGCTAGGTGAGAAGTAAAGCTCTTTGTACCCAGTGTTATGCAGGTGTAGTGTAAGAAAAAAGCCACTCTTACAACAAACATTACTCTTTATAAGACATCAGAGGGAAAACATTAGAAAAACCAAGAAGAATTAGCAATGAGTTAAAAGTTTCCATTATCTAGTAGAAATCTCATCTTCAGTCTCTGATAAGGTAATGAAAAGTTAGATGTAAAATGGATATGAGCTTACAGAGGAGAGATGAATGATGTAGGAATTCAAGCAGTGGAGAGGTGAGAGAAGAAAAGAGAAGGAGAAACTTCTCTGAACATGCTGAAAAGGGGAAAAGGAGAAGAACAAGCCAGCCAAAGAAAGAAGGAAGGTCATGTCATATTCTGTTTATTTTCTCTTGGAAAAAAAAATCAACAAGACTGTGTGAAAAGAGAGAGGTGGAAGCTTTGCAAAGTAATTCAATAGACTGAAGGTTGCTGGAATTGTGGGTAGTGGGTATGGCATTCATTTGTGCTGAAGATGTAGAGCAACTACATTCACACGCATTTGTTCATAAAAGTTATAGAGCAATAAAATCTTTTTCTTGCTGCACCCCGCTCTTTTATTGTACCTAGAAATGTGTTTGCATAAGGTAGTCTTTTCTGGTTTGTTGCCTTTCGGTTCATATATCCTAGAAAAAAAAAAATTTGTGGGGTTTTGGTTTTGGTTTTCTTTTTTTTGTGTGTGTGTTTGGTTTTTTTCCATCATCCTGAAAGCCTGAAGAAGTCTAAATGAAACTGCTGTGGGAGTTTCACATCTTGTAAACAAGCTAAGTATGTGGTGGTCCTTTTAAACTCCCCCACATGTTCCCTAAATATACTTTACAGAAAGAAGTATCGGGCAAACAAAACAGCTGAGTAACTATGCCAGTCACAGTTTGGTTTTCTGGAATTTTTAATAGATACCAGTGAAAGATAAAACCTAAAAATAATCTATGATGTAGATTGCTCATTTTAATTCATTCTCTTCCCTGGTATGAAAGTATTAATATTTCAGTCTGCTATGAGTACGTATTTGTGGGACTCAAAGAATTTAATCGTTCTGTGAGGCTAAACACTGAGGAGCAATAATAACTATGAACTAAATATTTTGCAATATTTTATTAATTGGAGGACTGTATTATTGAAAAAAAAAAATCTCCTAAACTAATCAAGTGGAAAACAAAAATCCAGGTAGCTTTGGCACTCTGTATTATTTGCCAATACAATGAACTGTGATTCTGAAAATTTCAGCTCTTGTTAAAAAAATAAAGCAGAAAACAAACCCAAGTTATTTTAGCTTTAGTACTGTGTATTTATTAACCAATAGGTTAAATTGTTCTTAGGGTTTTTCTTAATTGTTTCACATGACAATTTTTTTCCTTGTGGTGAAAAAATTTCCTGCCCCCATCAAAATCTCTGAAGTCCAATCTATTTCATACCAAGCTGCTGATGAGTTATAAAGCAACTATTCAGAAAAATGGTCCATAAAAACTACAAGTAGGCAACAAAATCTTAGGCATTTAAATACAGTGAGCTGTTTTTCAGGTGATGAGATTTTTTTTTTTTTTTTTTTTTTTTTTTTCTATCTCACACAGCGTTCAGAACACTAAAACCCCAGCTAAAACCCAAGTGGCACTGTTCTCCCGAGGATTAAAAAGTTATGAAAATATAATGTGATAATACCATAAAGACAGAAAGTTCCAGAACGTAATATCCATTCACAATTGGCTAGACAGATGAACACTGGTAGTTACAAAACAGCATACTGGGTTCTTATCAATAATTTGAATGTTATGCATGACTGATTTCACAAGTTCTGTCCTGCCAATATATTCCACTGTTTTTTGTTAAACTAAAAAACCCAACCCATTAAAGGAAAACCCCCACATGAATGTTTCATGTGTCAGAGCAGTACAGGGAGTTGGTAATGTCTCACATAACAGAACTCTTCAAAGATGGATACTGAAAACATACTAATGACAGATGTATCACTTAAAAATCTGGGTACAGTTAATCCAGTATATATTGTACCAGAGGAAAAACTAAGCAGAGATGCGTCTAACATTACTCTGCAATGTCCTGCAGAAACATTCTACCTTTACCTAAAAAGAGCTTGTTAGCTGAACAACAGTTGGGGTAAGAATACCCCCAAAAATGTGAAAATATGGAGGTTTTGAAAGCCTATATGGTATCTTATATATTCCTGTCTAAAAAATACATTCCTCTGAATGTAATACATATAGTAACAATATAGTCAGTAGTATCAGTTGTTACTATAATGGTCATAGAAACATGGCCACATGTTTAAGGACACAATAAAACCTGCTATATCTTTGTCTATAACTATTGATTTATGCTACATATTATCCCTTGGATTGCTGATAGGATTCTTGAAAGCTAGTACCAATTTTAAATGTAGAAAATCAGAATGATTTGATGTGCTAATCAAAGGTAATGCCCTGCTTGAGGTGTGAAAACACTTCCTAAGATTGATGACAGTCTGGGTATATAGGCTTATGAGAACACAGGGAGAATAGGAAATTGTCAAGAAAAAGTATCAATCAATGTTTGGAGGATGTTTTTGGTACTTTCTCTGCATCACCAAATCATGTTAGCTCTGTTACAAGTTTTGTGGTTTGTGTCAGAAATGGAGAAAAATACAAAAATGTATTTTTACAATAGAACTATATCTACTGGGGGGTACCTTCCTGATTGAGCAATCACAGGATTATAGCAGGTGCCTTTGAGAGTTAAAGCACAATACTGTAACAAAAGTCTTAAAAGACAAGTGTGGTATGGTATTAGAGAACTTGAGGGTATGGACACAAACCACAAATGCTCAATTAATGGTTTTCAAAGGAACTCATCTCTGAGAACTAGGCTGAACCAATTTCAGGTCATAACAGAGGACGAGGAATATACATTCCACACACAAGCAACCTAAATATACTGAAAATACAATGGAGGTAAGAAGACGGGTGAGGAACAACAGCCTGTGAAAAAATGGGAGCAGAGGAAGAAGAGAGAAGAAGAATGGATCCAGCTGTGCCAGTCCTGGTTAGGGCTGCTGCACTTTGATCAACGCCTGAGGGTCTTCCCTCCCTCTTGACAGAGAATGCAGCGCTGCCATTCACACATTTCACTACTCCAACTGAGCAATTGTACCAACAACGTTATTTTTTACTGTGTAGCTGGGTTAAGCAAATCGGAATTTGGAAGAGCAGCATGTATATCTTGAGTGTTTTCTGCTTCAATTTTCCCACATGACAAAGTGATTGATACTATGGCACTGAGACACAGTAAAATGGGATGCATCAGGTGAATAATGTTATTGTTACTTACAATGTCTATTTATACATGACCTTCCTACCACCCTAAATGGTGACATCTGCATCGTAATTATTAAATCACAACTGAGTGACACCTACATTCTAAGTAGAAAGGTATGGAAATGTTAATAACTGCAAATGAGAATTAGGACAATATCTGAGCCAGAAAGCTTAATTTTCAAAGCTTCCAGAAATCACATCAATAGCTAGAAGGGGATTATTGTACCCTGCAAGTAAACTAATTTCCTTGGTTTTGTCAAATGTTAAGTTTGCAACTGGGCTTTTGTGGGCTATTCACAATGCTTGTCTTTAGGTATTCAGACTCTCTAAACTAGTCAACAGAAGGAAAAAGTACCTAAATAAGAGTCCTACTCCCAGCCTTGGGGAGACCATCCCTATTTCTTGATGATATCCAAACCATAGTTAAACTAGTTAGTCCGATTTAGGCACTTAGAAGTTTAATGTTAGGTGCTGGGAATACTTCTGTATGTTTGGGGGCTAGAGTTATTATTAATTCAATGTATACAACATAGTAGCATTTGTTGTAGTGTATCAGCAATATTCTTTGGTGCCCATCTGTATTGTTAAATAGCTACAGGTCAATGTTTTTGGCTTTTCTGAAAACACTTTCAAAGAGAACATGAGTAGAAAATGAAAAACAAATGTAATGAGCAGATTTCTGCCATATCCTTTAAAAAAGAAATGGGTCAAGTCACAACATCAAAGATGGCATTTTAGTATTTATTTATTCCTGAAACAATAAATCTATCTATAACATGTCATCAAAACAGAGGCTGGCATTCTACTCTAACTCAATTATAACATACTGTTTCAGGGTCAATTTTTGTTACCCAAGCTAATGAGGTTTTCTGGCTCATCTAGCTGAGAGCTAAGCAGCAATATAAGGGAAAAAAAAACCCAAAACTCAAACAAAACAGATCTTAGGAAGAGTTTTAAGGTCCTAAGTTTTACAGGTCTTCTTTCATAAGTTTTTAATCCTAATTTACATAGAGAACTTTTCAGGAATTAGTAAGAAAATAATTGCTACTTACCAGTAAAAACTTGCATTGAAATCTCTTTTGTAAAAGGATGGATGTCTAAATAATGAAGAATGTCGTGCTGAAAAGTGGTACTAAAACACCTCTTTAAAAGTGCATCACTATAAGCCACAGTTCAGCTGAGAATGTTCCTTCAAAAATCTACTTGCATAATTCTTTGCATTCCAAATGTGGGTTTAGTATATTTTTATAATAATTAAGACCTATCACAACAATATCTACATCTCAGAAAATATGCTAAGGTTATGAGATATGACAGGGACAAATAACTGGACCATGTGCTGTTATTAACATTGACTTTCAAATTGTGAACATAGACTTTTTGTTTTCAGTAAGTATGTTTCATTGGTACTGTACAACAAAACACAAGTGATTAACCTGGTCATATATAAATAAATTTTGTCACATTCCCCTTTTAAAGCAATACTATTCCTCTAAGATACTGTATCAGGTATCAGTAACACACCTTCTTTTCCATCTACATTTATGTCTCTGAGAAACATCTGTTGTGATGAGTAAAAGAAATGACCCTCAACATTTGTATTTGAGTTCCCTCTGTCCTTGTCCAGGGCACTGCTGCAGAACAAACTCTTGTTCCATTTATGTTGGACTTTCTGTCAAGACACTTGGGGGCCTTAGACAAAGCTGGGAGGATTTAGAGATCTGTACCAGAGCAACACCAGGCTAAAGATGTGAATAGAAATCTTCCTACCCTGGTGCAGCCCTCAGATTATTATTCATTATTGATTTTCTGATAGGCAGAGATGAAGTTGCAACAAAAACTCTGAAGGCAACCAGGAGAGTCTTAAGGGTCTTTGGATAACTGGTTAAGGGGTCAGGAACACAAGTAGTGTTCTCTATTCTTCCAGCTGCAGGGAATGATGAAGGAAGAAACAGGGAGAGACAGCTGATCAATACCTCGCTCTGAGTCTGGTGGATTTTTTGATCATGGGTTGGTTTACACAAAACAAGGCCTGCTGGTGACAGGTGGAGTAGACCTGTCTCAAAGGGGTAAAAGGATCTTTGCACAGGAGTTAGCAGGGTTCATTGAAAGACTTTTAAACTTGAAGAGGGAAAGGATAAAACCAGGCTTACTAGAGATAAGTCTGGGAGTGGTACACCATTGTTCAAAGGATGGTGTGCTAGGAAGGTCCATCAGTCTGCCGTCTCTTTGGAAGCAGGGGGTGGAGATACATGTGGCAGCAAAGACACAAGGGTTATTGATGGGTTAGAAACCATGGAAGCGATCACATAGGAATTAGGGCTTCTCCCCCAAAATAGGTGGCAGGATTAATAGCCTAACTGAAGTGCATCTACACCAGCGAATGCAGCATGGGCAACAAACAGGAGGAGCTGGAAGCCACTGTGCAGCAGGAAAAATATGATATAGTTGCCATCACAGAAACACAGTGGGATGACCTGCACAACTGGAGTGCTGCAATTGAGGGCTATAAACTCTTCAGAAGGGATAGGCAAGGAAGGAGAAACAGTGAGTTAGCCCGGTGTGTTAGGTTTTGATTCTCTAGAACTTAATGGTGATGATAGGGTTAAGTGTTTATTGGTAATAATCAGGGGGAAGGCCAACCAGGTGGATATCATACACCATCCAACCAAGATGAAGAAGCAGATGAAATATTCTGTAAGCAGCTGGGAGAAGCCTCACAATCACTAGCCCTTGTTCTCATGGGTGACAAATTTATCAGTTATCTCCTGGAAATAGAATACAGCAGAGTAGAAACAGTCTAGGAGGTTCCTTGAGTGTGTTGAACTTAACTTCCTGACACAGCTGGTGGGTGAGCCAACTAGGAAAGGTTCCCCTCTGGACCTGGTTTGCAAACAGAGAAGGACTTGTGGGTGATGTGATGGTTGGAGGCCATCTTGTGCATAGTGATTATGAAAAGATAGTGGTTTTGATTCTTGGAGAAGTAAGGAGCGGGGTTAGCAGAACTGCTACCTTGGACTTCCACAGGGCAGACTTTGGCCGGTTTAGGAGACTGGTTGACAGAGTCCCTTAGGAGATAGTTCTGAGGGGTAAAGAAGTCCAGGAAGGCTGGACATTCTTCAAGAAAGAAATCTTAAAGGAACAGGAGCAGGCTGTCTTCATGTGCTGAAAGATGAGTCAGAGGGGAAGACTGGCTGAACAGAGAGCTTTGGCTGAAACTCAGGAAAAAAAGAGTTTATGACCTTTGGAAGAAGAGGCAGGCAACCCAAAGACTACAAAGATGTTGTGACGTTATGCAGGGAAAAAATTAGAAGGGCAAAGCCCAGCTAGAACTTAATCTGTCTCCTGCTGTAAAAGACAAGTAAAAAATATTTCTATAAATACATTAGCAACAAAAGGAGGGCTAGGGACAATCTCCATTCATTATTGGATGCAGAGGGAAACATAGTGACAAAGGATGAGGAAAAGACTGAGATACTGAATGCCTCAGTCTTTAATAGTAAAATCAGAAGGTACGCAGCTTCCTGAGCTGGAAGACAGGGACAGAGAGCAGAATTAAGACCACATCATCCAAGGGGAAATGTTTATCAACATGTTACACCACTTAGACAAACACAGGTCTATGGTTTTGGATGGGATCCACCCAAGGGTATTGAGGTAGCTAGCGGAAGTGCTCACCAAACCCCTTTCTATCATTTATCAGTTGTCCTGGCTAACTGGGGATGTCCAGTTAACAAATGTGACACCCATCTACAAGAAGGGCTGGAAGGAGTATCGAGGGAGATACAGGCCTGTCATTCTGACCTTAGTGACAGGGAAGGTTATGGAGCAGACCTTCTTGTGTGCCATCACATGGCATGTACAGGACAACCAGATGATCAGGCCCAGTCAGCATAGGTTTATGAAAGGCAGGTATGCTTGACCAGCCTGATCTCCTTCTGTGACAAGGTGACCTGCCTAGTGGATAAGGGAAAAGCTGTGGATATTGTCTACCTAGATTTCAGTAAAGCCTTTGACACCATTTCCCACAGAATTCTCCTGGAGAAACTGTCTGCTTATGGCTTACTGGAAAGACGTATTCTTTGATGGGTAAAAACCTGGCTGGATGGCTGGGACCAAAGAGTGCTGGTGAATGGAGTTAAATCCAGTTGGCAGCTGGTCACAAGTGGTGATTCCTCAGTATTGGGGCCAGTGCTGTTTAATACCTTTATCAGTGACCTGGATGAAGGAGATTGAGTGCACCCTCAGTCAGTTTGCAGATGACACCAAGTTGGGTGGAAGTGTTCATCCACTTGAGGGTAGGGAGGCTCTGCAGAGGGATCTGGAGAGGCTGGGTCAGTGGGCCAAGGCCCACTGGTTCAACAAGGCTGAGTGCTGTGTCCTGCACTTGGGTCACAACAACCCCATCCAACACTACAGGCTTGGGTAAGAGTGGCTGGAAAGCTGCCTGGTAGAAGAGGACCTGGGGGTGTTGATTGACAGCTGGCTGAACAGGAGCCAGCAGTGTGCCCAGGGGGCCAAGAAGGCCAATGGCATCCTGGCTTGTGTCAGCAATAGCGTGGCCAGCAGGGACAGGGAAGGGATCTGACCCCTGTACTCGGCACTGGTGAGACCGCACCTCAAATACCATGTTCAGGTTTGGTTCCCTCACTACAAGAAAGACATTGAGCTGCTGGAGTGTATCCAAAGAAGGGCAGTGAAGATGGTGAAACATCTAGAGAGCAAGTTTTATGAGAAGCATCTGAGAGAACTGGGGTTGTTTAGCCTGGAGAAATGGATGCTCAGGGGACACCATATTGCTTTCTACAACTACCTGAAATGAGATTGTAGTGAAGTGGGTGTCAGTCTCTTTTCTGAAGTAACAAGCAATAGGACAAGAGTAAATGGCCTTGAGTTGTGCAAGGGGAGGTTTAGATTGGATATTACACAAAATTTATTCACCGAAAGAGTTGACAACATTGGAACAGGCTGCCCAGGGAAGTGGTGGAGTCACCATCCCTGGAGGTATTTAAAAGACGTGTATTTGTGACACTCAGGGACATGGTTTAGTGGTAGACTTGACAGAGATAGGCTAATGGTTGGACTTGATGATCTTAAAGGCCTTTTCCAACCTAAACGATTCTATGATTCTATACCGATGGGTCTGTCTTTTGGAAAGATGTAGAGATTTTTTTGTCATCTTGATGACTCAAATTCCATGGTGTCTGAAAGTGTTCATTGACTCTAGTGGCACATAGGTGGATGCTTCCAGGGATTGCTTTTTTCATCTAGATGGCTGTTTTCAAGCCATTTTTCTGTGTAACGCAGATTCGTATCCCGTTTTCTATGGTAATGAGAAAAAGCATTGTTCTAAGGGATGGTATTATAGGAAAGAATCCATGAAGAGCATTATGTAGTCACTAATATACCATCACCAGAATTTTATGGAGAAAACAGTAAAATAATATGACAATGAACATTGTTTGCTATCTGAAAAAAAAAGTATTAGTTGCCAGTAGAACCATTTTAACAATTTTTCTGTCATGTTATGTTAATATTACGTTTTTCCTTGTCCTTTACTTCTGAACAGTTGGTTAATGGAAATACAGTTTGCTAAGTGTCCTCAAGAGCAACAAGGTAAGTAAAAGAGATCTAAAGAGAAGGAGGAAAAAGCCTTCGGCAGTATTTACCATGGAAGAAAAGGAAGATGAGGAAGATTTGCTCTTTTCCCTGCCTAAATATCTAAAAGCTCCCATGGATTAGTTATGCATGTAAGAAGATGTTCCTCAGGGCTCAGTGTTGGGACAATTTCTGTTCTACATCTTTATTGATGATCTTGATAAGGACATAGAGTGTATCACCGGTAAATTCGCAGATGACACCAAGTTAAGCAGGAATGTCGATCTGCATGAAGACAGGGAGGCTCTACAGAGAGACTTGGATAGATTGGATCGGTGGGACAACGTTAACGGGATGAACTTCAACAAGGGCAAGTGCCAGGTCCTGCACTTGGGCCACAACAACCCCCTGCATGGCTACAGGCTTGGGGAGGTGTGGCTGGAGAGCTGTCTGGAAGAGAAGGATCTGGGGGTTCTAACTGACAAGCAGCTGAACATGAGCCAGCAGTGTGCCCAGGTGGCCAAGAAAGCCAACGGCATCCTGGCTTGTATCACCCATAGTGTGACCAGCAGAAGTAGGGAGGTGATAGTCCCCCTGTGCTCTGCACTGGTGAGGCCACACCTGGAGTGTTGTGTCCAGTTCTGGGCACCTCAATACGAGAGAGATATCGAGGTGCTGGAGCGAGTGCAGAGGAGGGCAATGAAGCTGGTGAAGGGCCTGGAGAACAGATCCTATGAGGAGTGATTGAAGGAGCTGGGACTCTTTGAGGAGGAGAAGGCTGAGGGGAGACCTCACCACTCTCTACAGCTACCTGAAAGGACATTGTAGAGAGGCTGGTGCTGGTCTCTTCTCACAGGTGATTGGTGACAGAACAAGGGGGAACGTCTTTAAACTGCAACAGGGGAGGTTCAGACTGGACATAAGGAAAAAAATTTTCACAGGAGTGATCAGACAGTGGAATAGGCTGCCCAGGGATGTGGTGGAGTCACCATCCCTGGATGTGTTTAAGGGTCGTTTAGATGAGATGTTGGGGGATATGGTGTAGGGGGGAACTTTGTAGAGTAGGGCTGATGGTTGGACTCGATGATCCAAAGGCCTCTTCCACCTGAATGATTCTGTGATTCTAAGACAATAATTTGGATTTAATAGAATGCATGTTCTATAGAAGCAAAAAGGTCTCTTGCATACATGAAAATTAGGAAGAACAGTAGAATGATGGCTGTGATTTGTTGATTAATCTATATTAAAGGAAGCCTGCAACCACTACTAATTTGAATTCTTGTACTTATTTATTTATGTAGCGTGTGGTTGCATTACCCAAAACCAGCCAAATGCATTGTTCCTCCTTGTTCCATTTCCTTCTGTCAGAGGTACAAGCTTAAATTTAAACATACAGAACTTAACAAGCTATTTGAAAAAGGAAACCAATGAACAAATCATCTTTCACTAAAAACATTTCTTAAATTATATTAAAGATTTTTTTTGTTAACATTTTTGATTTGTGTCAGTTGCAGTGTTTGCATCTTTAGCTGGCAGTTCATTAAATGAGGAAATCACACAGCCCATCACATCAAGCATTTGACTGAAGGAATGAAAAATAGCAGGCTGTTATCACATCTGTTTATTATTATTTTAATGCAAAATGATCAGCTGCACTGACAAACAAAATTCATTGCTGGTTAACACGAAGGAGGCACAGCTTGTGAACAGTTTAATATGAACATTTGGGGATCATTCTTACGGCAATTTAAATTAATGGGAATTTTGTCATTGACTTCAATGGAAAGAAGACCAGATCCTATACTGTGCACTCATAATTATACTAATATAATTTGGAATTTCAGTGATAGCAGAGAAAATAGCACAGTCAAATTGGTTTAGCATAGATAGAAACATGATGTCCTTCTTTTGGGTTCCTAGAACTTCTGCTAATGAAATATATATGTACCTACCTATGTAACTGTGCATATATAAAAACCTGTGATTTTATATATTATATTCCAGAACTTTCCAGATTTATTTTTTTTTTTCATAATGGCATCATCTGAGGCGTAACACTAGATTTTAACTTTTCATACTCTGTCAAAGTCCATGGAAACATAATCTTTTTCAGAGAGATTGTATCACTGCCTTGAGACAGAAAACACTTTTCAGTATTCATTGCTCTTTCTTTACAAGGTCTGACATTACTTTCTCTTAAGGATTAAAATCAGAGCTAAGAATTGGTTCCCTGATACAGTGTTATCGGTACAAGCCTTGTAAACATCACCACAGATTTTGATATGCTTTAGGTCCTATATAGGGGTCAGTATAGCAGGTAACTGCTGCTAAACAGTTACCAGAGAATAGTGCAAGTTTCTAGGAGAAATGTCTTTCTTCACAATAAGCGAGGGATAAGGTAGTCATGAACCACCTCATAAAACAGGTGAGATAAGAGGAGTGAGTGGAAAATCCCAAGTTTTGTTTCCTCTTTTTTGAGTCCCACATAGATTAGAGCACAGCTAGTAAATGTTTACTCACTAATCTGTTTAGTATTTCAAAGATATAAAGGAGCATGAATAAGGAGAACTACAGGGAAAAGCAGAACTGATATTCAAAGCAGAGTTTCATTAATGTATTGAAGTAAAATGTATTTGTAGACACAAATTAAATAACTTTTTTAGAAATAATACTTTAGTTAAACCAACCACAGCAGTTGGTAGCTCAAGCAAGAGGGAAGTTAGATTTCTTGAACTGTTGTGACTGTTGTGTCTTCAAGAGTTTTTAAATCTATACTATTTCCATTAAATTAATTCAAGATAAAAGTGCATTTTCCAAGTTGGATTATATGAAAGGTTTTTTAAAATCACAGATTAAATTAAAGGAAGGAAACTGGAGGTACTGTTCTGGTTACTGATTTAACTGGTGGCTGCCAGTTTTCTATTCTTGAATGTAACATGTCACTTCCCTATCAAGTTTCACTCTCCTTCTCAACTTAACAAAATGATCAGATTTTTCTTTCAGAAATATGACTGAAAATATTGACTAGATCTACTTATTCATTTCCTCTTTTAAGAAGGTCAGTTGGTTCTTTCCTGGCTTATGGTTATTCCATAAAATATTCTAAAGCATCTTTTATGACAAAAATTTTTCCTTTTTTTCTGCTTACATCAAAGATAATGAGTTAAAATGTATTTGAAAAGTAAAACTAACCACTTCAATCTTTAGATTTTTATTCATTAGATAGTCTACGATGTGATAATTCCAACAAAAGAATGACACTAATTTAGAAGCAAACTATAATTTAGAGGTGCAGTTTAAATAATGTTAATTTCCAGATGCAAAGACCTGGTCAGTATTACTGTGCTAGGAATGGGAAGTCATAAGGAACTCATCTTTCATGAAAGAATAGTCAAATTAATGTGAGTGGAGCAGATGTCTCAGCAGATCAATAATATCCCCTTGACAGCCACTAACATATGCCAAAACATAACATCTGAAAAACAATGAGGAAGAACAAGACAATAAGCACCTGTTACACTATCCCGGTTTTATTGTTAAGGTGACACCAAGTAGTTTAAGCTGAATACAAACCACCCAACATAAAACCTTTACATTCTGCTTAAATGTTTAGTCTAAATTTAGAGGAAGAAAATTCAAAGACCATGACTGTAGTGCATGTAGTGTAGGCATGGGTTCAGTAGTAAGGAGAAAAATAATATAACACCCTTTTTATAAGGGTTCAAAAATATTAGTATATTGAAGAATAGATTCAGTTCTAGTTGCTGTGAGATTCTGTCAGTCAAATTATTTCAAGGTCCTGATTCTGCTACTCTTAGTTTTTCTTTTATTCTTCAGACTTATTATTTAATATGGGGAAAAATGGTAGAACCTATCTTTAAATAATAAAGTCAGACAGAAGCACATTCCTTGATAGAGGTGTAAACATAAGTAAGGACAGATGATAAGACAAAGCTCCAACAGTGACTTGCTTAGAAGACTGTGGAAGAATTTTAATTCCTCCACAAGTGTCTCACAACTAACAACTAGTTTAATACCTCAACATCAGCAACATTGACAACTCCATCTGGATAACTATATTATGCTTGCCAAAACCATCCAAATCAAACAAAAGTTCTCAACATTCATTATTGCTTATTTACATTTAGTAAAATATTCCTAACTTCATAATTTCATTTATAAAAGCAAAAATCACTTACAAACACAAGGCAGAATTGCATGCTTGGAACTCAAACCCCCAGTTTCTCAAGAAAAGAGCTTGTATGATAATTTTAACACACCTCAGTATCTATCAAGCTAAAGTTCCTAACAAAGAACAAAAGAAAATAATGCACAATCCTTTAAGACATTTTTTGTCAGGCCCCTGAGGGCACTAACTGCCCTCAGTGACTTGCCCAGCATCCCCTAGGGCCTCACCCCATCCACTGCCTAGGAGGAGCCCCATTTCAGCTCACTTCAGAGCCCTCAGTCCCTGCCTGAGCAATGCTATAGGTGTGTGGGTGTCTCCTTGGTGGCCCTGAGACCTGTGCTGTTGGTAGCTTGTCTCCTCGATGGGCCCCTTGGACATAGGCTGCAGGTTGCCTGCAGTCCTGCCTTTGGGCCTGGCTCCTGGGACAACTTTGGACCCATGTTATAGCCTTGTCTCCAACCCTGTTTCTGGCTACATCTCCTTTTGCTCTGGGCTGGAGCCTCTGGGCAGACTCTGTTCCTGGTTCATTGCTTGCCTTGCCTGCATTCAGCCTCCCTGCAAATGTGCCCCATAGATGAGGGGACAACCTGCGCTGGGTCTCCCTGGCTCCCTGGCCCTGAAGAATCAGCCAGTCCTCTGCTCCCTGACTCTTTTTGTCAACATCTATATATGTGATGATCCATGAAGAAATATTAACCATTTCTTTAGTGTTTAACTCAGCTGTGATCACAACTTTGAACTTATGCTTTAATAATCACAGAATAATAGAAAAATGTGGCTAAAGGAACCATGGGAGGTCATTGAGTTTATCTACGTAGTCCCCAGGTAAGATAAAAGATACCTACATTGTTTCTAAGAGCTGTTTGACCAGTTCTTAAAAACCTCCAGTGGTGGAGGTTCCATTACTTACCAAGAAATCTATGACAGTTCTTCACTAACTTTGCCATTTTAAAGTGTTTTCCAACAGCAAAAGAGGTCAAATTTTCTAGAACTGTAATCCATCTCATTAATTTCTTTTGGATGGTCTCTACTGGACCATGTAGTTCTTGAAGTACAATGCCCCAAGCTGCAGTTTTCTATCTGGCTAGTCTACCAGAGGCCTCATTTATTCCTGAGTACAGGATTACTTCACACATCTTTCTGGCTGTACTTTATCTTGTGGTTGCTTTTTTCATAGCACCTTGGGTTCATGTTCAGCTTTGTCTGTAAAACTGCTACCAAAGCAGCTGTCCTCATTTTGTATCACTGCAGTAAATAATTTCTGCTTTATATTTTCACATGCTTTGCCACTATGATTATAATTTTGAATTCTGATCCCATCCTCCACTGTATGAGCTGTCTCTCCCAGTTTTGGAACATATGAAGATACAATAAATTCACTCTATTCCATCATCTAGGTTGTTAATAAAAGTACCCTAGACAGTATACTGCATCAAATATAAGATACATGACAGCTAGTGCTTTGCTCCTCTACTCTATTTGACTTTTTGCACTAGAATTCTTCTGAGGATTGATGTTAACTGACAGCAATTGCCAGATTGTTCTCTTTGTTCTGTTTACAGTCAAGCATTGTGATTGCCTTTTCCCAATTCTCTTGATATCTTGTCTCCTTCTGCAGGATCTCAAACATAACTGTGAAGAGTTCTGGATGCAGACATATATAGGGTAATAACAAAGTTCATGTCATGAAACTGCGTAGAAGAGTTGTACTGCTTATGCAGCAGAAAACCCTGGAGTTCTCTGCTCTAAACATGAATCATGAGATACCCTGGGCTATGCCAAAGTGGCATAATGCCATGCATTTGTTGCAAGACTAATCACCAGGGACGATCAAAATTGTTTAAATAAAAGGGGAAAAATTTGTACTGCAGCTGGAAGCTATACATAGGAGACAGAGCACATGCTGTGATTGGAACATCATCTACCACAAAACACAGAATCAGCAACGATAATGAAGAATTGTATTTACTAAACATAATGTTATTAGTCACCTAACAAAAGTTACTCTTTGGAACAAAAACAAGGATAGACTCAAAAAATAATTTAAAGAATAAACTAAGTCTAGGAATGATGTTGTATTTTGAGATAAGGGCTGCATACAGTTAGCAACAGAATAGCCAATTAGTCTTCAACACTGAGATGAGAAAAATTAACTGATGGAAATCTAGCAATCCTCCACACAACAGAAAGCTCTGTAAGAAACGTAAACAGCACACAAGAGCAGCTGAGCAGCTTACAAGCTCACTAGGGACACAGTGCAGGTGTACAAAGAAATACTATGTTTAGAAATGTCAGAAAATTGCCACACAGCTAGATGTTATTCCTACCATCAAAATTAGTATTTGTAATCACAACAATTCAGAAATCAGTACATTTCAGAACTGGGCTCAAATCCCGACAGTACCCTATTAGCTCTCCTTCTAGCAAACTATAAAAGAACTATGATCAGACTTCAGAGCTACATGAAATACTCTGCAAAATCTATGCTTAGAACTGGTATTTAATGAATAGATACAAATTTAATCTAATAATGTTAATTAACTTTTCATTCTGTTTAATGATATTATACCAAAATATACCTCTAATTTAAAAAGCAAGCAGCAAAACCTGCAAATTATTCACTGCATCCTGGACAGACAATCCTTAATGTTCAGGGAAAAAAAATCTAGATTTCATCTGACTCACAGAATGTTCTTCAGGTCTATATCAATATTTAAACAAAAAAATATCTATCTGTCATATCACATATACTTCCCACCTATATGAATCAGAGCCATCCTCATTAGCAGCAAAGCACCTAATAGTTTGGATGCATCAGTGAAGCCCCTTTTTCTTGCTGTCCCAAAACTGAATGCATTTAGAGTGATAGATAAAGCTTGGTATGAAGTCCTTCACCCACTTAAGTCCCTGACATGTAAAGTCCCCCAAACATGTACTGATTGTACTCCAGCTGGGATTTCACATATTAGCTCTTACCATTCTTGCATCAGAGTAGATTTCCAGCTTTAATTTTAAACTTCTTTACAAAGGTAGCTAACCAGAGGTTTAGTATGTTGGTATCAGCAGTGGAATGATAAATGATGTAAAAAGCAAAAGTTTATACATCAGGTACTATCATATAGTATACTCCCAAGCACATCTGGATGCTATGAAACAACACAGAAAGGTGATACTGTTAAAACAGTCCTTAACAAATAAGATTTTTTACCTATTCAGTATGCACATAGTGACTTACAAACTTATTGTAAAACTATATTCAAAGGCATTTGTTTTCTTTTCAGTCTCTCTCTCAAAAATTCATATTTCATCTGCAGCTCTCTAGTTCTTGGAATGTACCCCACAATACCATTTCCTGTTTATTAAAGGTTTCACATTTTAAAAATAAGCGCAGTTTTCTGCCAGCAACTTCCCAGGTCCTACCGTATTTCACTATCATGCCTTTTATCTTTTGCTTTATAATTGGAAAAGGGAACACAAAGAGAAAACTTTGAAAATATATGCCAGCACAGGATGTTGCTGATAGATCACTGGGATGTTTTGTCAGTCTTTATTTTTTAGTTTTTATTTGATGTCCTTTTGTGTTGGACATTGCACAAACAGAAGTTAAAAGACAACTTAGTATTTGGAATTTATTGCCTCCTGTTGGTTGGATTACAACTGTGATTGTAAAACAATGAACAAAAATAAGAGAAAGGTGATCACAAGAGTAATTGTCTAATTCAATTTTGAGCCTGCAGAGTGTGTTTTAAGTAGGCTATGTGAAGAAGTTATCACAGGACATGCAATCTTTCTGTAAGTATCATAGAATCATGGAATGGTTTGAGTTAGAAGCGACCTTAAAGACCACCTAGTTCCAATCCCCTGCCATGTGCAGGGACACCTTCCACTAGCCCAGGTTGCTCAAAGCCCCGTCCAACCTGGCCTTGAACACTGCCAGGGAGGGGGCAGCCACAGCTTCTCTGGGTAGAATCTAGAATATTTTAACAATTTATTAATGACTCATTGATTGCATAATTTAAATACTACCTTTTTTTTTTTGCTTTTTGTACCCTATTTCATTACTTCTGCAGTGCATCACAACAAGCACGCAACAGCCAATTGCAAGAGCTATCTATATATAATGCACTATAAACTGCACAGACACTTCTGGAATGCCACACTGTTAAATCAAGGTCTTCATGAACGGCCAATTCAGTGAAACTAGCCTTGTCTGATGCAGTAGGCCTGTACCAAAAGAATAAAAACCCAACAAACTAGACAGACTGTTCTTGAAATCTGTTTGCAACAGGAAGTAGTAGAATGAAATTTCTGCACAATATTATAGTGTTTGCAATGGCAGAATCTGCTATAATTGATGTTTTAAAATACTTTCCAATCTAGTTCCTGTTTTCACACCTTCCTTTTAAAATATTCATTCACTGGGCTTCACATTTTCCAGGCTTCTTTGATGAAAAAGATAATTATTGATAATATATATTTACAAATACACTTTCTATTGGTTTGAATTCTAAAAGAAGCAATTTTAAGTCTTTGTTTCTCCAAGGGCTATAGCACAAAGGTCCCAGCAATGCTGTCACCTTGTCTGTCTCGGTGTTGCACAACTTTGATCACCTGTGGAAAAAGTAAAGAATTTTTCAAAATAGGCACTTGAGCCAACAGCAAAAGTCTTACTGCCTTCAGTAGGACCAGAACTTCACTTGAAATTTAGAAGCTTAAAAATGATATGGAGGTGATCTTTAATAATCAGGTATTATTAAATACCTGATTTAGAGAGAGGAGTATGTCCTTCGTCAAGTTTGTAATAGAGTGGGTTTTTTCAGTAAAACTGAGACTCTTTGAGTGCTGTATTGAGCATATGAATTACATGCTTGAAAGAACAGGTAAGTGTGGCTCAGGCAGAGCACATTAACCAGAACTGGTCCTGGTCTCCATAATACTTTTCTTTTATGGTTTCATATTCAGTCTCTTAGTTATTGGTTCAAACTCTCCAAGATTTATTTCTTTCTTTAAATGAGGCAGCATTAAAGTGATCTAGGTCCTTGAAAGCTGCTTAACTTTACCTCTCTAAAGCCTCATACATTTTACATTATGTGAAAAATTAGCCTGCCTTACATTAGTTTAAAAATAAATAAATAAAACCAACAGAAATTTGGCGGCTAAGTAGCCAAGAGAGAATTAGCATAATTTATTAATATCTTGTATTTAAGTTTATATATCAGGAGACAGGATAATAGTCTGAAATCCAGACTGTTCAGAGTTTTCTAATCTCATTAAGTTTTTAGAATTTTTTAAAGACTAATTAATAAATATTAGGGAAAGTTACTTTGGCTGCATGTAAAGTGAGTTGTGACCGCACTACATAATGCCCTCTGAGCTCTTAATCTCTAAAGTCATCCAGAACTTGGCCAAAGCATCCTGTGGCTTGTTACCATGGCACAAACCTGTGTGTCCATGCCCTGCAAACCAGGGCACCCAGAGGGCTAGAAAAAGAAGGGGGAAAAAGGTATGACTGCATCCAAACTCTGAGTTTGATTATTTCAAGGTAGTTATGGGAGACTTTTTCATATTGTCCCTATGTTTTCCTTTCGGAAAGTGAGAAAAATTCTTCTTGGGGATGCTAGGAGGTATTTACCTTTGACAGTAATGGGGTCTTTTTCATTAGACAGGTACACAGTCACACAAGCTCAGCATACTTGGTTCATAGTCCACATGCTCTTTTGAGCAGAGTCCTTCTGTAGCTCATTTATTTTCCACAATACTTCTGTTTCTAAACTTGGCTTTTTGGAAATAAAATATTGCTACTTTTTCCGTAGGAGGAACAGCTAGCTGATGAGTATGTGACAAATTGCTTTTTTTTTTTTTTTTTTCCCTGGAAATGTTTGTGGAAGTTTAAAGCTGAACTGGACATTCACATTTTTCCCAGTTGCTACAGCACATTGTCATAGCATTTGACTTCTTTGTGTTTATGTGAGTTATGGAACCTTCTAGGAATCAATCATACATCTCTGTGGGAAAGAGAGAACAATTATAAGTCAAGGGCCCAAAAATTGTGGGATTGTTTCAGCCTGTTGTCTTTCTTCAGGCCATGCAATGACCAGAACCATTTCAGAGAGGAGACCTGTAAAGTGAACAGGGAGGGATCAAACTCAGAGCATCTGATATAACTTCCAGGCATGGGATTTTCAGACCAGAAGGAATCCAGATGAATGGTTCACAACACATGTGGCTGTGGGCAACTGCTGTCAATGTGAAGACAGATAGACTAAGTAATGTACATGATGAAAATCTTGGATAAGGTCATTCACAAGCAGGGATCCAGCCCTAATCCTGTACCTCACAGCATATTTTATATTTTGACAGATTTGTAATGCCAATGAACAATATTGAACTTTTCCTATGTATATTTAAGCAGGAGACATACAAATAGGAAAAGTGAGTCCAAACTCATTTGTTCATGCTGTAAATTGAAGAGAGACACTATGAACGCTATTGCCTTCTTGACCTCAAGTATTTTCTCTTACTCCATCACCTTTCAACATTCTGGCATTTTGAAAAAGCCAAATTCATGAGATTAGTTACAAGCAATTTGGAAATAAACAGCTCACAAAAAAAAAAAAAAAACAACAAAAAACCAAACCAAACCAAACTAAACAAACAAAACAAACAACAAAAAAACCACCCCAACCCTTCATTCACATATTGGTTTTTTTTTACGATTTAGGCATTTCCTACACTAATAAGCCCCAACCTGGATTAAACACTTGTTTGCTCATTAGTGCTATTTATACCTAGTTATTCCCAACAGGCTCATGGTGCCATGTTCAAATATACTCTTGCAGAAGCAGTGCTAAAAATCAATCCTCTCTGCAAAGCAGGAGAAAAAAAAGCCAATGAATTTTATTTTTTTTTAAAAGGAAATCCATAATTTAGGGAGACAGAGTTATCAATTTTAAGAGAAGTACTCAATCAAAAGATAAAAAGTAACTGTGCACTGATGTTACAGCTGACAGACTGAACAGATGATTCAAGGATGGTATCAAGTGAACTTAGCATTTATGAACTAGACAGAGCATGGGCAAAGAGTTGTGTGATCATATTAACACTGAACCACTTGGAAGCCCAGTGTTGGCTTTTTTTGCATAGCATGTATCAATATTCTCCCTAAATTAATGATCAATGGGAATCAAATTATGCAACTCGAGCTGCAAAAATACATGATTAGACTAAGGAAGGTCATTCAGATAAAAAAGAGACCTTGCACCGCTCAGCACTTGTTAAATGCAAAGACCAATCCTTTTACCAAAAAATTTTCTTCATGCTTAAGAGGTTTTTTTGCCTTAACCCTCTGAAAACTAAGTAGCTGATTGGAAATAAAAGTAAGTTTTCACTCATTACAGATAAAAGAAAATCATAAGATGAAGTTGCAAGCTATCTTTTTACCTGCAATTTGTGAACAAGGAAAAGTTTGAGGCACAGAAAAATTTTAACACCTCATCAAGCATCTTTAAAAAATGGATGAGAAATCAATAACACTAGAGTTGACAATATACAGATAAAATCAGGTGGTGAGGCTGATGATAAATATTAATTTATGTTATTGTTTGTGAACACAATATATGGAATGTTTATCTCCATACTAAACTCCTCACTAAAGTAAAGATAATTTAACCAGGTGAAATACTAGGGCAATATAAATTTTCTTTTTATCTCTACTGACGATTTTTAGATTGAGGAGGCGAGGGTCCTGATGCAACTGAGCTAAATAATGAAAAGGAACAAATTATTCCTGTGTTTGGAAGGTACAATTCTTATTTCTATCCTCAGATTTCACATCACCAAAAGCTTCCCAGTCATACAGAACTATGAGAGTGACTTGATGTGCAAAAAAGATTTGATAAATATGCTCTTTCCCAATTCACTGAAAAGGTGAATAATCACATATAAACTGTCAGTAATTGAATATATTTGCAAACTTTCAGTTTGCAACAGTGATCAAAGGTGAATCTGTTCAGAGCATTTAACGTTTGCATATACATTCCCCTGGCTGCTCTCTGCCAAGGCAAACCTTTCCAGTACGTTGCTCTTGTGCTTTCATTGCTTTTCACAAAGTCCATCCATCTCAGCCTCTTACTTTCTTCTTCCTACTTACTCTAGCAATAAATTTAGTAGCACCTTTCTAGCCTCTTACTCGTTATTCCCTCTAGTCAGCACCTGAACAGGACTGAACATATCACTAAACAGGTTTGAGAGAGACTACCACAGTCTAGGAGTGTAACTTCACACCTTTATTGCTTTTTGTGACATAGTTGCCTGTGGCAGCAGGGTACTGGGCTCCACAGTCAGGAGGGTCATTTACAGTTCTTGTCCCCACATTGTGTTGTGCAGCACATAGTGCAAGAGAAAGGGAACAAGTCTGGCAGGTGGTGCCACTTCCACCCACACTGTTCCCAGAATCTCTGCGGAATCCCAAGATGGCCATCCCAGAAACAACATCCGAAAGTGACTATCTGTAAAAATCTTTTTCTTAACTGGGGCAGGAAGATCAGGTTTTGTCTTCATGACAGTGCACCACACAGTGACAGCAAAGCCATGTATCCTTAAGGTAATAATAAGAAAAAGTAGCAGCATGGATGTGTAAGTAGCTAACATTTTTAGCATCTAGGCTTATCAGGCACAGCTACTCTTAATTCTCCACATGCTCCACTGGCAGTGGTGGCACACACTCTTAAATTAGTATGTGAGGAAAGAAATAATAGGAGAAAACAGCAGGAGGCAGACATGGCATAGTAAAAACAGAAAATTTGGAGATGGAAAGAGACTAGGAGTATTTTGCTTGAGACACTCTGACATCCATTTCAGAAAGCAAGTTAATGAAAATTAGTATAACTGCTAATCTCAAATTTCAGTCTGTTTTAACACCCTTGTTGTGCAATTACATATGAATAATACTACATGTAAAGGTCTTCCTCAATCTGTACATGTCATTGAATGCGTACTTGCATTCGTCTATAGACATTACATCTTTTTCTAGTTTGGGAAAGATACAGATAGACTTTTTGTTTAGTACAGTGGAGAGGGACTTGCAGTCCGTATGTGGTTTCTTGATTTCTTCAGGTTAGCGCTAACTCCACAGAGCAAAACAAAGCAGCTGACAGGAGCCCTAGTTACTCATGTGACTGTCTCTGTGCTCCCTGCTTGAGAAATGGAAAAGAAAATGGGAAATGGTTGTGATGCAGGTGTCTCAGCAAGGGTTGTCTTCTCACATGGGATAAGAGCCATGCATTTATGAGTAGATTATGGTTTTGCTTTCCTCCTTTTTTTTTTTTTTTTATCCACTGAAAATACCAAATTTTGGACACTGTAACATTATTCAGTTTTAATACAGACTATCCTTATTACAGAGCTGAAATGACACGAAAATTTTAGCACCCATTCTCTTAGCCTTATATGCTTTTTCTCCTTAGGTTACAAAGGTGAACAACATGAATGCAAATTAGCATGGGAAGGACAGGATGGAGAGAAATAGAGCATTTCACTGACCAGATACAGATATCTAATATAGACATTGTATCCGCCTTCATTATCTAGGTTCCCTTTAAAGTCAGTGATGACAAACAGTCAATTATGAGGCAGAATTTTACACTATCTTAAAGCTGAGGTCAGGTGAGTTACACTCTTACTTCGCTCCTTTCATTATGAAGATTGCTTTGTGCAACTCATTCTCATACAAAAATCCTGATTGTAAAACCTCAAGTTAAATGAGGTCTCCACCTGCTTCCCCACTGAACACATACCTGTCTTTTGTATCAGACCAGAATTTTCAGAGTTATTTTTATTCTTTTAAATTTTTTCCTTTCATGTGTCTCATACACAAACCTACTAAATGGCTGCAAAGCATCGCATAACTCATCCTTACACATTCACTCTTCAATCTCTTTAATCCACCATCCACCATAGTTTTCCAGAATCTGTCCCCTCATCTCTCTCTCCCTCCCAACTGCTTGAATTCTCAGAAATTGCTTATTTCTAAAACCAAAAGTTTCTCACCTCTGACTTCACTGACTTTTTGCCTACGTCATAAATCTTCTCTCTTTACTACACTTGGCCTTTTTACGATCCTTTCTTCACTGCAGACTTATGCTTTTCCTATCCTGTAAAATTGATATAAGTTCATGTTCTTCTATAAACCTGAGTAAAATTCATCTTCATCTGCTTCAGTTTATGCATCTCTGTGTTGAGTAACTGTGATAACATTCCCTGTGAAGGATGGTTTGTGAAGTCATAGTATTGCTTCCTAGAATTCCTCTCGTATAAACTAAAGAAGTGTTTGAAAGACACTACCACTTTGTGCATTAATTCACAGGTCAGGTGTGAGTGCTGAACACATAGGAATAATTTACATTAAACATTAAAGCTTTTGACAGAAATTCATCCATACAATGCACAGATAAAAAAACCCCAAACAATCAAACAAATAAAACCCTCTTCTGGTCTTTCATAGATGTATTAGGTTTAGGATTCAATCACATCAGACACAGAGAACTCAGTCCTACATGGATTTAAGATGGTGTAGCACAAGTGGATACTAACGTACATATGTAACCAATAATCATACTGCTCCCATTCTACACTGGTCCTGCTCTAACTATATTTAACTCGTGAACCAGGAACTGCCTTTAATAGCTTGAATAAAAAAAAAAAAATGTTGCTCCACTTTATACTGTCATTCTTTGATAATATTTCATTGTTAGTAATACAGCAATATTATCAGGCTAATAATGTATCTTTGGAAAACACAATTATTTTGATGTCTCAGAATTTGAAGTATAGGGAAAAAAAAAAAAAAGTAATACTCTTGAACCTGGAGTCATTTGTTCCAGCACTGTTTCCAGTAACTATTCCAGTTACAAAAATAAAACCCATCATTGCATGTGTTACTGAAAATGTTTGTTATTAATATCAGGATACATGTAAGGAGTAGGGAGTTTTTGTGTATGTTTGTGTCTATACTTTCAGTGAACTGCATCTCAGGAGGAGTGTATTTTTTTGAGATCTAGTAAATAGAACAAATTTCAAATATTTTTAAAAATCAAAATGCTTTCTTAAGATTAATTTCGGAAGAAATAATAGAAATATTTACCTTTCAAATTCAGAATGAAAATTTCAGATTGTCAAAAATTCTCACAAATTTGCAAGCTTTCATCAGTTTTTATATATGTGTTACGGTTAAAAGAGCTGCTCAGGTGCTTGTTCATCTTAAATGTGATACACACAGTGTTTGTCTTCCAAGCTTTTCAGTATTAATCCAAATAGATATTTTTATAAGGCCCACTTTAAACACTCTAATGAAGTTTGAATAGACCTGATTGTACCCTATATTCTCTGAGAGTACATGTGACCAGTTTTACTGTAATTTCTTCTCCAGGTATTCCAGTCTTGTGCTCTGTGTTCAACCACGCTAACTCTCCCTTTCCCTAACTACACTATTCATGTATATGAATAGTGATATGTGTGTGTGTGTGTGTGTGTATAGATACATAAATTCATATGTACACATGCCTATCAGAAATAGGTGCCCAGCCTTGCTGAGCCTAGGGATGCAGAGCAATGGAAGCTATACTGCATTGGGCCACCAGATTCTCCAACCTCAGGCAGCATCAAATAGAAAAAATCAAAGGTATTAAATGTAAAAATGTCTACATTCACAGACATTAACATATATGTGTTTGGTATCCGAGTTGGAAAAGAGAAAGATATCCAAGAGTAGGTGGCTTTGAAAAAGGAATGATCTTAATAACTGTAGAGGTCACAGTTCTGTGGTGAGAAAGCAAATACCAAATGCAATAAAAGAAATAAGCTAAATAGTCTTTATGGGAAACTGATGGAAAATGAGGGAGGAAAAAAGGGAAAAAAATTTAGACAGAAGCAGAACTGTGAACAGACTGACGAAGGGAAAAAAGCATGAGAAGAATCTAACAGATGAGTTTGGCAATAGATCTGGCAGAACAGAAATGTAAGACTAGATGCAACACATTTGTCATATGGGAGAGATAATACCTTACCTATCTAGAAAGGCCAATGCAAAGGCGGAAATAATGAGGCATGATGAAGACAGTGTGGACTTATCTACTGTGACGACATAGGAGAAAGCAAAAAATATTTGAAAGAGGAAACCATCTATCATGAGAGAGAAATGGGATTCCCTCAGGGAACATGACCTTCACAGCGACTTCTTTTCAGAGAAATTATAACTACATGGGTCCTCTTTTCAACAATTCTTCACTTTGTGTTTCAAATTATCAGAGTTACAGTAATAAAGACAGACAATCTTAGCACTTGAGCTACTTTGTACCAAAGTTCTTGGTAAATTATGCTTTTCCAACATAGTACATACTATTCATAGGTTCTGAAGCCACAATTTCTGGCCTCTCCCCATTTGACATATCTTAAACATTTTAAAACATAGATGAAAATTTTAGTAAATATTTAAACACAGGTATGCCAACACTTCAGATCTGAAGTACCATAAATAAATGTTAACACATTTAAATAAAGAATAGGCAATTTTGATGAATTGCAAAACAAGTGGTCCACTGCTGAGATTCCAGAAAATTACCATGTATCTATTCTGGGGGAAAAAGAGTATACAAGCAAAACACAATAAAAGCCTATTACTCATCCCTCCCACACGGTCCAGTAGGAAATGTATTTCTGACATGAAGTTTCATAAGAACTTGATGACTCTTCTGCACCGCTTTGCTGGAGGGAGTAGTTGCTTTCACTGGACCTAACTTCTGATCTGTGCTTCAGTCTTGCAGATTATTTCAGATATAGCAATGAGGAGAGGGATGTTCAGTCTGTCAGAGGCAAGTGAGACAATGAACTGTGCTCTCTGATGCATACCCTTGATACTTTCCCACATGCTCTGTTCTGAGTTTCTTTGCTATTATATGCACAACTATCTACTTAGGTTTAGATTTGTACTACATATCGTGGTGAGATTGGTATGAGAGTGTTTCTTGGTCCCACTATTTAATTTTGGCCGGTTTTCTGTAGTGTTCCTCTCCCAGTTTCCTCTCTTTTGGATTATGGTGTGCATGGTTCCCCCATAGGGTAAATAGATGCCAAGGAAAGAGCCTATGCTCCTAACTGAAGTGGTAGAGAGAATCTCATCTTTCTCTACATAGTCCTGTGGTGCAGACAGCTGTACATTACCAATGAATTGCTAGACTTCCTAAACTGGCAGAAGCACTGGCAACAGCTCTCTTTGGAGAGGGCAATGAAGGAAGACATGCCTTTCTGTATTCAGCATTTTCTTTGGAGGAAAGTTTACATGTATTCCTAGGTTAATAAATTGGAGCATTCAGGCTCAAGTATGTGTCCACAGCTTATAGCTGCTCCTACTGAAGTATCAGCTGTGTTGGTTTTGAGTTTTTTCCTTTGGACACTATTGCTCACAGTGAAAATTAAGACAAGCTGCTTGATATTCTGGAAAGGTACTAAAAGATAACGTTTCACATAACAAATAAATATGAAATAACTATTTCTATTGAAAAACAGAAGGCAACATGACAATTAATTAGATTTACAATCACAAACAACAACCAACCAGATGCAAATATTTATTATCCACACACACAAAAAGCGCATTAAAGAGCATTATTTTCATAAGGGAGACTTTCAATAGTTATGAAGTGCAAGAATTAAAGTTTCCTGGGGTACTTCAATCTGCCACCCTAGTTTTATTTGCCTTAATTACATGATCTGATTCTATTTTCCACAGGGTTCTGGCTTCACTCAGAACTCATGATGGTGGGTGTTCACTTAACATGCATCTATACAATACTCTGTTGTCTCAATGAGCAGTCAAACAACATCTGTAGCTTTTATCAGCCACACAGATTATTCAATTGCAGAGTTTCAGAGCATTTCACAGACTGATTTCTTTTCTTTATGCCCCATTTTATGCATGAAGAACTGAGGAATACTGAGAAAAAAAGCTTCAGCTATTGAATGTCCATTCTGAACTGCCAGTCTTTCAGATAAATTTGTTTTATGTATCCCATCTGACACTAAAAGAAGCCTTCCCAGTTCCCTCTGTCCCAGCTGAGGAAGCTCAGCATTCCTCCACAGCAGACCTCACCACCTCAGGTTAGGTCTCAGAAAAGAAGCAGCACTGCATTTGTGACTCTTTGTAGAAAGGATGGTTAAAAACTCATCATCTAGGAACTGCAAGACAGAGACAATTTTCTCAGAGTTTGTTATTTCCCCCCAAGCAATTTAGCAGACTCCTGATGGTTAGAACGCTTTTCCGTCTTCAAGCACTGAAATCACTAACATTATTCCCTCTTGATTTTGAAAATTATTTAGATTACACATCTCCTTTTCCTTGGTAAGGTTACATGTCAACTAGTATATATGTATATGTATATGTATATCTATCTAGATATCTACATCTATCTATATCACTCACATGAGTAGAGACAAAGAGGTGCCTAATCTATGTAAATGAGTATGCAAAGGATCCAGGCTAGCAGAATCAAAACTCATTGAGAATTTGTTATCAGGAAACATATGTGTGTTGTCTTTCACGTCCAGTGTAAACATTGTCACTTGTGGAAACAAGAGTAGACTGAATGTAACAAAACTATGCAATCAGAGTAGGGATAGTCACACTTCTTCCTGATTAGCTCTGAAAAAAGGGTATGAAAGAATAAGAATAAATTCACACAAAATAATGTAGCAATGCTTTCTGACTTCACTGCATTTGCAAACAGCATCATGATAAATGGGGAGATATATAAAGCTTTGGGAATCCATATAACACTGTGGCAAAAATTCTCAAGTAAAGTGTATTGGTGTCTGCTGCTGAATTATAGCATTTTTCCAATCGAGAAGAAACTGTTTTGACTGACTGGAAAATAACTGGTGCTCTCACTCTATAGCTTTCAATTTCCTGACTCAAGTTTAAGTTGCTATTTGTATTTTAAAACTCTACTAGACCCTGTTACATACACTTCTACTCTGGAATTCTTTGTGAAATCATTTTCTCTTGAGAGAGAGTATTTTATCTATCCTACTAAACTAAAGTTGCAGAAAGTTTGTTTTCACTGTTTTCTTGTGAGATAAATGACAGAATTGCAATGTTGACCTGAGTGGTATGATTAGTTTTGTAAGGCCAGACAAAAAAAAAGAAGTGTATGTTTCTTCTGAATTTGGGAAGAAAGAATAGTTCAGTTTATTCAATGTCATAATAGGAGGTCTGAGAAGAAAATGAGGGTGGACAAGGCTTTTGTTTTATTGATCCAGTGTCAGATTTAAGTTTAATTAATAGTGAGGAATTGATTGACAATCTAGAAGGAGAAAATTAATTGGAAAAACAGCTATTATAGTTAATATTTGAATTAATTGGAAGGTTGAGTCAAATAAATAGGGATAATGGACTTCAAAAACCTCCACTCTCTCTTTAATAGAAAATCTATGTTGGAGTAAGCAAACTAAGATAGAGATGCTGGAGACAAGTAGAGGTAGATAGGTAGTTCTATGAAGCAGGGTAAATATAGAACCAAGAACCAGGAGTGACAGTATCATCAGAGGGACTTATGAAGGCAATGTCTCCCACCTGCTGGCTCCTACTGAATTCTAGGCTCTGCAATTGCTGAGAGTTGCTATCTTACATAAAAGAAAGTTGTAACTGATAATGTGATTGACAGCATCTGTCTCTTTAAGAGGCTATAGCCTCCAATTCCTGCTGAGACTTAGCCTTATCTTTCAGGAAAACAAAATGCAATCCAGTTGGCTATGCCATTCTTGATACTATCCAGACCAAAGCATCAAGTGCAGAAGAGCTGATCGTTCTTGTGAACAGCTACAGAAAAGCTCAAACATCTAAGAATTTGCTAATCTAGGTGACTTGGTTTGCTCAAAGCTGAATCTTTTGGTGTTTCCACTATCATCGGTGCCATGAGACATTTTTCATCTTTGTGTGTACACTTCAAAATCTGTCTTGTCTTTTCTTAGTCTAAAAAAACAAAGTAGTGTATTTAGTAGCTTATTCGAAGAATACATCCTAGTAAGTGCAGAAACAGTAAAACATGTTTCCGGTAATCTAAGCATATAGTTTGAAAATATTCCCATTAGCAAGACTGTACTCTTTTGTTATCAAATGCACAAAGACAAATTATATGTCTGTGAATGACATAGAGGAAACAGTCAGTGATCTTTCTGGATGAGCCAAGAGCAATTTAGTGATCTGAAAGCAGAAAAGGAATCATAGAAACATGTGATAATGAGCACATATCACCGATGATAAAGGAATAGTTTATGTTCTTATGAAAAGAAATCAAAAAGACTTGTGCAGAAAAAAAAAAAAAATAAAAGGTCTGCTTAGAACAAGGACGAGAAGGCAACAGAAAGGGTCCTTAACTATACTTGAATGATGAAAAAAACTCAATGTACAAGAGAATGGAGACCAAATTACAGATTGTAAAAAGAAAAGGTAACAAATTCATTGTCTTTTTCCTCTATCTTCACATGAAAGAGAAATTATAAAGACCCACTTAGAATGAATTTAACAAGGACATTAAAATGCACTGATGAAGAAAACATGCTGAAAGTAGATGCAGATCAGTCAGCTGTAAGCATTGGGACAGAGACTGAAAATATTCACTTTGGAGTTTCTAGGAAACTATCAACTGGATTTCTGAATGCTAGTAAGTATTTATCAAGGACCTGTAGAAGGAAAAAACCCACAGCTTCTCAGATCTAAGAGAGAATCAGCTAGTCAAATTAGTAACTTTAGAGTTAAGTATTAAACATTATATCTGTGAGTTCCTAGAAGATAACATATTAAAACAATCTATATGCACCTGTCAAAAAGGAAATATGTTAAGCCAGTCTACTTTCCTTCTTTGACAAGCTAACTGCAGAAAGGCAAAGTTGTAGATATGAGATGTCCTGACCTTTACTCAAAGCTTCTGACACTATTCCATGTAATATTATCATAAATAAGCTAAGGCAGGAGATGTAAGCACCATCAGGTGGGTGGACAACCAGTTGAGAAATTGCTTTCAGGGAACAATTATTAATGATTTGCTGTCAAATTGGAAGAGAATTTCAAGTGGGACTAGATAAGGGACTGTAAGGGCTGAGATCTGCCAAGCATTTTCATCAGTCCCACTATTAATGGCAAAGACAAGACAAAATTTGATTGTTAGACTAAGGATGGAAGGGTTCTAAGCATGTTGGAAGCTGGAATAAAAGCCTTTAGACTAGGGGTTGAAATTTCAGCAGCTGGCTGGAATTCAGTAGAAGCAAGCACAAAGTGTTATACCCAGAAAACAGCAATCAAACACAGTCATAACACACAGAATAAAAGGGTAAGCAGCAGCTGAGCAGATAAAGATGCAATAATTGTGCTCAATTCAGCACCAGTGAGCTCCAAGGAATGCAGTGTCCTCTCTTCACAACAATGTTTTAAGGAAGATGGAGATAAAATGAAGAAAATTGCAGGGAACAGTAAAAGGGATTAGAAAAAGAGTAGAAAATAAAACCTGCGAGCAAGGGTTCATGCAATACAGTTTGATTAAAGATGAGAAGACCAAGTAGTGGCACAGTAATATTCTTCTAACATGTGCAAAGGTGTTATAAACAAAAGGGTGACCTGCTTTGCTCAGTGGCCAGTGGAGGATAGACAAGAAACAAATGTAATTTGCAAAACATATTATCAAAGATTCATAGACAGAAACTTTTCAATTGTTAGGGTGAAAGAAATTAGAAATATTACTGAATGATTTATTTGGAAGATTTTAAGTGCAGATATATTGCTGGTACAGCTTGTTTAGGTGTAGTTGATCCTGTCAGAACTCAGAGACTGGACTAAATTACTTGGCTTTTCATCTTGATGTCATCTACTTGAATTTGTCATTTGATATTGACCACTAGAGGTGAATCAAGTATGAGCAAGTAATATATGCCACTTCTAATATTAGAGATTTCTAAACTAAAATACCAGCAAATCCACCTCGAGCTTTTAATTTATTCGAATCAGTGGGCTGAATGCCTTATAACAGGAGATGCCAGTTCAGCAGCTGCAGACTTTCAAATGTTTAAGTTAACAATATATATTTAAACAACTGGACAGTTAATGACTGGGAGGAATATAATGGTAACTTTATCTCTGAAAACCTCTGCTGACGAGGCTGATATTGGAGGAACCATTACAATATTGAATGGACTGTGAAACCCATCACATTAAATAATGAAGAGGTTGCGAATTTCATTTCTGACATTACCTAAGTTCCTGAGATAATTGGCACAACAATTTTATCACAAAGAAGGTATGTTACAAAGTTGAATCAGGCTGCTCCGTATGCTTCCACACCACTTCTGAATAATAAGAATTCTGTTTTGATGTTCAGACAGCCTGGTCAAGCTGAGACCTTCAGCATAATAGTGATTACTCTTAACTATTATGTGGACATCCAGCATAAGATTTAGGCTTTTTTTTTTTTTTTTTTTTTTATACCTTAACAGGGAAAAAAATCCTGTTGATCCAGAATCAGATTTAGAACAACCATCTCAAGCTAAAAAAACTGGGACTCCCATGAGTTTCACTACGTACATAACATTTCTGCAAGAATAAATATAGTTTCATTTTCCATAGAACAATGAAGCTTAAACAAAACACGGCATACTGGTAAATACAACATGATGCAACAGGAAACTGAAAGAAAAAAATTTTAAAAGATCATCAAAGGATATAAAATCTGGAAAATACTTAAAGTAGTAAAATTTATGCAGAAGTGGATTTAGTGCAGCTACAACCAAAAGGTCATCATTGCTCCCAGGAAAATCACCAGAGACATTTCTTTTAATATAAATAATGTGGGATTTCATTTTTAAATTACATCCTCTGAAGATATATTGGTACTCTTAGGGGAGTGCTTACATAAAGAGTTTTACCCTGGTTCAAAATCTGCATTGTTACTGCAATCACAGCGCTGTGTTTGAACAGATAAACAATCTGCACACCTCTAAGTGCTGAAGAATACCTATAGCTTTCAGAGGCAGATCTGAGTTAGGCTGTTACTGTGCTGAAGTTAAAAAAAAAAAAAAAAGTTTTGGGATTTCTAATATGGTGTTTCTAAGTAGACAAACAGAGAA
The DNA here is from genome assembly GCF_003259725.1 of Athene cunicularia. Taxonomy (NCBI): domain Eukaryota; kingdom Metazoa; phylum Chordata; class Aves; order Strigiformes; family Strigidae; genus Athene; species Athene cunicularia. Next base: position 22,218,198 of record NW_020799097.1, on the reverse strand, counting down.
TCAGAATATCATCACTGTACCATTAGTGTCTTTTTATTTCTTTTTTTATAGTAAAATGCATTAGTTTGCTCAGAGGCAAGTTCCTCTTTTTCACTTTCTGTTATCCACATCCTCAGTGAGCTCACTCAGAATTTTGGAGCAGATTTTATTAGGCAGTGTTTAGGAGCTGACTCTGGCAACCCAACAGAGAACTAAAAAACCCATCCGTCTGGGTGTAGCTTGTACATCACTAAGAACTTCTACAGAAGCAATTATTTCTCACATGAATGTGTGATAAAATGTCACCTACAATAATTTTTTTTTTTTCTTGTAAATTTGATTCTTTATCTTGAAATGACAAAGTCTTTTAGGGGAAAAATACAATAGTGTTACTTTCTGTTTGACCTGATATTTTCATTGTTGTAAAACTTTGGCCTATTTCCATAAAGAGGTCAGACAGGTGCAGCTTCTTGCTTTACAAGACACCGTCCACATCTCCCTGCAGTTTTCCTGTATTAATTTTGCAAAAAGTCTAACCCCACCTATATTTAAAATGAGTCAAGGAAGTCATATTTGCCATTATACCATTGTCAGATAAAATCCAAACAAGAATTTGGCTACATTTGAAGTGGACATTCTTATATATTTACTCCAGTGCCTGTTTCACCTGATTACATCTAATAGCTAAATAAAAATTGTTTTTAAAAGTAATTTAAAATTAAAGAAGATCCTGAACATCACTCTTGTAAACGAGAAAACTATTACAATCCAAGTGTTACTCTTATTTTTTCATGACACTGAGTTAGTACTCTTGTACCACAACAGAGAAAAGAAAGGGTATTGATAACAACCTAGCTTATGCAATATGAACCACCTATCAGCAGTTATTGAATTACACAAAAAAGATGTGTTTATCTAATGCAAGTTTTGAACAGTTTGTTCCAATTTAGAGTAAGGTAAAAGCGTAAAAGGAGATGTAAACTCACTTGCAATAGAAAACATGTCAGACGTTGAAAATATACTTTATTAAGTGAACAGAAGACTCAACAGACCTACTTAGATTAAGATGTTTGGTTTCATTTAGCCAGAGTACAAAGAAAAAAAAAAGTATCACGTTTTTATGTTTTATCTAAAAAGAACCCCTACACCTAAACAATTAAAATACCTTCATAACTACTGATTTTGCCAAGTACATGAAATTATTCCATTGCTTACTACAACATAAATACAGGTGACAGTCCTAGTGAAAGGTAATTAGCATATCCAATGATCCATGAAGCACATAGAGTATAGCACAGTATAATGTTTAATTACCACAGTCTCACACTAGGCTGCATATTACGTTGAGATTGATGAGAAAAATAAAGGATTATGATCTTGAATGCATTTCTGGCACAAATATATTATCTAGATTACTCAGGCAGACTGAGAAAAATAGAAAGTCTTCATGAGGGTATGCAGTAAAGCAATTCCATCATATGTCCAGGCTGTAAAGTCAGAAGGCTGTCACTGCCACTAGCACTGCTAGTGCACTATGAGTTATTAGTTAACAGACAAACTCACCTAGACTAACAGATACAATAATCCAAACCACACTATGGATCCTGTCTAGTAGATTCTGAGTCTTACTCATGTTCAAAGGCACATCAGTGTAAACACTGCTGTTGAGCTTTATCCAGCAATAAAACATTAAGATGAAATAACCCTGACTGATCTCACAGAGCCAGAAACAATGAAATATATGATGAAACATACTAACGTAAACTCTAAATTAGATACAAAGAAGGAACTTCACAACATATTCTATTTACTTCGCCAAATCCCTTTTTTTTAAACCTTAAGAGACTTAAATGTCAGCTACTTATCCTTCTTGTAAAGCTAAAGTAAATTTTTGCTTTGTTACTTTGGTAAAACTTCCAGCTGAATTTGCAGATGAAATGATAATGGACATGAGTAACTTAATGGAATGAAATACAGTGTTCATGTGACAAAGCCTTTGTGAGGGTAAATATATTCTAAGCTGATACAGCATATAAAAGTATAAGAAATACTGTGCATTTTATGTAATTCAAAGATTTTTTTTGTACTCTGAATTTGCTTCTGTATTTTTGAATGTCAGAATCTACTGCTGTGGTGAAGTTGGAAACAACTAGGGTTGCATGCTGGGGAACAGACTGTTCATGTCTGGACAGTGCAGCTCAGCAACAAGAATCTCTTGTTTCTAAAATAAATTCCTTCAGCTTCTCTAGAATTGCTTTAATTAGCACTTGTACACAAATACCAAAATAATTAGAAAACATTTGAGAAAAACTTGTTATTTTTTTGCAGGTCAAGAACAAATCAAGCCAAGTTTTAGAATCTCAAAATGAAAGTGTGTGCAGTAAAAAGGACAGATATCTTTTTAATAAAATTGTGCTCATTTACAACACAAGAAAAATTAGACTCCAAATAGGGTGGAATTTATGAAAATTTGAGCTTTCATGAGACCACAACCTCTGCTGATAAAAAGAAGTCTTTCTTGTTTCATCTACATATCTAATCACATTAGCTGGCTTTCTATAGGCTATATATCAACAGAATGGGATATATAATATACTCTAACCTATAGGAATGCAAAATTTCTTCTTCAATCACACAGGTTTCAACAGTGATTCCCTCTACTCCACTCTTCTGAGACCCCACCTGGAGTACTCCATTCAGCTTTGGGGTCCCCCAACATAAGGGCGTGGACCTGCCTGAGTGGGTTCAGAGGAGGCCATGAAGATGATCAGGGGGATAGAGCACCTCTCCTATAAGGACAGGCTGAGAAAGTTGGGGTTGTTCAGCTAGGAGAAGAGAAGGCTCCAGTAAGACCTTACAGCAGCCTTCCAGTACCTAAAAGGAGCCCACAGGAAAGATGAGGGGGACTCTTTATCAGGAGTGTAGAGATAGAATGAGGCGTAATGGTTTTAAACTGAAAGAGGGTAGATTTCTGTTATATATAAGGAAGAAATTCTTTACTGTGAAGGTGGTGAGACACTGGCACAGGTTGCCCAGAGAACCTGTGGCTGCCCCCTCCCTGGCAGTGTTCAAGGCCAGGTTGGACGGGGCTTTGAGCAACCTGGTCTAGTGGAAGGTGTCCCTGCCCATGGCAGGGGAGTTGGAACTTGATGATCTTTAAGGTCCCTTCCAACTCAAACGATTCCATGATGTCATCATTCTATGAATTTAATAAATAAATTATTTTTAAAACACCACAAAAAATTTTTCAAAAACATAAAAAAATATGACACCCATTAGAAAAAAACTTTAAACCACGCATGCTGAGGATAACGAAATATTTTGATCATGAAATAAAGCCTTCCTAAATTAAGAAATTAAATTTTAAAACATTAAATACTGTCTATTATTTCTGATTAGAGATCCTAGAAGCATACTCCAAAGACTTCCATGACAAAAGAAACATTTTAAAAAATTTAGATTTGTACAGCATCATTTTTCTTTTCTCAACAGAGTTATGTACCAGTCTTAATCACCTTTAGAGTCAGATTAAAGTGCAGTAACACTTGATTTTCTCAGACTGAAATTACCATAAAAAAACAGACAGAACCATAATTTCTATTCTAACAACCAATAAAACATTAAAATGAAACCTTGATTACAGGGAAAAAAAATACAGCTGAGATGGTATATTGACTTATCTTTTGCAGTCATCATTGGCAAAAATAAAAATTAAAAAAATAATCTAAAGTTAGATTAATCAAAGAAATTAAGTTATTTAGCTAAAATACCCTTTTGATTTGAAAATGCAAATAAGGACCTCAGATCTCCCAAGATATTTGTTACCTGTATAATGCTTTTTGATAACAAATTTGTTCTAAATACCACAACACCTATGCTTTTATATCCCAGTGTCAAAGCAAAAAAGGTATTTCTTAAAAATGGCTCTGCAGGAACATAAGAGTTTTAGAAATGTACATATCATCTTACTCCAAAAAAGCTTTCTAAAGATGCATTTACAGAACATCTTTGTAACTAGGAATCTTCCAACAGTCACCGAGTTCCTTGAGTGTTGTGGTGGCCTGAATCCCCCTTTTCCTCTCCAAGTCTTTTCCAAGCAACTGCAACTACAGTTGATGGAATTCAAGGTTTGCCATTTTCTCCCCAATTTTTTGTGAAAGGCTGGCTGCAGTCTTGAGCACAGCAGGGCACCAACCTTAACTTGTTTCAAGAAAGAAATTGAGAACTTTTGTAACAAGTCTAGCAAACGAGTATGCACCAGGAGCGACAAAGCAGCAAATGCAGTACCTCTACTTTTCCTCTGCACTCCTTCCATGGAGTCATCATAGCCAAAGTATGTGTCATTATATCCGAAGTGCTGTGTTAAGGTCCTAGTGTGCCTGCAAGTACTAACCCACCTACTTCTGCTTCCAATAGCAATGACTCTTTACGGAACAATGTATAAGCAAGAAACATTTCCTTCTCTCTAAGCACAAAAATGAGAGCATTAGGAATCTCTGTGGAGGCTCCAGAGGCAGAACCAGGCAATCTGAACAGTATCGAGTCTTGACTGACTGCTGGATCAAATGATCCAGACCTTCCAAGAGCACATTTCAAAGAAAACTGAAGCAGTTACTACGGTGGGATTCTTCTGACCAAGAGCTGATATCTGCAGTTTTCTGTGACGTCTGTTTATGTCATTGATTTTACAGTCAGTGAAGATTCATCTCATCTTATAGAGGACTTTAAATAAGAGGTCGGATGAGCAGACTTGAAGCACGGTTATTTCTCTTTGTTGCTTGTAGTGAGGGGTAAAGTGCAAGATGTTAGATTATGGCAAAAGCATATGAAAGAAGCAAAACACCAAACAAAAAACAGAATACATAAGCAACATGCAGAGAGAAGGAGTAGCACCAGGATGGAGTGGGAAAAAAGGATGAGAAAGAGTTTTGGAGGACAGAACTGGAAACAGAAGAGAAATGATGAAAGAACTAAAGAAAAGAGGGATAAGAAAGTTTACTTGCTTGAAAAACAAACACATCCAAAAGGTTAATAAATTCTATTTCTTCAGGTTCCTAATTGCTTGAATTATTCATATTTTACAGAGTGCTATTGATGTTCTTGACGCTTAAGTCAAGGCTCTGTATATGAGAAAGTCACAACTTTTTTTTTTTTTTTTAATCGGTGAACATGGTTAACCAGTGGCTCACTTTGAAAGACACAATTTTCCATCTGCTAATTCTTCTCATCAGAAAGGTACTTAGAAAACAGAGGACAACACACTGGTTTTGTTCAGCCACAGTGCAGAAATTAGTGTTCATATGATGAAGCTACTCTCCTGACACTAACATAAACATCTTAACACCACCAGGAAAAAAAATAATCCAGAGATAAATAAACAATAACAACAAAAAAAGCTTGAGCTTGGCATAAACCTTCCTAACCGCAGTAGTTTATTTCTTCAGTGAATGAAATAAATTAAATTCTTGCCTGGATAAAGAAAGTAAAAATAGGTGTTTGGTAGTTAAGTCTTAGCAAGAATTCAAAAGGTGATTTTGAAGGAGAAATTTTAGGTTGCTTGTTGCAATTGAAGAAGGAGGTTGTTCCAGGCATAGAGAGAAAGCAATGTTAAAATACTGCAGAAATTAAAGGTTCTTCAAGGCGGGCAGTCAGTAGTGAGCCCAGAGTTCTGGATGGGTGCATTTTAATTAAATCAAAGTAAACAAGTCACAGCAGGGCCAAGTGTGAGCCAAGCTGTAAGCAGGCTTGACATACCAGGTTTGAAGGTGAGTCTGGGGAAGTCTGAAGTTGCTGAGGAATGAGAAAAGGCAACAACAAAGAGATACAAAGAGCTGGGTAATATGCTTGAGGGAGAAAGAAGGACAGTAACTATATCTGCAGGATGACGAATAGCAGTGAGAGACGAAGGGTGTACAGGCTGGAAGAGAGATGGTATTGTCAGTATGCGTCTGAGATATATAACCCGCGCAAGACTTATGAGGAATGGTGCTCATGGTTTACATGTTTTCCCAGTCTTTATCTTTGCCCCAGACATCCAGAACAAAATACCTTTTTGAATTATATTTTTAAGGTTCATTTATGGGTCACTGATTGTATTTTGCATCTTAAAGCAAGTTGGTCCATTTATTTCTTATTTCTGTCACTGGTGAATTGTGCAGCAGCTGAGTAATCAAAACACACTCTAATATTTGGAAACAAGTTTAGGATTAATTTTATGAATGTCTGTTGAGATCAATAACAAAAACTCAGCCTTGCTCCCCAACAATTCTATAGGTTGGGACTTGAATTTATTTTTAAAAAAAAAAAAAAAAAGGACAAAGAGCATTATTTACCTCTTTCATGATTCAGCCCATTCTTTGGGATCTGCTTTATGTGACTAAAGGAATGAGGAGGACAACAAAATGGACGGGTGTACAAGCCATATGCAAAATAGGAAACAAATCAAAAATGTTCATTCACGACTAACATTACAAAGTGATCATCCTGAGCTGTTCCCCTTGCAGTGCAAATGCTCTCCCCTGATGCTTTTTCTGGATTGACAAAAAACCATAAAACCTTGCTCAAAATCTTTAAAATATTGCTAATAACAAATAGCACTTGTGAGCAAGTGGTAGGACAACTGGTCAAAATATTTTTCCCCAGATATTTCAACATTAAATCTAAAGCCATTTATTTTATGGCTACTTACATATATGGTACACTGATTAGCAAAGAAAATACTGGATACAGCTGTAGTCACAGAAGAATTTGGTGTATGTAGGGAAAGCAGACTTATTATCAGTTGCTAGAATATCACCAGAATGCCAGGTTTCAAGACATAATGAATTCAATTATTTGTAAAATACTTTTAGAATTTAGTTTCATAGAAGAGTTTTGCAGGTCATTAACTGTTCATATTTCTCACCAAAGAGGTCTTACATTAAATAGTAAATAAATTACATTAAACATATTAAACTCAAAAATTATGACAATTATAAAAGTGCTTGCTTATTTTAAATACATATGCGCTTTTCTCTGAATATCTGTTGCAAGAAAAAAGAGGATTGGGCTGGTTTTGTAACAACAAAGACATCTGAAAGGAGACTTTGTTCAACAGCAAATTAAACTTCTTTCTCTGTTTTTAGAGTAGATGAGAAAACTGCTGGAGGTACTATATCATGGGATATCTGCATATAGAAAATGCACTAGTTGAGAACACAGATGTGAGCATCCTGGCTGTCAGTTAATAGCAGCAATGTTCTCATGGAAACTAGGCTTTTAAAATACAGGTTTCCATACAGAAAGTATTTCATAAACAGGTCCCATTTCAGATATCTTATGTTTTTATAATTTAAGTAATTCTTTATTTCAGCTCTTTATTTTTGGTAACTTGATTATGCAAATAACAGCACAGCAGAGATGCATACATGTACGCTTGAAATTTACAATATGTAGCCCTGAACTCCCACTTTTTCCATCCCATTTCACTTTGCTTCACTGTAGTAGTCAGTTTTACATTCTCGACAATTAAGTTTGACTTTATAATTATGAGACTAGCCAATACTTACTTTTCAACAGGAATTCAATGGTGGGTAAGGCAGTCCTATTGATCTATGAAAAAAAATAACTTTTCTTTTTCTACAGATGTCAAATAAATATACCTAATTCAACAAAAAATGTCAGCACAGGCTTAAGCTAATTATGACTGAAATATAATGAAATATTTAAACTTGACCGTTCAAGGCAAAACATGTGCCCAATTGCCCAGCTGAGCAGACACCTAAACAAATAATGTATTAACCTTTCTTAAGTTGCTGGTTGACACTAACAAGCAATTTCACAGTTGAATTTTATATGTAAAATAACATATGCTGTTCTTGGTCCAAGGCCTGACAGCCATGTACTTTAGAATGTCTCCTGAGATCCTGCAGAGGTTTGCTCTCTCTGCCCTCATGGCTCAGTAGGTCAACAGTAGAATGCAGAAGTGTCTTGTGGTAATAATCCTTTGACTAACTCACAAGCCTAGTTTCTATATGAACCTGCATGACCAATATTTTTGCAGCTCCCATGGTGCTTTCTTCCTCTATCCTGTTTTGTTGTGGTGGTGTTGGGTTTTTTTGTTTGTTTGGTTTGGTTTGGGATTTTTTTTTTTTTTTTTTAATAACCTCTCCAGTTCTGGATTTTCTCCAAGAATAGATTATTTCACCTTCTTCTAGTACAAGTGTCAATACGTAGTTTGCTCATCCTCAGCTACTGAAATATTTATCTTCAGGTTATATGCATTCCAGGCACAGAGTACAGTAACTGCAATTCTGCAAGTGAGCTTTTTTCCACCTTCACAGCATGACTGTGTTTTGGGAACAGCCAAAGCTCCAACATGCCTGTATTCTGTAACTACTGAAAGGCTCCAGTCTCACCAGAGCTTTAATAGGGATGCCACAGTTAATCAAACAATTGCCAGTCTGTTGCAGTTCTTCTGCGAGCTGTAGCAGTTTTCATTCATCATCATACACCCAACTAATTGAACCTCCAGGGCAATACTGTCAAGCATCATACTTACTATCATATGACACTTGAGATGTTTTTTGTGTTTTCAGGGTTTTTCTTTTTACACTTGTGTGCACGTTTTTGCAAGAGCAAAGACACCTGAAAGGAGACTTTGTTCAACAGCAAATTAAACTTCATCTGGAGGCATCATGGGATATCTGCATATAAAAAAAGCACTAGTTGATAACACAGATGTGAGCATCCTGGCTGTCAGTTAATAACAGCAGCAATGTTCTCATGGAAATTGGGCTTTTAAAATACAGGTTTCCATACACAAAGTATTTAATAAACATGTCCCATTTCAGATATCTCAAGTTTTTATCATTTTAAGTAATTCTTTATTTCAGCTCTATATTTTTGGTAACTTGATTATGCAAATACAGCACAGCAGAGATGCATACATGTACGCTTGCATGCTGTTCATGGACATTTAGGGAGAAAAGGCAGTAGAAGTAGAGAATGATTTGAGGGACTTTTCAAAATATTTAATACTTTACTGTACAAGAACTAGGAACTATATAATGCTTATCCATCAGGTCCTGGGCATATTTATTTTATTAAACATTAGTAAGAACATTGTCATGTGAATCCCTACATTTCCATTAGTTTTCTTTTCAATAACTCTGACCTTTCCTTTAAAAATGAAACTCAACCTAAAATTTCAGATCACCTCTTTAAAATTGGTATTAGTTATAGTCACTTCTTCTGAGGAGAGATGCTGTATCAGTGTTATTCCACCTGAAATTTCTTCCAGAAAGAAGCTTGCCAAAAGTTCAGTACTGCTAGGAAGCTTATCACGGCATGAGCAATTACTTCCTCAATAAATTTCACAGCATTTATTAATCAATGTATTAGCTGTTGAAACAAGAAACAAGATCCTCCACTGTGCATACATTAACAGTAGATAGCTTATGACACATGCTGCAAAGAAACAGAAAGAATGGTGTGGGAATTCAGGGCTCTAAATTCAGGGTGAGACAGGAGAGATGCTTACTGCAGAGTGAAAAATGTTTTATAAGGCATTGGTGATATGAAGAGAATATCAAAGCTGTGAATATTCACAATATATTTACCTTTTTCTAATCCAATAAAAAAGGAAGATCCTGGCAGTTCTTGGAATTGCCCTGCTGTGTTCTACATTTTAGTGTGAAAATAATTATCATTCATTTCTTCAAATTACATCGAAGTGTTGCTTCTGCTAAATAGTCTCACTTTCACCTCATAATTTTCTTTTGTACATTTGAGCTGGTTTTAGATCATACAGCTTATTAAGCAGGTCTCTGTGAATTCAGCCAAAACATACTAGACGTAATATGAAATTTAGAATTTGGTAACCAAACAGTCACTACGTAACAAGCATAAACATCCTGACCAGAGTGTATCCATTAGTATTTAAATCTTAGATATATGTGTTAGGATCTGCGTTGGAGCCTTCTATTACTGTGGTCACATTGCTGTCTATTGAATGGCACAGCATTTTGTGATGACATCACTTCCAGTTCACAACAGCTTAAAATCTGACACTGATCTTTTACTTTATTTAAAAATAAATAAATCTGAAAGAACCCTTGTTAATAAACCAGGCTATAAAACTACCAAAAAAAGCCCTTATTAGGGATTCCTACATATCTTTCAGAAATAAATTGCAGTATTTAATTGCATTGTTTACTACCACGGCTTTTAAACCTTAAAAGTAATCCAGATGTTGAATCATTGGGGTTTTTTAATTCTCAATTGGAACCACTTAATTCTCTGGCAGATTTATTTTCTGGAAAAAATACCCTCTGATAAAAAGATGTACTGAATGCCATATAGAATGACTGTAACTTTTTTTCTTTTTTGGCTGCAATAACATACTATTTAATATGATATATTATTTAATAATGAATCTGTAGCAGTGTCCCAAAATACAAAATGGGATATTATTGTCTCTTTTTAATTATAAGTACTGAATTTATGTCTCTAGAGTTTGTTGTTTCTGAAGATTCAACTGAAAATATAACTCATTACATGTTAATGGGTAATCTCAATTTAAATTGTGAGTATAACTTAGGTTTGCTACAGAATGGTAGTTATTTAGACCTTGCAATCAGTCAGCACAGATAGTAGCCAACTACACAGTCAGCTAAGGCTATATTTTGCTTCTGCTTCTGTCAGTGTTCTCCTTTGGATCCTCCTCCAACTCTTCTGCCCATTATCCCATCATTCTTGGAGATAGTAACAAATTGCCTATTTCTTTCCCCTGTGAGTTGGAATGGCTGATTTGTCATTGTCTAGTTAAAACTTATTATAAAGTAAGCAAGATCTTGCACAAGTCTTTGTATGTCTTCATATTCAGAGGTTGATATTTCTAACAGACGATGTTAGGAATAGAGCACAGATTCACATACAAAGTTTTAGATCTCACCTATCTTATAGAAGAAACTTAGTGCAAAATTTCCTTAACCTTCCGATTTCAAACAAATTATTCATTTTAATTTGGAATGCTTGCTCATTCAGATACATCAAATCCTGAGCTTGCTACTGTGAAGTAATTATGGCAGAATGGTACTGTGGGGTTTAGCAAAGTACAAACATTTTCCACAGACATATTAAAATGCTAAAATGGGAGCAAATTCAATTCAGACGTTAAACCTGCTATCCTTTGAAGGCTATGAGGCTGGAAAAAACTTCATCAGTGGAATAGAACAAGATCCTAATGTTGAAGTTGGACTTGGTCCCTCTTCTGCTACATCTTCTATCAGATCCAGAGCTCATCTTTTCTGCTAGAGGCTGCTGCTGGTTTTGGGTTCACTAGTAAGAGAAATGGGTGTGTTTAATCTCCTTCTGTGGTCTCTCTGTCCCCTCACAGAACGAGAACTTGAAGTTCACCTATATTGTTTTGGGGGATCATGAATGTGTTTGTGTCTCCTCAGGTTAAGGGCAATTTGAGTTCAGCTTTTCAAGGTTAAAGACATTGGATGCTAACAGACAAATAAGATTTGTAAAGATTCTACATATAAATCACATTTAGCTTATTGTGACATAAGTCATGATCCAACACAAGAAAAACAGCTTACACTCATAAAAATAAAACACAGATAGACATCTCCCTTCTTTCATTCCTTGCTGCTCTTGTAGCTCAGAACCAATTTATGTTTTCATAATTCTGCTCTTGTTCAAGTCTCACCATTTAAAAGCTCAATTCTATTCCACAACTCTGTCTTATTTAAGTGAAATTTGACTGTTTTGCTACCTGTAGCCCTCCATCAGTCAGTGAATCTGTTGCTTATTTACCAAACATCTGTAATTCAGACCTGAAATTTGAGTTGGCCCTTGGCAATATCTCTTGGTCTGTAGGTGCTACAATTAAATCTATGGTTGTTGAAGTTTAGAAGCCCTTCACTTTTAGTCTCATGTCTGAAGCAAAAGTTTCTTCTGTTACCTTTTTTTAGGTTTTAGATCGATACGAAGACCTTCAGTAATACAGAGTATAAACAAGTCCCATATTTAAAACAGAGTGCACTCAAATCCAACTTTTACAGGCAGAGAACCTCTGGTATTAAGCAGAATTCCTAAATTACATATTGATGCCTCCAAAGTATTTCTCATGCCAGAGACAGTCATAACATGCGCTTTTCTATGAGCATTTTTACAACATCAAATAAATCATTCCAAGAAACCCTCTCCCAAGCTGGGTTTAAACTCTCAGCAGCTGGCTAACTAGAAAACATAACATGAGCATAAACCTTATGGTATCAAGAATCAGATTTAGATAACAGAAGAAAAGGGAAAAATTTGAACTACATGGACTTTTCTTGATCTTAAAGAGTCTAGCATGTTCGCATAGACCAAAAAAAAGTAGAATGTTTTGGCTTAGCTTCAGGAATATCCTCCAGCTCCTCTGTGCTGTTCTTTGATACTAGGCAAATATTGAAGTGGTTAAACAATCCCTTAATCAGATGTTTCACTACTGCCAGAAAAGTGAAAATTGCTATGTCTAGCACAAATATTATAAAAATATTTTAAAAGTAGTTTATTATACAGTAAATACAAAGGAAAACAAAGGCAAAAAGAAAACACCCACAGGTTCTTTGTCAGTAAGGGAATTAGGTTTTTTCTATATCAATATGATGAACTGAAAATTACTGAGGAAAAGGGAAAAATAAAATCTCCATGGTGCTGTTCATGACATTAACTTAGAGTTTTATTTCAGTTCCTGAATTCCACAGCTTACAAAAATTACATCGGGAAAGTGGTTCACCACTAGTTTTGGATTCTCTTGTTAAAGCACAAAGACTGTTGAGATGGAATTATCTCAACACTGTAACTATTTCACATTAGCTGAGAAGTACTTTAAGAAGTTTCTTTTCAGAATGGAGTCTGATTTGCAAACACAAACATGCAGTTCTGAAAAAGGACACTGTCTTAATATACTTAAAAACAAAAAATGTAATGACATAATGAAAATTCAACACAAAATAAAAACAAGAGGTTACTGTCTCCACATATGTTGAAAGAGAAATTATTTTCATATTTTAATTAGTCCATCTCATAAAGAAGGCTGATAATAGACATTAGTGAAACGTTTAACATTCAAAGTTTCTAAATAAAAAATGAGTCCATTCTAAAAAGTGAAAAAAAAACCCCTCTTTTTCTTACAAGTAACTTGTTGCACTGTGTTGAAAGTCCTATATCTGAAAGAATACATTTGTCTCGTTATCTTTTCAAGCATTATATTAAGTAAAACAAATACTGAACCCTGACTTTTTTGCGGCCTTAACATAACAGTATAATATATTCATTTTCTTGAGCTTGCTGAAGCATATAGTTGATTTATACCACTGAGAAAAATAAGCCATGGGAAAAGAACACACTGACTCAAGTTTCAGCTACATTGTATGGGGTTAAAACCTGTAAAACCATCAGTGGAGTAAGAACTGCACTGTGGAGGACATGCGGACTCTCCATGTACTTAGAAATCAAGTTTTCAAGTAACTGGAACATACCATGTCAAGATTTTCAGAAATATTTTTTCAGAGACAAATGCTGAAGAGCTTTCTTAACGTTCAACTGCACAAACTAATTGCTATTAACACGGTTGCTGCCATCATATTCATGGACAGTCAGTCAGCAGATACAAAAAAGTATTTCCAACCACATATTCAAAGCTATTTTTTTGTCACTTATTACATACAAATGTTGGCTTTAATATTTTATAAGGTGTGTGCTGATTCCAGTGACTAAAATTGTGGTAAAAGCCAATGGAAAATAATCAGCAGATACACAAGTCTAAATCATTCTGCTTGAAGTTCTTTGCTGTGAAAGTCCTTGCTATTTCTCTACATAATATTTCTTCTATTATCAGTTGTAGCTCTGCACAAGGTAAGAGCTGGGGATTTTCATACTTCGTTGAGGTGAATGTTGCCAGAAGTTTTCTAAGATTTATGTAAATGTACACTCTAGGAGAAATCAGCATTCCTTCTGCAGGGAAATCTCTTTAAAATTAATGCATTTTTTTGCTTTAGGAAAGGGTTCCTCTTCCTGGTACTCTGTTTCTTAATCTTTTCAGATTGATGATCCAGAATCAAAGTAAAAATCATTCATGATCTGCTCAGTCAGAATGAAATGCATACATGCATGCAATAATAATCATACAATTTATTTGTGGATGGGTTTTTATTTGATTTTGAAGGTCACAATGTTTGATGATAGGAAAGGAAGTTTTTCTTTGCTTTCTGTTACAGTTATGCTTCGAGGGAGGTGATTCTCTCCCTCTGCTCCTTTCTTGTGAGACCCCACCTGCAGTCCTGTGTCCAGCTTTGGGGCCCCCAAGATAAGAAGGACATGGACCTGGTTGGGTGGGTCCAGAGGAGGCCATGAAGATGATCAGGGTACTAAAGCACCTCCTGCTGGAGGACAGGCTGAGAGAGTTGGGGTTGTTCAGCCTGGAGAAGAGAAGGCTCTGGGAAGACTTTATAGTGGCCTTCCAGTACTTAAAGGGGGCTACAGGAAAGATGGGGAGGGACTCTGCCTCAGGGAGTGTTGTGCTAGGATGAGGGGTAGTAGTTTTAAACTAAAAGAGGGTAGATTTGGATTAGATATAAGGAAGAAATTATTTTCTGTGAGGGTGGTGCGTCACTGTCACAGATTTCCCAGAGAAGCTGTGGCTGCCCCCTCCCTGGCAGTGTTCAAGGCCAGGTTGGACGGGGCTTTGAGCAACCTGGTCTAGGGGAAGGTGTCCCTGCCCATGGCAGCAGGGTTAGAACTAGATGATCTTTAAGGTCGCTTCTAACTCAAACCATTCCATGATTCTATGATTCTTAAACCTTATAACCACTGATTTTTTAAATAATTTCCCCTACCCAAAAGATTTAAATACCAATCAAGAAACAGTAACTTAATCTTGCACACAGAAGATTCTGTGATATTATACAGCATTTTGCATCTCACTCATGTTCACCTTTACATATAGAATCAGCTTCACCTTTTCCTAGAAGGCAAAGATACTGACAATCCCCTTCTGGCTCAAGGCTCCTGTCAGAAGTTGAGCTGCAAGCTAAGGCAGGCCTAGCTTTCCTTATAAACCAGTTGTCTCAGATTGACCATCTGAGCATTCCCTGAGCCTGGGACTAAGGGACAGACCCAGGGACTGATACGGTGAAAGTCAAATCAAGCTTGCAAACTGTCCACCCCAGGCTATGCACCTGCAGAACTTAAAACTGACCCATAAGATCTGCCACTTCAAACTTACTCAGTCAAATCCTTAGTAACTTAAATAAGGAATGAATGCTGAAATGTGCCCCCTTGAAAAAAGAAATAAATCTCTATGGTTTGGTAGAAATCCATCATGTTTCTTATCATACAAAGGCACAAAACTATCTTTTTAAAATATAAGTAAGCTAGAAGCTGCAGGCAATATTCAGGAGACATTGGTGTTCAACTTAAAGAGATCTGCTATGTGTTTGTACAAAGGAGTATTACAGTTGAATGAATACACAAACCCTAAGCATTGCAGAGCGTGAAAATTAGAAGCTGAGGAAAATCACAGACAGTTCACACTACAAAAGAAATTTTCTTATTTATCATACATCTAAAATAACACCATTAAGAGAAGCATTCTACCACAGAAATTAACATACAGCAAAGAAATCTGACATATACAAATGACTACTCAAAATAAGACATTTACTGTAATATAAAAGCATGCTAAACAGCAAAATAAGAAAAATGGAAAAAAAGAAGTGCGTATATATACATAGATACTTCTATTCAAAGCTTAGTTTAAAGTATCACCATCTTCTAGGCTGCGCTGACCTTTACTTGCATTGGTCCCTACTCCAGCAAATGTCTAAGTCCTGACCTCCATAGGACTAAACAACATGTGTAACTTCATTCACTGTTGGCAGAGCTAATAGTCACATTACCAGTGCTCCACGCAACCTTAACTGTGTGCTGACTATTACCTTTGAGGCCATCTCTCTCCCCCCAGAAATCAAATCAGCTTTTCATTTATTCATTATTAGAGCAGGGAAGATGAGATGATCCTTGTGTTTGGTTTTGTATGTTTTTTTAATCACCCCAGTGGAAAATGAATGTACAAATAATACCTTCTGTATTTGGGATTACATCCTATTTGTCCAAATTAAATCAGCTTCTTCTTTTTCTCTTTTGCTGTTTGCACAACCCAGGAGAGTGAATCAGTAGATGAAAAAAAACAAGGACAACGTAGTTTTGAGTACAGATGTTTCCTGTACATGTGAGAAATAGAAATGGCTGAAAAATTGATTTAATTTATTCTAAATGACAGACGAAGTCCTGGAAAATACTTTTAAAATAAAATAATTAATTTTCTTAAAACACACCTGAGAATTTTTTACTTTTATCCTAAATTACCACAAGATGTTCTGTAAAATAAACATACCAAAATTGAGATGACCATATCTCACACTTAGCTTTTATAGGTCCTAGTCCTTTAAACATGTCATTTGTGATTTCAATACAGCTAAATAAAATGGTCAAATTTATTCCTTATTATAGACAAGAGTATTCATTTTATTAATGCCATATATAACCATGAAAACTATATAAACTATAGAATTTGGAAGAGTTCAAAATTAAATCTTAAAATATTTCAAGTATAACTAGACACTGAAAGCTTTCTTTGCAACTAGGTCTTTAGCCGGTATACTATAGACAACTTTTGCTGTCTGCTCAAATGAAAGCACCATGAAAATACAGTGGCAACATGTTGTTCAATATTGTTTGTATAAAAACATACTATACCTCTTTGCTAAAAATCATGATACCATCTCATGTCTTCACTTTATATAAAACCCAGCACAGTTCAAGAATAATGCACTTTTTGTATATACCATACCTTGTTATCCTAAAGAAAATAATGATTAAAATCTGACATACTAGTCCATTGAGAAAGATATTTAGAAATATTATGGTTTGTACAGTCTCCAATTTTCCAGGGTATTTTATTTAAAAAAATATCTAGTGTAACTAACTTTCATATTTCCTTTTGATCTAAGAGTAAAAAAAGGTTCAATATTTCAGCCTGCATAATGAAGAATTATAGCAATACATTTGAATACAGCTTGAAGATGTTTCCGTGAAGATGAAAGATCAAATCACATCACTCTGAGAGTAACAGATAAACCATTAAAAAAAAAAAAAAAGTGTATTAGCAATACTTGGATCCGGAGGAAGTTTTATCCTACCAGCAATTTTGCCAGAACCTATTATTTAAATGCTAGCAAAGAAGTTCACAGAGGTACACAAATGTGACTATTCCTGAAAACCAAGGTGCTGGCATACAAATGGATCAAAGCAGAAAGATCAAAGACCTTAACCCTGAATTTACATAAAATTTTTCATACAGGACTGAATAAAGTCAGCATTATGTCAATCACTTCAGGTAATAATTATTAATTATTATGTGATAGCAGGAAACTAACTGTTTCAGTGCTACATATACAGAACAATAAACTTTCTGATTTGAACAAACAACTGTGATTTTTTTTATAATTAGCAGGAATATAACCAATATTAAAATTATCCAAATTAGATTTTATTACATGTTTTTTCCTTAAAAATGTCAGGATTATATGTTGTGAAATGTACTTTGCTTCCTTAGACAACTTCATTTTTTGTTTCTGATAACTGTTGGTCTAGTAAATAAGTGTAAAAAGTTAAGACTACAGGACTCTTGAAAGTCATTGCTAACAGTAGTCAAAGTGCCAGATTTCAGTGTGGATTACTAAATGTTAAGATTAGCAAAATGAAGATTAAAAAAATTCTCTGGAGTTATTAATATGCCTGTAATAGTTCCACTAGATACCAAGGGAAATGTTTATACTGAGAGACAGAACTATCCAGATGGAACATCATCAATATTAAGACATATTGCCAAGATTAAGGTATTTTTCTGAACTACCTACTGTCTGGATTCTTTAACACAAAAAAAGCTAAAACAAAAATCCAGATTTATTTACCCCTAAACCCCAACACACTTGTACCAACCAGAACACAGAGGGCACCAAAGTGGGTAGTGCCTGAAATAAATCCACCACTCTAATACTGACATATCTGAAGAAGCCTTTTTTTTTCCTTAAGGAAAGTAAGAGGTTTTGGTTGCTTTTGTCAATTATTTATTTATATTTATTGTATTTCCCATATTCTATTGAATGTTTTATCCATCTTGTGAGCAAATACAAACAATTCAACAGTACATTTTGTTTTGATTTCAAAACATTCAAAATTTCTTTTCTAAAAAAACCCCAAACAAATAAATTAAATTAATTCTCAACTTTTAAAACTCTTATTTTTAATTGCCATAAACATCTATATGGGTAAATGAGTGTCATACTCTAGCATTCTTTTACCTTTGATAAAAGACTTGTACAAACTCATTTCTTCTCAGAGAAAGACAAAATTTTGTTGACATCTTAGCTTGAACATGTAAATCAACTGTAAAAATCCATCTAAATCTTCTGCCACTTGGATTTATTGTTAGATAATATATAAATGTCAGAAGATTCTCAATCTTCTGACACTTGGAGACAGGCAATATCTATGCACTGGTTCTTTGAACTATTAGCTGTTTAACAACCAAAAACCCCAACGTTCACATTTAGATACATTAAGAAATATGTCTCCTCTAAACTCTTCTTTTACACGGAACATTTATTTTACTAATTAACAGAAAGTCACTGTTCTAAGGTTTCTGTCACAAGCTTGAGCCCAGAAAGTCTAACAACAAACAACCTCTTCTTGTGCCAATCACTTGCAAAAATAATGGGAGAATTTAATTCAAACTGTAGGTACATACCACAGCCCAAAAGAGATCTGAGACACTGAGGGAAGAATCTGAACTTCCTTGACAAATTCTTAGGAAAAACTATTGAAAGAAAGTGCATGCAGGAGAAATAAAGTAGCAAAAGCACCAGAAAGTGCATGGCAGACTTTGCTGTTGCAAGTAAAATGTGTGACTTTCAGAGAGGTCTGCAAAACATTTTTGTGGTTTACAGTGCTAGGTGCAAGAAGATGGCTACTTGGGGGCAAAGAAAATTTCTCCCACTCTTTGGACCTTCTTTTGCCCAGGACTACTTCATTCTTTGCAACTGTACTAAAGATTATTAAGCAATCACTAACTTAATTTTGTTCCCACTCTAAAATGGAACAATCTGTAAGATGCTGATTCTGGCTGCCACTGGTCACAAGAGATAAAAATACGAAGAATATCATAATCTCTCTGCACTGATATCACTGGCTTTTTATACACTATACAGTAGATGAAGCACAGTACTGGTGTGCTCTGTGGTGCAAAGGCTGTCTCATTAGTGGTGGACTTGGTAGTGTTAGGTTAACAGTTGGACTTGATCTTAAGGGTCTTTTCCAGCCTACCTAAATGATTCTATGACTCAATGATTCTATGTCAGAGCAAGACATTTCTGTACGTCATCTCTCTGAGTATCCTTATAGGCTTTGGATGGAAACATCCACAAAAGTTAACTGCAGTAAATTCTAATGCACTCCAATATGAAACTTTTTGATCTAGAGCTGCCCCACTGAATGAATATACCTAAAAAGATCCAGTTATCTAGGTGAGATAGGAACACAGGAGTATTTCCGGTTCATTATTTGGAAGTTGACTCTTGGAAACTCACAAGTCCTTTGCAGAAGGAATACAAGGATTTTCTCAAGGCCAAAGGTTTACCCAGTAGGGTATTCAGTTTCTGACTGCAATAATTAAAAAGTTAATAAAAAGCAAACATGAAAAAATTATTTATAATAACCTACCTCTGGGGATGCATCTCCTTTGTCTATTAAAAGACAACATTTATTTTGTTTGTATAAAAACATTATGTTGATAAAAACTGGACTTCCCACTATCCCAAATCTGTCACAACATTCTTACTGTTCAGTGGTAATTGAATTTGAGGTCAAAAAAAGATCAGAAGTCACATTTGAGGTCAGAAGTTTACGTTGTGGCACCAAGTTCCACAACTGTATTTGCTTTTCTCAGTTATCCTTGTTCCACTTTTGAGTGCTTACTTGGTCTGGACATATTATGAAGCTGGAATGCATGGATTCCATGGTCCCGTGGAAAATGGGATGTATCATTTACTACAGTATTAAAAGTGCAGTAGATGTATTTTGGTTTTTGTTTGTTTGTTTGTTTGTTTGGGGGTTTTTCTATTGGTACCTTCTCTACATTACAAGCAGCAAACTATCTCAGTATTTATTTATGTAGGATTGCTTCTTATGTATCCCATCAAGTTTACTATATAAATTATATATATATATAAATCTATATATATATATAGATTTATAAACAAAGATTCAACTCAGTAGTTCAGGCTAGAGTAGTTCTAGCACGCACAAGCGGTGTTTTAATGTACTGCATTGTACTCTCCATCTCATTCTTTACAAATATTCATATTTTGCTTGTTTGCTTTAACTATCATCCTAACTAAAGTTCTTCACTGAACTGTTCTATGGTGTTATAGTTAATGTAGGTCCCAGCAAAGTAGAGAAGTATTGTTACTCATAGCCTTTGTATATATCAATATCTTTCACAATGCATGGTGAGTCAGACGATTACTACATGCTGTGGAACTGAAAGGACATTTGCCACATAATATCTCTAGTAGAATGAGATATGAATACTACAGTCCGTATGTAGACTGCAAGATGAAGAGGTACCAGATAACAGAGTAAAAAATAGGTAGGACTGCCTGCTCTCTACTTCCACAGTCTCTGCGTAGTTGCTCACCATATTCTGCCACTCTCATAATGCATCAGGGACGTCTACACAGAAAAGCTTATTTTCATCATGCAATGCTTGTAAATAAATTGGCAATTACTCTCAGTATCATGATAACAGGAGAGAAGGCTTAACACCTTCAGCAAAGTTAACCTGGGTTTTCCCTCGTATGGCTATCCAAATAAAATTGTACACATAGCCACTCTTTTTTATCTCAGAGTAATAAGAATCCAACAGGACCTTAAGACCAACAACAGAGGGTCAGATCAGAGGCCAGTGTCCCTGGTGTTCTGTCCCTCATAGCCACCGGTAGCAGATTCTTGGAAAAAAGCAATTTTCCATGCTTTCCCTAGTTTTAAGAGATAAGTGTCAAAAGAGAAGCAGAACATACAATGAAGCTTTACCTGGATTCAGTAATCTATAGCTTCTAGCAGCTAAAGGAATACCTGAAAGAAGTTGTATCATTATAATTATTTTCTTTTGTTGAAACGGGCAATAGATGGAGAAGCTGGACAGAGTCAGACCTTGTATTAATTCTTCTCAAACTTCACTAGAAACATCCCCATTCAGTGGTATTCTTTTTTAACACCACATTTTCCAGATATATGTGTTCAGATAAATCTTGTGCTGCCAAAGACTGTGTAAAGGTGTCTGTTTTTACAAAAGTTAAGAAGTGCTGGTATTGTACAGGACTCCTTTTATTTAAGAAGGAAAAAAACAGAATAATCATAAATATACAGTGACAAAAGCCATGAATAGAAACATTAAGTCACTACTGGAGTTCTGAAAGATATTAAAATGAAAGAAAAGCTTCCATTTGCATAGGCTTTGAGAGGACAGAGTGATCTATGGAAATCTTAGCTGCCATCAAACTTACTTATTTGCTAATATGAGGAGATAATATAGAAAATTCTATTTATTAATATAGTCCTTTCAAAAACTTCTGTGAATAAATACCAGGAGTTAGAAAGAACTGAAATGTCTACTTGAGGCTTAATTGTGGTAACTGTTTCTGAAACTTCAAACTTATCATGACCACACCAGTCTTTCTAACAGAGTACATTGACTGTCACAAAGACTGAGCTAGACATGTGTCTATAACATGCCATCTGAGCAGGAAAAAATATGAGCAGGAAAAAAAACCCAAACAACCCAACAGTGTTTACCATGACAACATAATCTGCCAACTGCGGGTTACTCCTGCAAAGGTGACTGTTGTCATCTGTCTGAAAACACGTCATTGCTGCTCTTGCATTTCCAGAAGATGGAGCAGCTTGAAGTCTCTATACTAATGGAATTTATCAGACCACTAGCTCTGCCTTCTGCAACTTTAATTTTCTCCCAGTATAAATCAGGCCTCCTGGTCTTCAGGCATCTCACACTGACAGGAATGGTAATTGATGTGCTTGTCAATAACACAGAGCAAACCTATGATTTTTGAAACAGAACACATAAGGTTTTGCAGCTCATACGAAAGACTGATTCTCAAACAGACACCTCAGTGTTGTCCAGCTCATTCTCTTTAGATGGGCTGCAAAGGAGGACACATGACACACATTTATCTACAGATCCACAAATTCCACAAGTGAGACACTGAAACATGAAGTTTGTATTTTGATAGTTTATAATGCCCTCCCACAGCTGATAATTTTTCACTCTATAAAACATGCACGTGCATTGTCCCACACCTGTGCGACAATGTGCATGCAGATTAACGCACTTGCTTCCTGAAGTGCAGCACTAACTGCTAAAACTTTGCAAAATGCCCTCAGCAAAGAGCATTGTTTTATGCAGTCACTTCCTATTACACTTGGATAGATGGTAATCCAGGACCAAACTGTGGGTTTTGAAAGAGGAGTGATGGTTAGAGAAAGGATGAAGCATCACAAGAACAGTGAGGACTGCAGCTGACCAATTTGACAAACAGAATCTGTGTCTTGCAATACGCTTCCATTCTGCCACCTTTCTTATAGAAGGCAGAAGCTGTTCAGAAACTCACCGCTAGCTGCCTGTAGGTTTTTCAATAAATGGCATAAGCTTTAGAGGAACTCAGAAGTGGTAAGATGTTAAGTCTTGTCTTTCTCTCTCCCAAGTCAGGGAGATTTCTTCAAATCTACAATTTCATAAATGAGTCTCTGTTTACCACTTCAGAAATTAAAATAGGAGGCCTACACCATGGTGTATCTGTCCTACAAGTTTGAAGATTCATCTTAATATACTAGACTACATTAATGTCCTTAGTGAACTTTGATTTTTGTCTGAAACAGAGGAGGAAAAAGGGAACCTGGAGGCAAACCATATGTACCATTAACTGATATTCTTTGAATTTGCCTCAGATACCAAAAATGCAAACTACAAGTCACAGAGTATCTCTAATTTCTGAAGAAAGTTACAGAGAAAAGTCAGGAATTCCAATTGTAAAAAGTTGATTTTTTCATTATTTCCTGTGTTTCTAAATAACTCAGTTTACTATGAAACTGTAGCAAAATTTATAGAAAGTTTCAGAGGAAAATTATATTTTTTGAGACTTAAATTGTTTTTTTTCAGTTTTGATTTATACAACAAAGATGTGAAGTTGCTTTTAGAATAGCTGCCTAAAAACTAAAGTCATATCTATTGAGCAACTACTTCATCACAGAAACACATATAAAATTTCTGTGAATGTACAGTGTTATATCAGAAATTGTGCTAATCTGGCAAGGAAAAAACTTAAGACTCTAAGTCTTGTCACTAATCTAAAATGACATTAATTTCAGTATTTTTAAAATTGAGGCAGAGAATTAATAATTAGCATTCCAGTAATACTGTGTTTGAGGAGAGAGTATGGTGATCCAGGAGACATTCATTCCTGGGAAAGTGCATTTCTACTCAGTTAAAAACTTAACATTATGTTCCTGAGCACTGTTCCTACAACAATATATATAATTATATTTTGATTGTGGGTTTTAGTCATATAAATGTAAAACATTTTTATTACTGATTTTTTGGGGAATTCCCTTTTTACAAAGTAAGTCCACATACATTTATTAACTTTTCAAAGCTGAACCAGTATGAAAGAGCAGTAATGAAAAGAAAGGAGAATTATTGTTATAAAGCAGGCATACCATTAGCAGCACTAATCCAATGCATAACTTTAAAGTTGGACAGCCTGATCATGAAAGGACTATCGGATCAAAAGCAAACAACCACCTGTCTTATGTTTCCTGTTATAAATTTAACAACTAAAGGACAAAGAGAATGAACAAATCAAGAACTGACTGTTTATTAAAGGAATGCAAAGCCAAAACAAATCTCTAAAACAATTATTTGTCAGTAGATAAAAAAGTTAATTTTCTGAGTTATTTCATTAGTCGCCAGGTCTCAAAGCCTTTCACTTCCAGGCTTCATCTCTTAATAACTTCTCCCTCCTAAATTTATAAAACATTAGAAGTTGGACTTGTTTTTCAGACACTATTCAAGATAAAGACAAACATTTCTGTGATCAGTTAAGAATCTATAATTTTATTTTTTCATTAATATACTTTGCTCCAGCGTTTACATTTGCTATTTTGAACTATGTTTCTTTAAAAGACACCAGATCGTTGATTTGAAATAAGGTCAGCTTTTTGACATTTTCTTTATAACAACGCCAATGTTAAATAAATAAATAAAATAATAAATAAGGGATATTTTCCTCAGTAATGACCTACTTTAAAAATCATAACCTCATTGCTTCAGTGTTTAGGTGAATTGTGAGTCTCACCTTGGCATTTAATTAGTCACTTGGAAAAAAAAACCCAGACAAAACAAACCACCAAACACCTTCATGTGGGCATGTATTTGCACTGCATAACAGTTATTGCTTAATTATCTTTATTTCAGAAGCAATATTTATTCACTTCACCTGCTAAAAATTGTTAGCCTCTCACAGTTCTCTGTAAATGTAATATCGAATATAAAAACATTTTCCCATTACCCTTTTATGTCCAATCTCTTTGTTTTCCATCCTCAAAATTATGTCCTTAAATGTGTCTTCACATTCTCTCTTACTCTAAATTAGTTTAATAAACACACAGAAGAATAAGAAGTAAATATTTCAATTTTTGCTCTATTGGAATACTTGTCCTTTAAGATATTTCCTACCTGGAGCATGTACTGTGCTTTACTCGGCTTAATTCAATTAATTTTTGGTATTTGACATAGGGGAAACTGTCTTTCATTGGTTCTCATAATTTTGATACCATTTCCAATCTATTTTACATGTGTATCATTTGAGTCAAGTGTTCACCCCTAACTTTTTTGAAAAATATTAGTAAGAAAACACACTCACCTTCAGGCTCCCCACAGAGTGTACACTGTGACTCTGCAAAGAAAAAGAGATAAATTATAATTTCTTGATATTAAGAACTGTCATAATTACATCCAAATATAACAAAACTTATAGAACTCAAAGTTAGTGTGAAAAATGCAATTCTATTTTCAGCACTCATTTTTAACAGCTGCAAAATAACTTTCAAAACAGAGATTTTGCAGGAAGAATTTTAAAATAGAACTATATGAATGTCTAGTTACATTTATATAGCTATCACCTTCATCGACTCCAGCTGAATACATTCACATAGCAGGACTCTTTGCTTCCACATGACTTCTCTGTATTTGTAGATGTATAATACTGAAGTGACAACAGTCACTCTAATAAAAAGTTTAAGCCTCCTAATATTTTATTATTTGAGGTAGCAAACAGTAATAGTGACAGAGTTATTATCTTCCTTTCTCATAAAAGACTTCAAGTCCTCCCAGGCAAGAGGAGTAAGTCAAACAGTCAATGTAAATGTGCAGTTACACTCTGCAAAATAATCATGTATAGAAATGAAAGAAATAAAACTCCATCATAACAAACAGATGGTCTCTAAATGTACAATTACTGTTTTATTCACACACTACTATTTGGAAGTTGGCTGTCTTAAAAATTATTTTGTGCAATGTACAAATATATATATACACATGCAGGAAATATTTTAAAATATCCCTTGAGATCGAGCTGCTTCAGGTGTTAATATCAAGCTGTAGATCAAAGCTATTGTTTAGAATTCAAATAGCAGAATTGATTGAAATCACAGGCAATGTAATCAAGTTGGCAGATAATTCTGATATACTGGAGAAAGTCCTACTATAACAAGACAGGACAGTATATTTTAAATCACAAATCTCTGAAATCTCCTTTATAACATTCAGCTCAAAAATTACATCTCTAACCGCAACTATATATATATATATGCAAGCACACACACATGTGCACACGCATGTATACTTTTTTTGTAAATTCAGTACAAAAAAAAGTTATACATGCTGGTATATGAAAATCCAATTTTAAAGCTTGCTGAAATTATATCTGGCCTTGAATGACAAATAGGAGAATGGACTTTAACTGGGATCTTGACTTGAAGGCAAAAAAAAGACAGAAATATAAAATATGAAACACATATTCTGAGTAGATTGACCCTTATAGCACCATTGTGATGTTGCCCGTTATTTAGAAGTACTTTCTCTGTACAGATAAGAAGCTGTCTCACATCTTTCATATATTTTAAAGAAGTTAGTCATTATTGTTTTTAGTACTGACAGAGGTTGTAGCGTGCATGAGGGAATGGAATGAGAAAAATTATGTTTATCCAGGAAACACTACTGCTGATAGGTTGATCACAGCTTTTAAAACAGCATAAAGTTGCATGGTAGAGACAAATTAATTTTAATGCAGTTGAGCGCAATGAAACACGTAGTCGAACAGTCCATTGATAGACGCACTACTGTCCCCAGCAGATCTGACAAACTAAAACCAACACCGCAAGGCAAGCTTGAGAAACCCCCCCAGTGAAAAGCATGAAAAGCCTAGTCTCAGATAACACGGGCCTGTTTCTTTCGCTGCTGGATGAAAAATGCACTTGCCACAATCTGAAGTGATACAGAGGAAGCAGCCCAGAAGATCTATTTTTCACTTTTAATTCAAAGACTTTCTGAGGTTTTACTGAGAGGGGTTGCCTGTCTGTGTGCAGTTTATTACCCTGATTGATAAGGAAGAACAAGCTGAGACTTGGTTTTTTAACTTCTGACTTTTTGCCGATCCTCTACCTTCTGCTAACAACTGCTTCACTGGTTTGTTAAAATCCAAAGATTTTAACTGTCTGATAATTTTTTGCATCTCTAAGCACCATCTTCCAAAGATCCACACTCAACAGTACAAATGAATAGCTTCTCTCATTTCCTCACTAACATAAATCAGTGCCAATGTTCCAAATATGCAGTAGGGTAGATAGTCTAACTTCAAAATAAGGCTTGTACCTATGACTGCTGCCAGAAAGTTGTCCAAAAGCTAGCTAGGTCTCAGCTCTATCCCTGCCAGGCCACTGTTTTTTTTTACTTCTTTGGGTGTTTGTTTAAGGTCTCCTGTTTGTTGGCAAGCCAGATGCTTCTTCCCCTACCTCAGCGTGCCTGGGGAGAGTTTATGGGGGGATTTTGTTTTAATCCATCAGTGTATGCCTTCCAGAGGCTGGGAATCATTTCAAACTGACAGAAGGGCCTCTCCTGCTATACTGGTAAGAAGCAGACTTTGTGGATGTGGATGATTCACCAGCAAGCCTCTGTTTACACATTTCCTCACTGTAGTTTGCTACTGTGGGGGAGGACTAGATACCCTTTTTGTTGTGCTTGACACATACGGATCAAGTGACAAATAAAAACACAACCGCTTCTACTAGACACGTGAACAACATGACAGGGAGGTTGTACAAAGCGCTGTTTTCCACAGAGCTTCCACAGTTTTCTGTGTGTCTGTGTGTTTGTGAGAGAGAAATAATTAAGTCTATTTAAATTTGTATGTCCTATGATTGATTATTGTTGGAAGATTGCATGTCCTAAGTTTCCAAGACTAACATCAAATAAAACATACACATCACACCCCAATATTTTTTGTATTTGTATTTGTATTTGTATTTGTATTTGTATTTGTATTTGTATTTGTATTTGTATTTGTATTTGTATTTGTATTTGTAGGTTTACATTCTCAAATATTTGTAGATTTACATTATACAGTAATACAGAAATCTTAAAATCTTGTAAAGAAACTGTCTTAAAACATATTTTAACTTATTTTCTCTGTAAGAAAGTTGCTGTATCTTGGTAGAAAAGATCTTTCTGGAAAATAGATACTAAACATCTGTACTCACTTGGACATTTTCTAATTTAAATTCCAGTTCTGAGGTCAGATGACAGCAATGAAGGACATGACAACAATGTAACAAGTTACCACTCCATCAGGTGAAATAACATTGTTTAGGCTGAGATGAGCTTCACCTAAGGTTGGGTATCTCAGCATTAATGTTCAAAATCTAAACTAGTCTTAAAAGATTTACCAGTTAGTGGAAAGAAACCACCTCCTAACCTGCCTTAGAAACCTATGTTAGCATGAGATGAATCAATAAATGTTTTTTGTAAGTACCTATTCCTTTTTTTGTGTGTGTTGTAAGGGGTCTTAGACTTAGGCCTAAGTCTAATAACTTTCACAGCAAGAGAGAAATGTTCATTATAAGGACCTCTGGAGGCCATCTAGTTCAGCCTCCCACTGAGAGGAGGGCTGTCACCAGTACCAGTTCAGCTCAGCTGGGGTTTTGATAGTCAAGTCCTGAAAGCCACCAAGGATGGAGGTGCTAGAACCTCAGCGGGCAGCCTGCTCCAGTGCTGCATCAGCCTTGTAGGGTCCTACTTGAATCTCTCAGCTTGCAGTTTGTAGCCATTGTTCTGTGTTATATTACCCAGCATCTCCAAATGGACTTTGGCTCCATCCTGTCTGTAACTCTCCTTCAAATAACTACAGTCCACTGTGAGCTTCACCTCAACAGACTAAATAATCTCAGCTCCTTCAATTGCTCTGACCACAGGGCTACCTGTAGACTCCCTCCAATTTCTTCCTATGCTTCCAGGAGCAGGGAGCCCTGACCACTAAACACTATTCCAGGTACAGCCTCACCAGCACCAGAGGGAAATAAAAACATCCTCAGTTTGCTGATCATACTCATTCTGGCATACTCCAGTATGCAGTTTGCCTATTGCAATGAGAACATTGTCTGTTGACCCATAGGCAACTTGGTTCATGTTCCTTCAGAAAAAACTAAATGAACAAAATCAAGTCTCAATACGATCAGTCCCCTGATCCAAGTCTCCCACCAATTATAACAATGTTAATGTATGGCACAGAGGAAGAGGGAACACATGTCCAAACATGGGTAGACCAAGACTGCTCTTTTGAGGACTGGCCAGCCCAGAGATCAGATTAAGAGAATTGTGAAACCTCAGACTCAGAAAGTAACTTTCATATGCTCACATTGGATGAAATGACATCTACAGTGAAAGTGGTGGAATAGAAGCAGGGACATTGCCACATTTCAGGCAAAGATATTTCTTAAGCCTCTCCTCACAATTCCCAGTAATAGATTATGCTTCTACATATCTGATTAATCTAAAATATTATAATGATACTTTCACAGGAGGTATTCTTTCTTTTTATTATGTTGCTAACCGACTGCAGCTAACAAACACTCATACATGTGAATAACTTCTTTGTCATTGCTCTCAAAAGTAAAATGACTAAAATGGGCGCGTGTTCAGAGATTTGGGACCCAATAAATCAATGGAACAAGGAAAACCTGTATTTATATTATTAATCTCACTCTATCGTTTTGAGATCATCAAGCCAACAGAAATAATCCTCCCAGATACAAGAACTTGCTGACAAAATAGGTCATAAGAAAGATCTTTTGAAGAAACAAATTTATCATGAAGACAAGCTCTTTTTTCCCCTCAAATGATATGAAATTTATTTTATTTTCATAGTTTTTCTTGTCTAACCTAAATGGTAAGTGAAACTAAAAATAATAACCCCAGACATGTAAATGCCAACATTCTTTCTCCAAAAAGGTGAGTTCAACATTCATTTTTAAATTAGAGTGAAGATAAATTATTCTGTTAAACATGTTCACTTTTCCTTGCTTTGTATATAATTTTCTTGTATGGCTGATGCAAATACATCAAAATCTAGTATGAAGAGCTGCAGTAAAGAAAACAATATATGGGCTGGATGAAAGATACAAAATAGCCAGTATGAATAAATTAGAATTCAAAATACCCATGCAAGCTATATAATGTTGGGGAAATGAGACGGCACAATATTAGTAGTATTTTAAATCAGTTTAAAGACAGTACTGGATAGTATTTAACAGTTAACTACACTTTGAAGTATACTGTGCTCTCAGCAGGGGTTTACCCAGATTATGGACTCCAGCCTGGATGACCAAGGTATGTGGAAGTGACAGTATGACAAGAAATAATATGCAAGGGTGAGAAGCAGTGCTGGGAACAACTTTTCAATTCAGTACTACATTTGGAAAATGGATGCAGTCGGCACTTCTGACTACACTCTGAATAACACCACATATCCAGTTTTGTGTCCCCACTTCATTTGTGTAGCTGACCTTTCTGCCTCTCTTTCCTCTTATACTATGAGACCTTTTGCAACTCCTTCCTGCTGCCACACTTGTCTATATTATCTTAAATTTTAATTGCAAACATGTATGTTCTCTATTGCTTATATTGCTCATTCTTTTTTTTTTCTCTAGTCTAAATCTATTTACTGAGTGACCAAAAAAAGATACCTCTGTTATATAATTACTGAATATCACTGCTTATTTGAATTCAGAATTCAGTGTATCAGAGGAAAACCAGAAATTGTTTTTGTTTCACAGAGAAATATGGTTGGCCTCATATTATTTTCTATGAGGTTGCTTTTCTCTCAGCTTGCCTATTTTTTTTTCTTTCCTTTATGCAAAACAGTAATAATAATTTTAAAAGCAATGAAAAAATAGATCAAGTTTCAGTGAGGAAATTTAGCAGATAGTACTTTAGATTTTGGTTCTAATGGCAAGAAAAGCAACTGTTTCTGACACTATTTCATCACTGTCTCTTTACATCATTTTACTGATGTCAGTAGAACAGAACTCTGCAACACTTAAAGAGACATAGAGTAGCCATGCATTATATTGAGATTTAGTATAGCTGAAAATAAAGGTATAATTTAAGGCTAAACTATGAGACTTCTAACAATTTTCAGGATTTTAATCCAATACTTGTATCTAAACATGGCTACAATAGGACCAATAAAAGCTGACTGTATTATGATCTAAGTTTTCCATTCTCTCTTTTCACGTCTTTTTTTTTCTCCTACACCTTTTGTCTTTATCTGTAGCTTGTTCCTCCTGTTGATATCTCACCACTGCACAAGACCATCAGCTGAAACATCACCTTGACAGAACTATAGGATAAACTGCAAGATTATATTATGTCCACCAAGATTCTCCCATTTACAATCATCCTCTTTGTTCCACACCAATGCTAGAGCAAATCCTGTGGAGATCTCCTGCTCTGTGTCCAGTCACCCATGTAGGTAAGGCATTGAGAGACACCTACAAAAAACAATTAGCTTTTTCTTCTGCAAAGCACATTTGAGCCTTACCTACAGATTTTTTTCTAAAATGCTCTCTAAAACCTTCAATGTCAGGGAATATAACCCTTTTCAGGTAAATTATCTCTGTTGATAAACTATCTTTTAAGTCGGAGACATTTTTCCTATATAGCCCAAACAGGCATTGCTTTCAACTATGCAGATGAATAAAATTTTTAAAAGTAGGAAAAATTATTAATATCTACTTCAGATACTCATTGTTTCCTTCCGGTCTTGGTTGTTTGGTTTTGTTTTGTTTGTTTGTTGTTTTTTTTTTTTAATTTATTCTAAGCCTTCAATTTTTTCTCACAGTTGTGGTTGCTAATATTCATTTCATCTTTGTTGTTCTCCCCTGGAGTCTTCCCAACTTAGCCATATCTTAAAGCTATAAGTGCCCCACACTGAATGCAGCACATAACCTGAACCCTCTGACTACCAGGTAGAGAAGAATATTTATATCCTTTTTATATTTCTAAGAATCCCACTGGCCTAATTTTGGGCAGCATTATTTTCTTGACTTAAATGAGATCTTATCTCATCCTTATAGAAAGGAATTTGACCAGAGGTACCTCAGTCACTATCATAAGAAGGAAATAAAAAGTCAAGGATATTTTATTGTTCTGCCTTTGCAGTAAGAGCCCTGTTCATGTAATCCATGTAAAACAAGTGAAATCCACAAAGCATTCCACATGCTTCTTACATCTTTTTGTCTGAAACTATGAAGTGGTGAAAATAATAAAAGTAATACTACATAAAACCACTATATTTCTTACAGTATTTTGGGTGCTGACAAATAGTACAAAAGGAAAAGAAAGCAACTATATCTGGACTCAGATATTGTTTAGGCACATTTTCATGAACAGTCATAAAGGAAATAAATAAAAATAATTTCAAGTCATGCAATCAAAAGAAAAGCATGCAGTTATACATATATGTGCACACACACATTTAAATGTGTGTATATACCTACATATACTTAACTGTCTATCTTGAAACATTTTTTCTTTTTCTGAACCATAGTATTTACACAAAAAAACAACTACCAGCAGTAAGTTCATCATGCAGAACGTACTTAGAACTATTGAGGATATAGCCAATAAATATATTTCATCCCTCTGAAAATATTTCCACAAGCACTTCTTGCTGAGTGTAAGTCTACTTTCCTGCCTGCCTCTCACTGCTGATCACTTACGGTATGACCACTCTCAAGATGAGATTCCCTTGTGTTTGCAAATTCAGCTTTCTTGAATCTTTCCTTTTAACTGGGGTATTTATAACAAAGGGCCTTTTACTGCCCAGGATCAGGCCTTGGGGTTAGGAAAAACAAATATCTACTAGAGTTTTGGAGAATAAGAAAAATACAATAGAAAAAAAACAGCTGCCTGTGAGAGACTAGCAGCTGGGCTATATTGGGAAAGACAGAGCAAGGGGAATCAGTAGCCCTGAGAAGGGCAGATACTGAA
Organism: Athene cunicularia; assembly: GCF_003259725.1. NCBI lineage: Eukaryota > Metazoa > Chordata > Aves > Strigiformes > Strigidae > Athene > Athene cunicularia. The sequence goes on along the minus strand of NW_020799097.1, from coordinate 22,185,446 downwards.
AGAACTTTAAATAAAAATAGGATAGAGAATAGCCATTATTAAAATAGAATGAGCCTAAAGCAGAAGAAAATCAACCATCCTGGCAGCAAACTTTGTATCCTTTTGAGCAAATGAACTGACATCTAACCAAATGTATAAAGAACCCACTAAGAGCCCGTTAATTTCCCTAGATAAAAATATAAGGTTCATGCTCAAAGCAATGCCAGAACCTATTCACAGTATTTGTGCATCAGATCTTTCTCCATATGGAGTTTACACATTACACGTGCATTAACCAAGCCAAAAGAGATTTCAGAAAAGAATTATGAGACCAGACAATCAAATATTTTCATAGGAAAACAAAAATAACTGAAGCAATAAAAAGCAAAATATAAACCACTCAAGAAAGAAAGAAAAAAGGTAATTTTTTCTTGATGAGCTGCACACTAATACCTTCTTTTCAGAGGAACATCCATAAACACAGTAATAAAATGGCTGAGCTTTAGCACACTTCTGATACACATTTCAAATGCACAGTATCAGAGAGCCCAAATATCCAGAATGAGTCCAAAATCAACCAGAAGATGTGTTTATAAAGAGAAAATCTACATGTTTTTCTCCTCATTTTTCTTCTCATTTTCTAGTATTTGACGTTCGAAGGTTAAAGTGAGTCATATTCCTCACAGTCGAGGGAAACTTACCACCCCCTAATCACATTGTTGCATATTTATGAAAAACACCAAGGAGAACAAGGCTGGTGATAAAAAATTTTGAGAGTGGAGACCCACGAAAATGCTGTGAAATACAAAACTGAAGACAGTCTGAATCAGAGGCTTGCTCCAAAAACCCTCCGGAGCCAATGCAAGTGTTGCTGGAGTTCAGCACACTCAGGGTCAAATCTCAACAGCATACTAATGCAAAACTAGCCAGGCTATCTATGACCCACCATCTCTCTCCTTTTTGTCTTTTTTTCTCTCTTTTATTTTACTTTGCTTATTTTAAGAGATTTCACCAACAATCTTTGGGCCTCATAAGAACAAGTAAAAATGGTACAAGTGCAAGTTGAGCATGAAGTAACAAAGAAGCAAGTAGATGGCAAAAAATATAGAATGGGACAGCACAGTTATATCCCTTAGTTCAGAGTACTGCCAACTTCAAAGCAACAGTAGGTTTCTCAGGGCCTTGACCACTCAAGTTTTGAAAATCCACCAGGAAGAACAATCAACAGTCACTCTGGTTAACTGTTCCAGTGTTTCATCACCCTCACCATGAAGAGTTTTTTCCTTGTGTCTAATTGAAATTTCCCTTGCTGCAACATCTATTCCCCCTCATCCTTTCACTGTGCATATCCGTTAAGAGTCTGGCTCCATCTGGTTGTAATGACCCATTAAACAGCTGAGGACAGCGATTAGGTCTGTTCTCTTCTTAGCTTCCTCTTCTTCAGGCTGAACAGATCCAGGTCTCTTCAGTGTATCCCTGTGCATCACATGCTCCAGTACCCTACCCATCTTGGTGGCCATCCTCTGGACATGCTCCTGTCTGTATCTTTCTTATACTGGGGTGGGCTTGGAGAAGGGGCTAGAACTGGGCACTACTCCAAATACAGCATCTGAAGTGCCAAAAAGAGGGGAACAAGCACTCCCGTTAACATACTATCTGTACTGATGCAGCTCAGTGTGAAGCCAGCATTTGTCTCTGCAGATACACTTCTGAGATCCTAATAAAAGGGCACTCAAAGACAAAAGGACTGTGATATACAACTAAAGCTTTGAACTGGTCCAATCCCAAACATGTAGTGACCTCACATGCCAAGTGACTACTCAAGGAGGTTATAGCAGCAAACTCTGACATGTCAAGCAATGTCTCCCAACAGCTAGAGACCATAGCTCAAGGACTGATCTGATGTATAGGCCTTTTCTATTGTCCTGAAAAGGAACCCACTATGGATTTCTTCATAAATATAGGCTGGGAGAAACAAGGCTTGTTTACAAGACAACTGAGCTATCGTCTGTAAAGATTTCTGTCTTGATCAGCCTGTAATGACTTTTGAGATCTAGTGACATTTCTGTATATCTCAGGAGAAGAGCTTCCACAGTCTGCTCTCCATCAGAAGTGCTGTCTTCAGGTGGGAGTGAGTAAATACAAAGGAAACACAAATTTAGCATGAAACATTAAACTTGATTTCAAAATAAACAAAAATCTGTTTATGCTATATAGGATTTGCCGCCAAACAAAAGTGTCAATAAACCTAATCTGGAAAAATCTAAAAGTGAACTGACAATATGCTTCCCTTTCCATCTTGAACATTCTCAGAAAAAAAAAAAGTCTTCTCTGTTGATGATTTCAAACCCTTCCATCTCACTGGTTATATAAATGGGACCTCTTTCAGCCATTACAAAGGCACAAAGAGCTCATTGCAGGACTCAGACCTAAGCTCAAAATAACAAGAGGGCTTAATTTTGGCTTTTACGATAGAAAATAAAGATTTATTTTGGGTAATAGAAACTTTCCAGTGAGTTAAAAAGAAGAAAACGTTTGCCATTTTCTGTAAAACAAATAATTTCAACTCCAATCTCCTAACTTGTTCGGGTGCAGTGAGGATCCACACCTGTAAAAAAAAACGCTATGCTGGAACAAGATGCAAAATTGGGCACATCTGGAAACCTTTTGTGCATGATGTTTTCCATAGCGAACATTCCTTATCAACATTCATAAACAAAATCAATCTAAAATTCCAGTCGTAACTAAACAAACATTAATCAGAACTTTAGATACATCCTTTGACAAAAAGATGTAAAATTACAACAAAGAAATAGGAGTTGAGAGTCCAAAAATATCTAATGAAGCTAATACTGAGATATGGAATTCAGTGGCTAAAAAATAGTCTGATCTTTTTGCAGGAACACTCATAAAGTCAACCTTAAATAGCTAAAAGCAACCTTGAAAAAGCAGATTTAAATTTGCTATTTCTTTTCAACTGTATGCATCCCTTTTCTTTCTTCAGTACATCATGTACACAGCAATGTGTACCTCTTTTAGCCAACCTCACGTTTTAGATTACTGCAGCAAGCTAGAATTCTCTGTCACTGATTTGACCTTCACTTTCTTTATACTTTTGTAATGGTCTGGTGATTTCTTTAATAGTTAGCTACAATGAAGTCCAGATCTGCAGTATTAGGAGTCTCTGTACAGAGCATAATCACTGAAAGGAGCCCTAAGGTCAAAATAAAAATTGTTAATGCACAATATGCTGCAGTTGCAACTGCTAAGTCTCATGGATCAATATGTGCCCCTTAGAAACTTCAGGGAACCTGAAGTGCAAACACTCAAAAGTCATATGGGATGCTTTTGTCTGATTCTTAAACATCACTGAAATTAAAATCTCAGCACAAGCCTTGCAAGTATTTTAGACATTGTTATTAATATATTAAAACTCTTATAAAACTCTCAAATTAAATTAATGTATAATATACTCAGCTAATTAAGTACAAATCATTGGCATTATCCTCATTGGAGCAAAGTTTCATCGACCAGTCTAGCCTAAAGGCAGGATAGTTAATAGCCCCATCTGAATGTTATTGCCTTTTGGAAATTAAACGTTTTGTTGTGTCAAGCTTAAGATGAAGTTGTATAATTATACATCACTTTCAAGACAGTAAAAAAGCAGGAGTCCAGAAAAGACACTAGTCCATAGTAAGTGTCTGTAATTTCTCAGTCAACCAAGTTTAAAGCAAAATCAGTTTCCCTCTATTCTTCAGAACTATCTTTTTTAATTCCAAATCCATTAAATAAAATTTCTATTACAAATGTATTTTTCAGTCTTAGAATAGTAAGAACTTTTCTCTACTTCCTAACAAGATACTGGAATCAAGTTTACATTAAAACATGAAAAATTACAGATTAATCGAGCAGTTTCTCTTTCTGATCCATCATTCAAAGTCGATGCCAAGAAACTGTCACCCTTGGTTTGATTTTTTAGTTGAATATTTAAATGGGAGAAAATTTGCTTCAGTCATGAGAAGTTTGTTGTTAATGCAGCCTCTTCTTTTAGATAACTGTACTAAACTCTGCTGACTGACCCCTAAACAGTCACTTAAGCGAGGTTAACTGCAGGACTGGGTATGAATTTAGAGATTATAAACATGCACATTATGTGATTTCCACTATTTTACTGACCTCCATCAAATTATTTACAAGATGTAACTAAGGGGTAAATTCCTGAAAATTTGAAACTAAGGAGATTATTATTAACAAGGAGACAATATTGACAACATTACAAGAGGCAAGTAATGAAAAAGTTATGATCCATCTTTCAACAGTAAAGTCATAAATACTTATCACAAGTTACTCATAAATAATGTCACAAATGACTAGTTTATAATGCTAAATTCTCCTAATCACAGAAACACCACTGAATTACTAATCAACAGAAAACAGACATACACAGGTGTGAAATTAGCTGTCATATTTAATACTTCATCCTTTAAAAAAAAAAAAAAAAATCAACTAGCTATTTTTCACCACCGTTGATCTAAATTTTCTTTTTTAAAATATTTCAGTTGTTGGATGATGTAATTAGACAAGTTTGACTTCAAAAACTATCATACCTCAGATGTAGCTGAAAAACCATAAAGCTTAATGTTGGCTAAGATGGGATCTAAACATAAACAATTTTCCCAATATAGATAATTTTCATTAATATTTCTGGCCCTATTAGTAGCCATACAGTCTTCATGAACTAATTGTATGACATACCAGTAATAACATGAATCTATCTGTTAGATTTAGAAATTCTTTGGCTTACATGAAGTTTTATGGTATAAATTGTCTAGCCTACTTTTATGATGTTAATAATAATCCAACAAAAATTCATTTAACATCTAAAATACCTGGAGGAATCTGAATACTTGAGAATACTCATAAAAAATTTCTACACATTTTTTATCTTTCTATGTTCTAAAGACACACAAGATTTTCTCTATGGTTATAATTTTAGTTCCATCTGGTCTCATAGCATTAAAATTAAAAATTAATTACGTTATTTTTCATAACAACAAAATTCTGAATATGAAATTACATGCTTTCACATAGTTACATGAGATGCAAAGCAGTAAACAGCTAAATATTAACACTGATTTCAGCAGAATAAGGTACTTTTTATATATTTTCTGAAATGTGTCTGCTTTGAAATTGGCCCAGATTAAGGAGATCCTTAAATGCCCATAGAGCAAAAATAAAGAAAATTTATTCCCTCCTCTTTACCTTATTTTCTGTCAATTAAGAGAGCTCACAATATACATATCCTGATTATGCTAATGCAATAATAAATTGCATTATAAATAAATTAAGAAAATTGAAATGTGAAAAAGTTAAATTACACTAGAGAGGGAAGAAGAACTAATCTCTTAAACAAAGCTTCAGGTAAATCCCCAAATTAGCATCGCCTCACTTTGAAGATATTGAACGCGATGCTTACAGTTACCACTCAACTGATACTTCCTTTTGTTGAGCAGAAAAATCAAGATCAATGGCATCTGGCTGTTGAAACAATAATTAGGAATACAAAAGAACTGGGAGCCCTGAGGAAATCCAGGTGATTTTAAGCAGTTCTTTAGCTTGCTTGTCCAGGGAACTAGAAGCTCAAACTCTGCATTTAAAAAGGCCTTTGAAAATAATATTATTGCTGATGCACAAGATCAAATGTTGCAGTAAGCCTGTGATCCCTATGACTTCATGTCCTTGCCACGACAATTTAGTCACACTGCTCAAACTAACAATTTACAAGGGTTATGCTTATAGGAAACATATTTCCACAGTAGAAAGAAACTGTTCTGTATAGTTTGCATAGTAGGTCTCCTTATTGTAATAGCTCCAATTCCAATTCAGCTGATTTGGAAATAAGAGTCTATCATGAAAGAAAGAGATTTTCCTACATAGAATCTAGCAAAAGATCTGCAAATACACTGACAAGAACAAAGGGTAAGAATGAAATTTGTGAGAAAGAGCTTGGCAACAAGAATCTAGGGCTGAAGAGACCAACTCACAAAAATAACATATTAAGGTAAAAAGTACCAGGAGGTAACAAGCACTACAGAATCAAAGCACAAGGCTTAAAATGATTACACTGAAATGGTATACAGAAACACTGAGAAGCTGAAAAAATTCAGTAGATCCAGAGAAAGAATAAAAGATACATATGAGAATTTAAAGGTGGTGGGTTTTTCTTAAATGCTGTAAGCATTGGCATTGTGAAACATCTGCAGAAGTTCACAAGTGCATAGCCACAAATGAATGCTCATTTTTTGTTTACTGAAACACTGAAGTTCTTTGGAAGTACTACTAACTTCATATGAATTCCCTGGAGAGAGTATACTCAGAGTATAGATAAATGAAATACTCATTCACAGTAGGAGCTTGGTCTAAGTGTGGGAAACACAGCATCAATACTGTATATGAAAATTGAGAGAAGCGTGACTCAGACATTTTTTTTTTGAAAGATGGGGAACTTAAAATATACAACAGTAGGAAGTGAAAGATCAGGATTTCAGTATGTGTCACCATGGCTCAGCCAAAATCAAAGGAATCTCACTGTTTTTTATCAATTATTTGGCCCAAGATCTTCCAATCTGTGGGTAATAACACAACTGGAGACAGAGCCAGTAATTAAGAGAATGCAATTGGATTCAAAAGGTTTTCCATTATTTTTTTGTGACTGGATGAGCAGATGGCAAATGCAGATTAACTCAGAAAAAATGTGAGATAATTAGCAGGGAAACCAAACACCAAGTTAGAGAATATGTACTAAATGGAAATCTCATCTAGCAAGCTAATCAAGAGAGGAATTTGGGGGTTATTATGAAAAATAATTAAAACCATCAAATCATTTCACAGCTGCTGGAAAAAAGAAGGCAAAGATGATAGCAGGTTACATTAATAAATAGATACACCATGAAGTAAAGCGATATTATTAGTGTTCAAGGCATTTATTAAGAGCCATCTAGAATACTCCACCTGGCTCTGGCAGGCGTGGGAGTGTGCGGCCAGGCAGTGCATTACAGATGAAAATTTAATGTGCTAGTGGTACTCCCCAAGTACCAGGCTTCTAGTGCTATTGAGACTGAGCCTCTGCCAGTCTCATTCATGATGTGACAAATTCCATCCGAACCTAGGTAGGTTATTTTTGTTTCCACTGCTCTTACAATCTTGTTTCAGAGCCTCAGTCTTGGATGTGTAAAACCATCCTATTAAATTGCAACCCACATTTATTCACGGCCAGTTTATTCTTACACCGGCAATACAATTCAGACTATATCACTCTTCTTTCTTCCTGCTGTTTACCTCCTTGATAAACATATAGAGAGCATAATCACATCCCTTCTTGGACTTCCCCTTGCTCTGTAAAACTTGTAAACACATTATATTTTCTCTTGTAACGTAAGCACTCCTCTTTCCTGATCACCACAGTAGCCCTGTAAGCTCAAATGCTCACTTCTTTTCCGGCGCAGATTTCTGCTCTGTGGTCCCTATGCTTGCAGGAATCACTTATGACATTGATATCTATGTTAACAAGCAAGGAGCCCAAGGAAGGGGACATGCTCAGCTGTCGCACCAGCCAACAAGTCAGTCTAAGTGCCTACTGGGAACAAATCCAGAACATAAGGGTAATGCATCAGCTCAGATATATTGGTGTAAATCACAGTACCTGGACCTGGCTGGGGAAAGAGACAGACAGATATGGGGCACTGAGCTCAGGAGTGTCCCATGGGAGAAGGGGAGGTGGAAAGGGTTGGGACCACAGGACGGGAAGGCTATGGGTTGAACTGGGAGTCTGGAGTAGGAACTAGGACCAAGGCTGGGGGCAGAACTCTGGAGGGAGTGGAGGCACTGTGTGAGAGGAGAAAATGTGACTGCAGGGCATGGGCAGGGGGACTCATTTGCAGGATCAGAGGTGGGTGTATTGCAGGTAGCTCCAAATGGGCCGGGAGGAATGTGCTTACTCTTGAGTAAATTCAGAAATATTGGGGAGGATCTAGAACAGTGTCAGTGCCGTTAATCTGGAGTCCATCTGTGGACTAGGTACACAAACATACAAGCGGCTCCCTTGCTCCCACTTCATTGTCCTTTTAAATTTTGTTTTAATAAAATTTATTTTGTTTTAATTAAATGTATGTGACCAAACTGTATGGCCATTCAGCAGTTCTCTGACTCCTACACACTATCCCCACCACCCTCCACTCACTGTCCTGCATTCCAACAGGGAGCTTGACACCTAGAACTGAGAAAATTGGCATCTGGGCAGAGGAAACAGAAACCCAAATTAAGACCCCCATTGTAAAGACAGCCATACAAGCTCAGCAACTATCAGATTTGTTCGGTCTCCAATCAGCACATGTATTATGTTGAAATCAGCTATTATACAAGCTGCTCCTTCCCAGCAGCTGGGATTTAGGGGACATGGGAGAGAGCCAAGCGTACTGTGAATAGAGAGGCTTAGCAGATGTTACAGAGGAAGTGAAGATATTACTTGGGGTGGGAGGAAGGTTATTTATAAGGAACAGGAGGAGAGAGGACCAGGCTACTGTAACATAGAAGCATAAGTCATGAAACTGTAAGATACTTTCATTAGTTCCAGTATTAATCAAACAACTTGGTTGCTTTCCAAATACAATGTGGCATTGGAATGTTCAGGACAAACCTAATTTTGAACTAGTAAATTACTACAAGCTATCAGAGACAATATATTCAGCAGAAGAATTTTAATATAATGACTGATAGATACCACGTATTAATACAGTTTGATTGAAGAACAGAACGCATTTATAAATATTTTCTTTGATTGCATCCCTTAAGTTTGCAGAGAATAGTGATCTCAAAGTCCTTTTTAATCAATATTGAAAAATCACAGTAAATTTTTTTAACAGAACAGAGAATCTCTAAATTTCCATTCTTCAGAACATTTCCCTAGAGTCTGACTGTCCTTTGGAGTGTTTTCAACCTACAAGAAAGAATAAGACCTTCATTGTACATTTTTGTATGTCATCTATTTCTTTCTTGTTCCTTTACCTGGTTCCTCTTTTCTATCTGGTAGGTGGGAAACATGCAGTCTTATCTTCATATAACAATACAACCATAAATTTACCTGTACTGCGTAAAGTGGTACTTTGCTGCTTTTACTGTCAGTCATACGATTAGTACTTCACTGGAGCTATAGGAATGAAACTGCCTCTGAGACAGATTTAATCTACAGGATGCTTCTAGGTTCATATACTTGCATAGAATTTCATTGCCATTTATTTTTGGGAACAACATATTTATTGTACAAATTAATACTAGTTTTAAAGTAATTCATTGATTATGAATTATTAAAGTAATTAATGATTATCATCATTCTAATTCATTGATACCCTGTGTGCTTAGCATCATTTACAAGGTAGGTTAACACAAATCAGAATTTCTAACCAGTGGTAAAGAAGTTCAACATTTCAGCATTGCTTTCATTTACAACTGGAGTAAAACTAAAACATTAACCCTGTTTGAAGGTTAAAATACACCAAACTTCGACTAAGCTGAAGTTACTAACTAAGCTTAAATTTAGTTTATCAGAGAAAAAGGAATTTTTTTATTTTTTTTTTTATTATTGTTTGATTTAGTTTGGTCAAACTCTGTTTTGCTGCTCCTGTTTCTCAGGTCTGCTCTCTCCCCAGCAAATAAGTTTCGTAGCCACTTCTGAGGTGCCATATAGTTCCTATGAAAACATATGACCATGTACACCATAGGAAAAAGCCCAGTTCAGGAAACTTATTCCATAAAAAGAGCATGGATACCAGGAAGAACTCTAAAAGGTGTTCAAACCACACCAGTTCATGCAGTTCACTGTCTATTAAAAAGATTTTGCAGGAAATTCTTTCCCCAGTCATGGAATATGTAATAAACATCATAGCTCTTTTTCACAGAAATCAACTTTTAGTAAAGGTGTCTGTCACAGGCATAATGAAACCTGAAATATGTTAAATATTATTAAAGAAAATTCCTGCTTTTACCACCCAACAAGGTTCCTAAATACTGCTGATATTTTTATTGCTGTTTCTGTTGCAACCTTGTTCTGCTATTTATATAAAGAATTTTCTCAGGTAGAAAATGAGAAGAAGCAGGAAACAGACTTGTGTCACTTTAATAACAAATAAACTGCAAAAGGCTGCTGCACTCTGTTACATCTCTCCCTTTGACCCTTAGTCTAGGTAATCAGTGCTGGCTACTTTTCTGCTAGTCATGCAAAGTTGTCACTCTTTCCCTATCAACAGAGCAGCCATACAGACTGGCTTAATATAAAGTTTTCCCCATAAAGCAGCTGCATTTTCCTTTCTCTATGAAGCTGAAGAAAAAAGCACTGTGTATGAAAAAGTTAGGTATGCTTTGCAAAACTCTGGTGCATTTAAAATCTAATCATAAAATAATGTCTTGTGCTCAAAGGTTCTTATAAGTGCTTCCACTGTTTTGTCTCCAGTGGGTACCATCAAATGATTTTATTTTTTATGTTGACAGTTTACTGTTCAACAAGTAGTTAGAGAAAGGACTGTGATTTTTCTGAATGTGAACAAGTGGCCATTGGGGGATACAGCTGTTATGGTCAGGTGGGTACAGGTCAGAATGCCCTACCGAACATTTTCATAGAGAACTAAAAAAAAAATTTCAGAAACGTTTATTTTGCTGAAATCTTGTATGTGAGCTAGGGCATGACAATGTCTTAAGGAGAATACTGGAAAGAAAAATTCCTCCCTTAGCTTCCTGGTATCAGTGGCAGTCATAATTTCTAATTTCATGGATTAAATAAGGTCAAAAACACAGCTAAAGGCATAAAAAATAAATACTCCCTGCACTTAACTTTGCCCAGGGAAGGAAAACAATATTGATTAATAATTATATTAATGTTCATTATTAAAGCTACAAAAGGGCATCTCGATCCTTGAGTACAGGGTTGATCTCTGTCTGCCTTGCCTATGTCTTTAGTGTCTTTTTGCTTTTCTGAAGGGGTGTGAAGAAAGCTGATGTGCTGGCTAGCAGTATATCCTTTAGGTAAGGTGACTGGAGGGGAGAGGTTCCAGAAAATTAGCTTCACAATCATATTTGCTGGAAAATCACACTCTTCTACAAGAGTAATCTTATTAAATTTATTTGTTTAATCTGTCATTACAAATCTAAAACAATACTGTTACAAATCAACTGAGATCACATTAATATATTAGATTGCTGTGACTGAGGAATAAAGTAGGCATATATGAAACAGGAATCATGATATTCAAGTTTTACTAAAATGGCATACAGAAAGGTCATTAAATTATATTAGGCTTGTAAGAAAATTGATAGCTGCTATTGTATAAATTTCATAACACCTACCGCGGATACCTGCCAATTACCAGAGAAATATTGGACAAAAAACCCTATTCATTTAAAATATTCCAACTCCAATATAACCTACTCTCTTGCCCCTCATCTGAAGTAAAGCATACACGTAATGATCTTCCCTTCACTGCTCATGCTATCTAGAGTAAGAGGTAGACGTTGATACGCCTATAGATGATGGCATAGGCAAGGCAAAGTTACCCTACCCAGCGTATGCGGTGTACACACAAAATAGGATAGAGGTGGTGAGGAGCTATGCAAAGCAATCCAGCCGCCAAGCATGGAGAGCATGAAGACTGCAAAGACTATGACAGCAGCCACCACTGCCTCTCTCAGGGTGCAGAGGATGTGGCATAACCAATTTTCTTTGATGCAAGGCGTCATGCCAAAACTATCATGCCAGACAAGTGCTTTTAACAGCTGCAATTAAAAATATACCAGTGTCTCTAGAGAAATGTATTTTCCTTCCTGAAAGAGCATTTTTCTGCCATTCTCTCACTTTAATTCCTCCCCCATATGACACAATCCTAAGGTCCAAAATGTACAAATGAACCAGTGACAGGCTTGACATTCAATATCTGGCAATTCCCACCAAGATAGCAAATGGCACTTCATGTTACTGGGAAGTGAACATTCCTCAGAGAATCCCAGCATATGTCTCACAAACCACACTTAAAATTGTGATTTTTGTCAGTGCTGTACAGAAAGCCAGCTTAGATGACTTTAAGTCAGATCTTACTAATTTCAGCTAGAAAACAAAGGAATATTAAAAAAAAAAAAAAAAAGGTCCTAATACTAATACGTTTAATCAGTATATTACAAAGGATTTCAAAGAAGCTTTTTTTTTGCATATATAGTCTACAAAGGAAGGTAGCATGATGTTTATCATGCAAGTGTTCCATGCAAATATGTATTAACCTTTCCACATAAAGGCTGATGTGAATATTTAGATATTTTATTCACAATATGAAACCTAATTTTTCTCATAGCTTTTATCGTATATCACAGGAAGTTACCAGGTAAAAATGAGATTATAATATAGATGGGAGAAACTCCATCTGTAAACATGTCAAAACCATTTTTGTACATTGAGAAAGCAATAGTATATGGAGCTATTGTGCTCAACTGTAATGCACTCTGAGATAGCAAAGTGAAAAATGGTTACTGTATAACTTAAAAGATTTAAAAAGCAACTTTGTTTAAGATAAATTGTCCTATCTTTTATTTTTCTACTTCACAAATAAATTTCAGCAATTCTTACCTGTAACAGCAGAATTTGCTCTACCAAATTTCAAAGGAAACAAGGAGAATGATTTGAATACCTACAGCTTCTCAGAACATTAATAGTGATTTAACCATGCTGATTCTTCTTTACAAACAGATAACGCAGTCTTTAAAAGGTTAAAAGAAAAACAACTACAGTGGTGTATGAGTAGGGATGTGGAGGTAATTTTTTCTTTAGGAGCTAAAAGAGAATGATTTGAAGTCAGACTGACCTCCCCTACTGTGTCAAGTTGCTTGGATGGTACATTTAAGCTTTGGTCTTTTTCAGTCTTATAATTCTAGTCTTTCTGAACTGAGGGCCACATAAACTGAAAACAGAACGGCTTTTGCAGTACCTGAGGTCACGCCAGAGAAGATATGCAGATGGCAAAGATACCAGAGCCAGCAGGTAAGACACCAGGGCCAAAGGTATCATTCATAACCACAGCAGTGTCAAAACCTTGTGAATCAGAGCCACTGGCTCCTACCTCCTTATTTGTCTGGTTTAGATGGGGTCACTAGTACTTTATCTTATGGCAGCAAGTAATCTTTAAGACTAAAACTGAGTTTTCCATTACTAGAACCTGCTGAATTTTTCCAAAATTATCTACAAGATTATTTGACTTTTAAGTCAAATATGTTTGATTAGACGAGAAAATTTTATTTGACTAATTGTTTTTATTTTTGTGAACACAGCACACTAGAGGACAGTAGAAAATTTCATCTGGGATCTGCACAATAACAGCTCTAGAGCTGTGATATACACATACTACATTCTTTACCCAAATGAATGACACAAAGATTGCTTGTCATAAGTGAAGTCAGTGAACATTATATGGAAAAGACATCAGAACAAAGGGGATAATTTGCAGATGATGTTAGTTCTGTGAGAATAAGAGTGATATTTTATCAGTGCCGAGTCAGAACAATAGAAATAATTTGCAGATAAAGTCTGAAAGAAAAGCAAAGAAAAAAAAATGGTATTTTTATCACAGTTAAAGTCTAAAGTTTGTGATGATTACTTCCCTGAAAGATTAGGATGATTCACTGTGGAAAAGGAAGCTAAATAAATAATTCCTCTTCACCCAAAAACAAGTCGGCAGAAATCTATGGGGATCTGATATATGTTGTTCCATAAGCAGGGGCTACAAAAGCATTTTTCTTTTATTTCTGTTTTAAATATGTCCTGACTCCTTACATACCTATTGCATTATTCTAGGTTCTCCCTGTGCACTCAGTCCCTCATGTAGTAATTCCAGTTTCCTTCCATTCATCTTTTTCCTATGTTTCCCTAAATTCATCCCAGTATTTCTTCCAGGTTTATCAGGTGCTGCCTGGCTGTGTGTCAGTATTGTGTGCTGACTGGCCCACGGGCACACACCTATTGCTTACACAGTTGACTCTCGAGCTGAGACAGAAGTCTTTCTGTCGATCTGGTCGAATTTGGGTCTCTCCCTGCCCTAGCTGCCTAGCTGTTGTTACAAAACCCACAAGCCTTCACAACTTTGCGACCAGTGAGTTTACAAGGGTTTTGTTAGGAAGTCCAGTCCATTTTTCTGGGAGGTCCCTCACTGGTGCTAGCGAGGGCATCCCGCTTGCCCCAAACACAAAGCCAGTCAGACACCAGCATGGCCACAGCAGCCACAGATATGCTGTCCCGCTACAGACTGCGCTGATTGTGAACAAGCTGCTCAAGAGTTACCCCCAAACAGCTGCAAGCAGATGACTTGCTTTAACTTATACTCCCTTTTCCCCCCTTCCCAAGCTCTTCCTTTTTACCATCCTCATGCCCTCCCATATAAACAGCCCACTCTATTTTCCATTTCCACACTGGCTCTGGTTTTATGACTTTATATCCTTATTTGGTGATTCTGATACAGTTGCCCTGGTGCTTCCTGCCTTGCTCCTCAGTTCTGTTTCAACTAGTGATTCCCTGTCATTATCTGTAGTGTCCTGCTGTCTCTCATGTGGTCAACTTATGAACATCACCAAAGGACAGGACAGGTCATCTACATGTACATAACTCCCATATGGCTACCTGTAGCATCCTGCAGTTCCTCATGTCATTATTTTGTCAGATGTGCACAGCTCAGGATTAGCCATCTACACACATATCTTAACCTTTTAAGGGGAAGATTTACAGTCAGACAAAATGATTGTACATGCAAATAAAGCATAAAACCTAGGAACAGTGGCACATTGCCCTGGTAAAATCCAATAGCCAGACAGAAACCATCTCAGTACCAAAGGAAATGGAATCTCAGGAATCCTCCTGATAGACCACAGAGATAACTGATAGTTATCAACTGATAAGTGATGGGAAGCAGAAATAGTTTTTAGCTGGGATATGAGGCTGTTGAACAAGATCTTGCTATTACAGTAGAGTAAGAGTGAGTGGTTGCCAGAAGCCCACAGGTACTTGTAAAACACAGATTTACTCATAAACCACAAATCCAGAAATTAGACATTGCAGTAAGGCTGTAAGAGAAATAAGAGTGAGAATAATGGAATTTTATCTGAATCTTCTGGTAAATGCCAAATATTAGGGTCCTAGTAAGGAAACTGTAAAAGCATCTATACACATCATAGATGTGCATTAGAGATACAGTGAAAGAAATTGCTTTTTAACAAGCACAGGCAAGAAGGTGTTGAATTGCATATGTAGAACACATTCTGAAATTCAGGAACTAATAACCTATTGAATATTTCTGTGTGGATCTAACAAAACAGAGTCATTGACAAGGAGTAAGTAGGGTTTGGGGGACTAATTCATTATTTTTAGGACACATAAGTCATCACATCTTTGATGCCAAAGTTCAGTAAGTTTCAAGAGGTGGAAAAAGCTACTGGGGAGGAGCTATTATAGGTTTAGTTTTAACTAACAATCAACTGGCAGTACAGAGCTAATATGGGGTCATCATGAAATTATGAAGTTTACTACATGAAAAAAAGATTTGAAGCCCTTGTTCTGAGTTAAAAACAGATTAAAAGAGGAAAAAAGCCACAGTGTGGTCTCTCAAGAAGATAATATAAAAGATAAATGAACACATGAGAGCCACTACCTACTGAGAGAAACTATATTGAACACACAAAAGCAAACCGCTTTTGAACTGTAGGTAGGAAAAATATGAAGAGACCATTCAAACTGCATCAGTAGCTTTTTAATGAAAATACAAAAAGCATCATTATAAAAGTGGAAACAAGAGCACATGATTAATGATAAGCATAATGGATAGCTCACATGCCCCATATGGATAAAAATCAAAATGCTGGGGTGTGAAATGCATTTCAATTAGCTGGAGACATAAAAAGCAATGAGGAAAAAGTCTATAAATACATTAAACGGTCATGGGAAGACAAAAGAAAGGAAGAAACCATTACTTAGACAGAAGACAAACATCTGGATGAGAGCACAGAGATGGCTAAAGTGTTCAGTTTTCATACATGAAAAAATTAATTATAATCAGTTACCAAACAAAATGCATTTTAAACAACAGATCAGCAAAAGAAAATAAGCTGAAGAATATTTAGAAAAGGCAGACATATCAAGCTTCAGAGAATGAATCCCTATAGAAAACTTTTCTAACTAGCCAAAGCAGTCTCAACAGAGAGATCACCTTCAAGAACATAAGGAGGAAGTAACAGAATAGCCACCACAACACCTCTATCTACTGGGAAAAAGAAAGACTGAGGAAATTAGAAATGTATTAGTCTAGCTTTGAAAGTCAAAATATTGCAAAATAAGTTATCAAAAAAAAAAAAAAAAAGCTATAAAGGAATATAAAACAATCTATAAAGAGCCAGTAAGAATTTGCCAAGCATAATAAAGTCAGTGCAATTGCCTGCTGATCACCAAATATAAGAATGACTTTAGTATGTCTGGTGATACTGATGTAAATTTTAATAAACAATCTTGTTAATTATAACCTGAATATAACCACTACTACAGAGAAATACAACTGTGAGAAAACAACCCAAAACATTCCGGATGTTATCAAGTGACAGTTGTCAAACTTGGAGTCACCACACTTGGAGGACATCTTCAGTGAAGGCCCAAATCTGTGACTATAATATACTTTCTACAGTAATTTACACAATTGCAGAGGAACCACATTCATACCGCTCTAAAGATTAAAAGTATTTTGCCAGACAGCAGCAGAATCCCAAATGATCTTGACAAAGTTCAGTGTTCAAAATTCAGAAGATAAAATTCAAGAGGCCAGACAAAGTACAGATATTAGAAAAGAGCAATCACATCCACTAATAGAAAAAGGGGAATGTACAGCTATGCAAGAACTGGCTGATAGAAATCTGGGTGTTAACAGTGATCACAAAGTAAACAGCAATGCCAATGGTATTTCAGAAGAAGGATGTACCTCTTGGGTTGTATTGGGTGAAGCCCTCAGACAGGGTGTCAATCATTTAGCTTCTTGAGATAAAAATATTTTCCTGAAATAAAGACTATTATACCTTAAGAAGCAGCTCCCTTTAAGAAAGATGCAAACTAGAGTTAAGTCCAAATGAAACAAAAACCAACAGCCAAACCCAGAACTTTTAAAGTGGGTTATCCAGGATGCAAGATTGAAGGAGGTGTCTTATCCCCAGAGCATATTATATGGCATGGTGTTTCATGCAAACCTCTTATGGGTAACTGCACCACGGCATATTCTATAAAAAAATCTGTAATCAGTACACAGATTTTCATAACAACTCTCTTAATACAATATAGAACATTCTCTGTTGTTTTGGATTCCCCATTAGGGTAATGAAATCAAACTGAAAAAAGGTGCATAATGTAGTTAAGTAGGAAAATGTAGCACCATTGAAACAGTGTTTGGATCAGGTCACTTTGGCAGAAAAACTAGACAGTACATTACAATTTATTGCATCATTCTGTTTATTCTTCGAATGGTTATCAACATTTTTATATACTGGAGACACTAAGCAGGGCATTTGTATTATTGAGGCTTTTTATCCCCCCAGGCCTCCTGTAGCTCTTAACAAAAGGCTTAATCTAAATGTTTCTATGCTTCCTCCTCTTACTGTAGTAAAAGAAACATTATGCTTCCTCATCAGTACAAAATGTAAAAACGTTAAGAAACAGTATTTACCATAAGACAAAGCGTTGCGGTCTAGACTCAGGTATGTGTGAAAGTAGTGGACTTCCCTGTTACAACAGGAATACTAGTTGGATCTTGGCAATGATGACACCAGCTGTGGTCAACAGCAGCCTTACAGACATTTGTTAGAGTAACTGCTCAGTATGGTTATAATGAAGTCTGTATTCTAGAAGGGGTCTTTGAGAGTAAAAGCACAGGATGATAGTCAGTGTTTTGAGAGAACAGACTTGATATAACTTTGAGGCCCCAGGGGAGAAAGCACATACTGCAAATGGTCAGTTCCCAGCCACTAAAAGTGTGCAGCTTGGAGAGCTCAGAAGAATTGTTTTTAGAGCATGGTAAAGAAAATACACCAAACACATAAAACTGGCCACATATAATGAAAATTCAAAGGATAAACCAAGAAGGTATATAAAATCACAACCCCTACAAGAATGCACACAAAGGGAGAGCATTGCTCCTGCAGTTACCTCCCCTGGTTAAGGATGCTGCACGTGATGAAAGACCTGCACTCCTGCAGCAGAGGAAAATAAGTGCTTTTCAGTTTGCTCTTCACCACACTTTGCTTCTGCAGTTCAGAAATCATATATGAAGTGTTATCTGTTACTATATACTTGTGTTAAGTAAATCAGAATTTTGAAGAGTGGCATGTGTGTGTGTGTGTGTGTGTGTGTTTTATTCACCAACACTCTCCTACATGGCAAGGTGATTTATACTGCAGCATGAAATCAGAATAAACTCATATGCAACAGTATATCATATTTAGACCTCGGTTGGAGAAGTTTTGTATAGTTATGTTAAAATCCGAAAAGATTTTTTTTTAGTTGTCCTATAGCATAATTAGCGCTGATAACGGGTATTCAGTTATCCTGCCACTCTTCCTATAATTGTATAAGTTCTAAGATGCCTGTTCAGTTCCACATATCATGTGCTAGTCACACGCAGCAATGGCAGAACAAAACTCCATGGGATAACGTCACCAAGTAAAATGTCAAGAAACTTCCACTCAAACTGGCAAGAAACAGTTCTAGATGTTGACAGATTCTGTTTCAGACTGCATTAGGACTGAATCTGTTTTCTGTACAAAACTATTAGCTGCTTGATAAAGAAAAGTTAAATTCATGGACTGGTACGAAATTTCCCAATTATCAGTCCTGTTTTACTTGAATGACTGAGCCAAAATAAAAAGCTGTTTATTTTCTCTAGGCTGCCATATCACATCTGGAGTCTTCTTTGTAAGGTTTAGTCTGTAAGTATGCACCCACACAAGAGAGAATGGAAGAACCCTGCAATTAGAGCCCTACGCAAACCACCCAAATTTTAGGCCTGAGTGTGTAGGAGTAAACCAGACTATTTACCTAGCTATATCTTTGAAACGGGTGAGCAGAAGGAACATAGGGAGGAATGGGTGGAGATTGAAGTCTTTTTCCAGACTTGGCTAGAACAGCTGCGCCACTGCAGAGAGATACCAATTTCCAGAAGTAAATTACTATTCCCTCAGAGCAAGGAAACAGCAGAAGAGAAAATGTGATTCAGAGGAAAATCTGAGTCACCATACTTCCCCAGGCTGGCATTACAATGATGCAGTTCACACACCTCCTCTTGCTCAAGGCTATGCCAATAGGCACAATCTTACCCTAAATAAAGAACAGGACAGTTGTGTCAGCAACTTACAGTTTCCATAAGTAAGCTTTATGTGCTGCTGTTTAAGGTTTAGGGGAATATCAAGAATCTAGGAAGCTATGAGACAGAGCATTTGTTATGTTCTCATACTAAAATATCCCTGTGTCACATGCTTCATGTCTTTTTGTAACACAGAAAGTCCCCTCTGTAGAACAAAACCTCAGATGGATCATTTTATAATGATTAGGCATCAATGTTTAAATGTAGGCACCATGAATCACTCTGCAACAGCTGCCAGTGATTTGCCTTGGAAATAAAAGCAATCATCTACCAAGTTTAAAAGCTGCTTTATAGGAAAGGGATTGGAAGCACGCATTCAATATATATATATGTAAAAGACACAAAAATCCAGAAAAGGGGAGCAATTTAGGAGTTTTGTCAAAATATTTTCTAGTGGTTACAGGCTATTATCATTTAGGCTGTAAGAACCTCTGGAGTCACGTGGTTCGATCACCTTCTCTGAAATCAGGGCCAGTTTTGAACATTGATATTCACCATCTAAATGTGATTAACATTATCGAGGTATTAATGTTCTTTATTATCAGAAATAAAAGGAAGGTGCATTAGGAACCTAGGGAACAAGATCTGTTTGGCTTTTCACAATAAACACACTAGTTTATTCTGTTGAGCCTAGGATTTGTAAGTATAAAGAATTCTCTTGCCATACATGAGAATATAAGAGAGGTCCTACTTTATCAGATTTTCTGTTAGAAAAATGAAATAAGCATAGCGGAGGAAATACAACTGGTAGATAAAAAGTCAAAAATCCTACTATGCACATTGGTTGCTATTGTATTAGCAGTGTCGTAAAACTATTACGGAAAGAGTCAGCTATCCACACAAGAGCCTTTATTGTGCATATGCTTAAATCTGCTGCCATTTTGAGTTTCTAAAATAGCATCTCTTCACCTACATTCCCTTCAAAGGCTCAGAAGTAGGCATGCCCAGCAAGACATGTTCAGTGTCCATCTAAGACACTAAAATTATTTAATTCAGCAGTAAGATGTCAGCATCAGTGGCAACTGTCATTCATAACACAAGGTTGATGAGTCAGAAGGAAGGGAAATGTTTTCATCCTTTCTGTACCACCCTGGGGTTTCCATTATTCAAGAAGCAGGAAAACAGGTCTTTTCCAAAGCCACCTTCAGCAGAAGGGATTTTGCTATCACACATCTGCCTTCACAGGAATGTAACCCAGATATCAGGCTGGAGGAAAGGATGGAGTGGGAATAATGGTCCCGTTGTAGTTGTTGTATTGGACTGTAAAGTATGAAAAAATTCATAGGGGTGTGTTGCTAAAACACAGGAGGCAATATGATTTTGCATCTCTGTCAAAGGACATTCAGTTGGGAACAGAAATATCTACTTTCCTGTCCCTGCAGTCAACTTTGTTTATGTATATTATTCTCTGACTAATGAAAATGCAAACACTGCTGTGGGATTAGAAGAATTCATTTTACCACAGCACATTACAGAAAAAAAAAGTGAGGAGGATATCACAGGACTCCACTGTCCAAGATCAGCACTTCTTACTTGCATCAGTCACTGTAGAAACAGTGGCACTTGCTAAGTTGTTTCACTGATTTCTGAAATATCTCAATGTATTCCCACAGTCACAACAGGAAACATCCAGTTTATCTTTCTTCCAGGAAAAGTAACTGCCTGAAAATATTGACTTTCAAATAGTGTCACCTATGAGTTTAATTTTCTCTGTAACCTTGGCTTCCAGTGTCCTTCTTATTGCTAAGTCTTACTTGAGCCTTCTTGTGGACTCACTTCGCTCCTGAGTAATCCTTTATTATTTCTTTACCAAAACAATTTTAACTTTATGGTAGTAATGTGGCAAGGCAATAATGAATCCCTCTATCTAGGAAGTGGATTTACTTATCGAGTGGCAGAGGGCACTGGATGTGAGACCCTTACCAAAAGCTCTAAGGTGCCTGTTGAAATGCTGTAGAATACATGAGGAAGATATTTCTCTCAGCATACTCCCCTAGGAAACAATCTGGCCTGCTTGTTAGCTCACATCCCATGGAAAAACTGAGCCGAATGTCTCCATTCTCTATGCAGCTAGAAGCATCCCATCATACAGCTGAATGGTTAAAAACCCACACAATCCTCATTATCAACAGAATTCATTTAAAACTTTCATTTACAATACAAAAGTCACCTATCTACTAAATTTCTTTAAACACCATGTATAAGATCTTCCTGCATGAGCCACACTCATGTATGTACAGACTTCCACATACTTCTAAATAAATGACATTCAATGAGATGAGAGATAAAAGTTCCCCTAACCACAAATAACTGTGCTATGGCTGTATTTATCTGACTTTTTGCTGAAAAGAAATCACATCTATTTTGAAATCCTGCTGTGAAAATTTAGGTTCAAAACATCTAGCCCCATTAAGAATGCAACATTTTTCTATGGCTATATATTTTTGTGGACATTTTTATTATCTATGAATGTGATGTTTAATGTAAAAAGGGAAAAAGGAGAGATGCAATGTATTATGAAAGACTAATGGACAGCTAAACATAATTCATTGGGTGAGACGGGCAGTGTATAGAATGAGAAGTTAAATCAAGCAGCAATGACCTTGGACTGAGCAGCTTTTCTAAGCTAGTCTATGAGATTTTGAATTTACTTTGGGGAGGGTTCTTTTTTTATTATGCAACAGACACTATAGAATGGGATTCATATAATCAAATTTAGATGAGTACATTAAATTATATATATAGGTAGTTGCCTCATAGTGAAGAGAGAAAAATGACCACTCTAAGGGCACAAGTCATCTCAATTGATGTACAGACTTGAAAGAAGGCAGACCTAAAAAACCCCATTTGTCAACATTCATTATAGAAAAAGGTGGAGGTCATCAGTTCAATATACAGACATCTCTATTATACCACTATTACGTGAAATGAATTCCATCCAGAAGGACTAAGAAATTCTGGTCTTTATAGCCAGCTTCAGGCATGCAGTTTAAATTCCAGCCAGAGATTTAATTTTAGAACTTGGGGATGAGGAACCAGATATAATAACAAGGCTTACCTCCTACTTCCTTCTCTAAAAATACAGTTTGTCTCCCAGTTGCAATATACCTCAAAGTGAGCAGACAACTGAATCATTTAAAGGAAATAGTTCTTCTCATGAATTTCATCATTTGGGGATTTTTATTCTTTTCAATCATGAAGAACATTTGTATCCATCCTGCAAAATCTTCTTCAATAGAATTCACGGAAAATCTGTGAAGCTACATATTGTTACAATTTTTTCTTTCAGGAAATTATTAGAAAGATACTAGAGAACACTACTTTGTCCATTTTCTGTCTTAAAGCCTTGGTCTCAACTGTAGTCTCATTTGGCATCTGGCTAAACTTACTTGTGCTGGCAACATAAAGTGTGTCTAGGGATGTAAACACAGCCGCAACATCAGGTCAGCAATGCTTGGGAACTGGACAGCACATCTCCCTACAGACCCATAGTTTTCTGGTACTGCACACTTTGGTTTGTATTTTAGAAACCAGCAAAACTTGGAGTAGCTGAATGTAGTTAGGAAACACAATTGTCTAGCTGTGCCCCTGTGTTACGGGGGTTTTTGTGTTGTTGCTACAAAATTACTTAAAAATGCATGAGGCGTAGTTTTTAAGCAATAAAAACCGAATGAGCAATGAAACTATGAAAAATAAAGCTTTCAGAATGTAAGATATTATTCATCTTTCAAAAGCATACAGGAAGCTTCTTATTCATTCTTTTCTTCTAAGAAAGAAGTGCTATGCTGCCCACGAGGTATAACGTATAGTGCAGTATTTGTTCTAGTTCAGCTACAGCAACAGAAAAAACTTCGAATTTCAGCCTGGAGAAGAGAAGGCTCCAGGGCAACCTTATAGGGGCCTTCCAGTACTTAAAGGGGACCTACAGGAAAGATGGGGAGGGACTCTTTATCAGGGAGTGTTGTGCTAGGATGAGGGGTAATGGTTTTAAACTGAAAGAGGATAGATTTAGATAAGATATAAGGAAGAAATTATTTACTGTGAGGATGATGAGGCACTGGCACAGGTTACCCAGAGAAGCTGTGGCTGCCCCATCCCTGGCAGTGTCCCAGGCCAGGTTGGACGGGGCTTTGAGCAACCTGGTCTGGTGGAAGGTGCCCCTGCCCATGGCAGAGAGGTTGGAATTCGACAGTCTTTAAGGTCCCTTCCAACCCAAACCATTCTATGATTCTATGATTGGATGGAAAATTTATGATTCAAAAGTAAGTTTCTGTAAATGAAGAAAAAGAATAATTTTGCTATACTCTTTTATGCCCTATTCATAATTATTTTAATTAAGCTTATTGGCCCCTGTCTTGTTGAAGAAATATGTATAATTATTTATATTATTTTTGGTATTAAGTTCAATTTGATGACTCTTCTTGTGCTAATTGATATACCAGTAATAAAACAGCTATGAAACACCTGAGTCAATGTTAAGAACTAGTGATAAAATGCTACATGAGCTTCAAGTCATTGCCAAGACACAGTGGTATTAAAAAGAGTGTAGACTGAGAACAGGATTACTGAGTTCTTATGCCAGCATCCTTGCTGGTTTTCCTCTTCAGTCTCCATCACACTAATATTTTATTCTGAGTTTTCCATTTTGAACCCTTTGACCTCATCACCCTCTACAGCTACCTGAAAGGAGGTTGCCGAATGCTGGGGATGAGTCTCTTTAACCAAGTAATAAGCAATAGGACAAGAGGGAATGGCCTCAAGTTGCACCACAGAAGGTTTAAGTGGATATTAGGAAGCATTTCTTTACAGAACGGGTTGTTGTGTGTTGGAATGTGCTGCCCAGGGAGGTGGTGGAGTCCCCATCCCTGGAGGTGTTTAAGAGTAGAGTCAACATAGTGCTGAGGGATCTGGTGTAGTTGGGAATGGTCAGTGCTAGGTTAACAGTTGGACTAGGTCCTTTCCAACCTAGTTGATTCTGTGATTCTGTAATAACAATTAGGTCATTGGGTCACCTTAATAAACACCACTGAGATATACAGTCAGTAAGCTTTAGGGAAATGCAAGTCATTTTCATAACACAGAAATAGATGCACATACCCAGAAGACCATAAACTTCATATTCATCATATCTGCTAAAACTCTATGATAATAAAAAAGAAAATTTCTGTAACATATTTCACTGCAATATGAAATGTAAGACATTTGATGCTATAAAATCACCAGTTGAGGGGTCATATTGAAAATGTCTTCAACATCTTCATCTACTGCAGTGAAGTTCAATAAAGTAAATTCTCCTTATACTTCTTTTCCTTTTTCTCTTTTTTTTTTTTTTTTTTGAGAATCATGATCACTACACATGAACTTGGGTCCAGCTGTCTAGTCTTTTATTACAGAGTACTCCCATTCAGTCAGTGAGTTTAGCATAGGGAAATCTACAACCTCTGGGTCCTTAATATGGATTAAAACACTAGACTATAATACAAACGTGTTGCTTGATTTCCAGTGCTCACTAGTTCAAATCCTCTTAAGTATTCTGAATTTTCTTTTATCTTGTATTGTACAATTTCATTCTTCTCCATGCAGGTACCACAACTAATATTCCACAACTTCACAGATAACTTCACCAGAGCACAATTAAAATTGCACATTCCCAGCAAACAACCGGTAGCAAAGACATTTAGTCATCATTCTAAAGTTAATAATTTATTGTCTCCAGTAATTATAAAAAGCTGAAAATTTTGCTACAAATGTCTGTGTTAAGAAGATCTAAGAAGGACAAGCTTTGAATGTGTTGTATAAAAGCATGCAAGAGCAGTGTTGCATATTTAAAGGGAAAGCTGTATTTACCACTGGAATTCATCAATATTCACCCTTTTGAGACATTTGGCTAGGACATAACTGACCTTGAAATAGGTTATGCATCTTCAGTTCAGGATGCATGACAAGTCATGGTCAATATACACAACAGAGCCCATAATCATGGACATTATTGCTTGATTCGGAGAAAACATACTCAAGGGCATTACAGCCTAATTTATCTTCACAGTCAAATTGACAACTTCAGCACCTCAAGTACTCAGAAACCCCAGAAGTGAGCCCTCTCGAAACACACACAGATCTCTAATAAATACTGACACTCTATAACGATGTTTAAAGATCAGCTGTAAAACTTTAATAAACTAAAATAAATATTAGACCCATAAACCTCATTTCATAACCTTGATAATACACAATAATGTGGTCAAGAACATGTCTCACACAAACAAAGTATTAAACTCTAGGACTCCCTTGGCCCGGCGCAAAGAGATGCTGTCCAGGAAAAATGTCAACGAGCCAGTTCCTCACTGAGACAGGCCACTGCAAGGCTTAGACCAGGCAACTGTTGGAAATACTCTTGCAGCTCTTCAGAGTTCCAGACTAAGTAAGCATGATGCACTGCCACCACTCTTCTCCTCAGTATCCTCTGATCAACTCAACCAGAAAAAGAGACCACAGGGGACAGATAAAGAGGATGATATAAAAACAGGAAGAGAATTTGAGGCTGCATTTATTTATAATTTAGAGTGTGTAAGAAAGCATTGTTTTTAATGATTATACTTTTTCTTGTAGAGGCCTTGAACATCAATTAAAGTCTGCTCTTTAATTTCCACTGTAATTTTTGTGGATGGTTTTTCAATACACAGATGACACCCCCCTCTCCCCACCCCCCCAAAAAAAAAAAAAAAAAAAAAAA
>NW_020799097.1:22000979-22159218 GCF_003259725.1 Athene cunicularia | reverse complement strand
CTACTTTTTTCGCTCCCCGTTGCGCTCACAGCGACCCCTCGGCCGCCCCAGGGGAGCGGGGCTGGCTCTGCCCATGCCATGGCCCGAGCTCTTGCTGCGGAGCTGCTGCTTGGGGGGCCCCGGGGTGCCCGTGGGGGTGGGCACGGCGCGGGCCCGGGGCAGCAGCTCCTGCCCTGCGGGGTCCAGGGGTGGGAGCGCCCCAACAGTCCTTGGCTGGGCTCATCCTGCCCCTGCGGCGCCGGGACGTGCTGCCCCTCGTTCGGGGACCAGGCGCACGGCGGGGCCGGGAGGCCGAGTCCCTGTCACCGGTGAATCCCGAGGCTTCTCCATTCGAGTTGTTTTTCCTTCCCTCGTGTTTCCCAGCGTCCTCTGACCCCGTGTTACAGGACCACAGAGATAAAGCGCAGCCCGCTGAGCAAACATGGCAGCTCTGGCGGTGCCCTGGCTCCCAGGGTAGGAGCGCTCGTTTATTACAGACACACCTTGGAAAGTTCCCTTCAGCAGGGCTGCGAGGAGGAGGAGGGTTAGGAAGCTGATTTTCGCTCTTCGCCGGAGAGAAAGGTCCCGCGTGGCTTCAGGGAGCGAAGGCAAGTGGGGTGGCAAAGGAGGAGGCGGTGGCCGAGGAGCAGGCAGGAGCTGCGCGGGGTGCTGGGTGCTCTCGCAGGGACGCGCCGTGGAGCCGGGGCTGGGGGCACGGGGCGGTCAGCGGGGCAGGCAGTGGCCGGGGCGGCAGCTGGGTAGCGAGAGCGGCTGAAAAGGGACTTTGTTCCCCCTCTCTTGGTCACGTAGCCATGTGGGAACACTAGATTTATTCACCGGCAGCCCTATCGCGCATACGGGCTTGACAACAGCTGGGAGCTGTGTGGCTTGACCAAGAATAGCCCCGGGGAGCTCGCTGCCCTGAGCTGGAGCTGTCTGGGTCGGCTCCGGCCCCGGAGGGAGGCTGGCGGTGAGCTCCTGCCCCATTAAACGCCGAACTGGAGATGGAGCCCTAACGGCTCTTCTGAGGTGGGTGGGATCCCGAGGAAAGCTGCAGCGTGCGGCGCTTTGCCGCTGACGGCTCAGATGTAAAAATTGGTTCCCAAATTACAATTAATTGTTTTTTTAAATTAGAAATGAGTTTTACATATGTCCTGAAGCAACTGAAAATAAATGAATAATAAATAAGAATGTTTTACACTTGCAGTATTTGGAGCCTTTAATCTAAGGATTTTAATAGTACTCTGAAAAGTATTTACCAATTAACCTTCACTTTACTACGAACAAGACAAATCCCTGTAACCTTCTTTTTAGCTCAGATGAAAAATAAGAGAAAAGAAGGAAAGAAATTGTGTGATTTTTCTATTTCATGCCCCCGAACTAGCTCACAATCAATAAAGCGCAGCATTAGCTTGAGGTATAACACCTTGTTGTCATTCTCCACACACACAAGTCTCACAATGAAGCAATGTTTTTTAACTCTAGCTAGCTGTCCTGTCTGGAGACGAGACGGTCTAAGCTCAAATACTAGTGGTACCCCTGTTAGTAAAACAGTGAGGAACCAGTGTAAGATTCTCCCTGTTGCACCTCAAGGCTGTGAGCTACAGAAAAAGGAAGAATGTCTCTTCAGCCTAACACCCAGAAGAGGAGATGCTGAGATCAATATTTTCTTGTCCCCAGGGACATCATACTGCTAGCATGGCAGAACTGAAGGATCTCCATGGCTCGATGGCAGGTGCATTGAGGCACATGGGAAGTGACATCAGACCTTTCAGGCTGATGAGAAAATTCGCACCCCAGACTACTGTACTAAAAGAAGGACAATCGGGTGAATCAGATTGCTGGCACCATCATCCTCACCTCCACTAGTGATTTTAGGGACCAAGCAAAACAAATACATTCTACTCAAATGAGTGCTTTGTTTTAAACCCTGGGAAACTGCTTTTTTTCCAGCAAACAATCCAGAAAAACAAACAAACAAAAAACTACCACCCAGCCTGACTCAGATATTCTGTGCTGTCAATCCAAATGCTTTGCTGCACTTTCTTAGTTACTTTCCAGTGTAACCTTTCTTACTCAAGGAAGGCTGAGTTGACAGGAATGAACTCAAAATTCTGATTTTTCAGCACACATGTCAGTCACATTCAATAGGTATCGATTCCTCCCTTTTCCACATGAGATGCTGGCATGGAATGGGGGTCCAGGAATAAAGGAATTTTAGAAACTTTCTGAGATATGACTCCTTCTTGTCAGGGATGGCAAAGGGAAAAGTCATCTTGATCAATGAAAATGCTGTCTGAAAATTTTCTTGTCAGGACTCATACTGATAACAGTGAGTATTAGAAACAACACAGGTTGCCATGCACCCTATCATTGCAAAAGAAATAATGAAGTTGTCTGAGTTTCAAAAATTATTACAGGGAAGAGTAAAGAGTATTTTGTAAAAAAACAAGCATGACTTGAACAAAAATCTTAAACCTGCTTTAAGGTTTAATTGATACCATCAAAATAGTAATTGGAAGAACATGTATGGCTCTGTATTCAAAATGTACATGTATATTGCAAGTGCAGTAATATATCTCTGATTCCAAACTATAAATAAAATCCATGGAAGAAGTAGTAATCCTCATCCTATTTATTTAACAATTGAACACAATTAGATCGTGTTGGGATGGCTCCGATGACTGGAGTGTTGGAATGAAAGGAATGGAAGGCTATTTAGGAAGGACAGGCAGGGGAGACAAGGAGGGGGGGTCACCCTCTATGTCAGTGACCAGATGAAGTGTATGGAGCTCCACCTGAGGATGGATGAGGAGCCAATTGAAAGATTATGGGTCAGTATTAAAGGGAAAGCAGGGACAGGTGACATCATAGTGAGAGTCTGCTAAGAGCCAGGAAGGCTG
Source organism: Athene cunicularia (assembly GCF_003259725.1). Classification (NCBI taxonomy): domain Eukaryota; kingdom Metazoa; phylum Chordata; class Aves; order Strigiformes; family Strigidae; genus Athene; species Athene cunicularia. The sequence goes on along the minus strand of NW_020799097.1, from coordinate 22,156,336 downwards.
AGTGGATGAGGACCTCTATAGACAATGAGGAGCAGCTTCATATTCACAAACCCTGGTCCTCATGGGAGACTTTAGTGACCCCAATATCTGTCAGAGGGACAACGCCACAGTGCATAAGCAATCCAGGAGGTTCCTGAAATGCATTGATGATAACTTCCTTCTCCAAGTGATAGACAATGAGGAGAGGTGCTATGCTGGACCTTGTTCTCACCAACGAGGAGGGGCTGGTGGGGAGTGTGAAACTCAAGGGTAGCCTTGGCTCCAATGACCATGAAATGGTGGAATTCAAGATCCTTATGTCAGCAAGGAGATCAGCAAGACTTTTTTGCCTCAGTCTTTATCAGCAAGGGCTCCAGCCACACCGTCTAAGATGCAGAAGGTAAAGGTGAGGACTGGGAGGAGAACCACACACTGTAGGAGAAGATCAGATTTGAGACCATCTAAGGAACCTGAAGGTGCACAAATCCGTGGGACCTGATGAGACGCATCCACAGGTCCTGAGAGAACTGGCAGATGAAGTGGTTAAAACAATATCCATCATCTCTGAGGAGTTGTGGCAGTCCAGTGAAGTTCCTGATGAATGGAAAAGGGGAAACATAAGCTCAAAAAGGGAAAAAATCAGGGTGCATGGAACTACAGCCCAGTCGATCTTATCTCTGTGCCTGGAAAGATCATGGAGCAGATCCTAATGGAAAAAATGCTAGGGCACATGGAGAATAAGGGGGTGACTGGTGACAGCCAACATGGCTTCACTAAGGGGAAATCATCCCTGACAAATTGGCAGCGTTCTACGATGGGGTACAGTACTGGAGGATAAAGGAAGAGCAATTGACATATCTGCCTGGACTTGTGCAAAGCATTTGACACTGTCCTGTACAACATCCTTGTCTCTAAATTGGAGAGACATGGAGTTGATGGATGGACCACTCATTGGATAAGGAATTGGCTGGATGTTCACAAAGAGTTGCAGTCAACAGCTCAATGTCCAAGTGGAGAGCAGTGACAAGTGGTGTTCCTCAGGGGTCGGTATTTGGACCAGCGCTGTTTAACATCTTTGCTGGCCACATGGACAGTGGGGTTGAGTGCACCCTCAGCAAGTTCGCCGACAACAAACTGTGTGGTGCAGTCGACACACTGGAGGGAAGGGATGGGCCATCCAGAGGGACCTTGACAGCCTTGAGATGTTGGACCACGCAAAACTCACGAAGATCAGAAAGGCCAAGGTCAAGGTCCTGCACATGGGTGGGGGAAATCCCAAGCACAAATACAGGCTGGGCAATGACTGGATTGAGAGCAACCCTGTGGAGAAGGACCTTGGAATAGTAGTGGATGGGAAACAGACTATAAGCCAGCAATATGTGCTCTCAGCCCAGAAAGCCAACTGTATCCTGGACTGAATCAAGAGAAGTGTGCCGAGGAGGTCAAGGGAAGTGATTCTCCCCCTCTAATCTGTTTGCGTGAGACCCCACCTGGAGTTCTGAGCCCAGTTCTGGGGACACCAATATAAGAAGGACATGGACCTGATCAAGCAAGTCCAGAGGAGGCCACAGAGAGACACTGAAATGTCCTGTGACTGTCTCAAAGCTTGCTTGTGCAGACCTCCAGGACAAGCTGCTGCGGCCTGTGGATTGGTCTGGGGGATGCTGCCCAGGGAAGCGGGAATGTATTGAAGGATGTACCCCTCACTTTCTGGTTGCATTGCCTCAAAGGGGCAGAGGTGTGCTGAGCTGGCCCCATCCTGTAGCCATTTGTGGCTCTATTGTGTAGGGCAGACCCATGCAGGCATTGCTAATGAACTGAGAAGAGGCAAACGTTCCTGCCCTGAAGCCAGATGCAACAAAACCTGTTGGACCAGAGAAAAAAAAAAAAACTAAGGTGAGCAGATATGCTGATTGCAGGTATGATGAACTTAAAGAGGCAGCAGAAAGTCTTCTCAATGTGCATCTACCATCGAAGCCAGATCCGTGTGCATCCACCACTGAAGAACTGAAGACTGAGGACCAACGGGAATCTGCTGGATCCATGGTGGTGACTATTCTTGCAGCACTATCTCACTCCCTTGCTTTATTTCTGCCTTTTCCTTCCATTCTGTCCTATTGCTACCCCTCTTCACTCTTTTAATAATAAAACCCCATTCTCTGTATACGGCATTTGGCCTCATTTGTGTCTTAATCTTGCTCTTGGGATCGTATTGAAATCTCCCCTGACAGTGGATTGGGACAGCCACAAAGAAGATCAGGGGGATGGAGCACGTTCCTGATGAGGACAGGCTGAGAGACTTAGGGTTGTTTAGCCTGGAGAAGGGAAGGCTCAGGCAAGAAAGATCTTACAGTGGCCTTCCAGTACTTAAAAGGGGTCCACAGGAAAGATGAGGAGAGACTCTTTATCAGGGAGAGTAGAGATAGGATGAGGCGTAATAGTTTTCAACTGGAAGAGGATAGATTTAAATTAGATATGAGGAAGAAGTTCTTCACTGGGAGGGTGGTGAGACATGGGAACAGGTTGCCCGGAGAAGGGGCGGATGCCCCCTCCCTGGCAGTGTTCAAGGCCAGATTGGACAGGGCTTTGAGCAACCTGGTCTAGTGAAAGGTGTCCCTGCCCATGGCAGGGGGTTGGAATGAGGTGATCTTTAAGGTCCCTTCTAATCCAAACCATTCAATTAATACTAACCTTATTAAAATTCTGTGTTTAATACTGAAAATTAAGACTGAGGGATACAAAACAACATTTTATTCATTTTATCATTCCATATATTTGACCAGAAACCTCAAACATTTTGTGTGATTTATTTATTCACCTGTTGAATTTTTTATTGTCTTTCAATTGTAGCTATCTGAAGAAAAATCTTCATAATACAAGAGCAGAAATTATATCCAAGTGTTGTTTGCTTGTTTATTTTTTAATTTCCTCTCATTCTATCACTTGTTACTTGGGAAAAGAGACCAAGACCCACCTCGCTAAAACCTCCTTGCAGGTAGTTATAGAGACAGAAACTATCTCCCCTGAGCATCTTTTTCTCCAGACTAAGCTCCAGTTCCCTCAGGTACTCCTCATAAGATTTACTCTCTAGACCCTTCTCCAGCTTTGCTGCCCTTCTCTAGACACACTCCAGCATCTCAATATCTTTCTTGTAGAGAAGGGTCCAAAACTAAACACAGTATTTGAGGTGCGGCCTTACCACTGCGTAGTACAGGGGGATGATCACTTCCCTAGTCCTGCTGGTCATGCTATTTCTGTTGACCAACACCCCCAGATCCTTTTCTTCCAGGCAGCTTTCTGGGCACTCTTCCCCTAGCCTGTAGCATTGCATGGGGTTGTTGTTACCCAGGTGCAGGAATTGGCACTGAGCCTTGTTGCATCTCATACAATTGGCTTTGGCCCATCTTGCACTGTCTCCACCTTCCCTTGACATGGTGAGTGAGATATTCCTCTGTCAACTTCAGCCATGGGTCCGTAATGATTAGGGAAGGGATTGTTAGACAGAGTGATCATATAAACCCAGCCTGCTTAGGAAATAAGGCCAGAAGAACAAGGCTACAAAACAAAATAGATGAGGACAAATAGAATACATAAAGCCGAAGAACATAATTTAAGGCCACTGCATCATCAATATGAATTTGCTCTGAAGACAGATTCACAGCTAGCTACTATTACACAGAGCACAGTGTGACTGTATCAAAGGGAGATGTCATTAAGCCATTCTCATTAGCAGTGCCTGCCAAGGACAGGTAGAGAACAACTCATCAAAACTGCAACTCATATCACCCAGGAGCAGGAATGTAAGAGCTGGAACGTTTCACTGCATAAAAAGTTCTATGCAACTGGTCAGGACAGAGATGACTTGGAATGTGTTAATGGGAGAGGGAAGATGGCTGACTGTCTGGTACCTGCAGTGGATGAGATTGGTCTCACGCTTATCTCTGAGCAATGGCTGGATTTGCACTCTCTTTCTGCTACAAGTGCCTCAACGCACGCTGTGAGTCAGGAGCCCATGCAGTCCCATGAGCAGGCTGTTTGAAGTGTTTGGCAGTTCGCTGTGATGCCTCCCACCTGGTCTAACTCAGTTATGCCTGTGACTCATTTAGCCAAGGAGATGCAGGCTTTCTCTCATGCATGTTCCTGTTACTCTGGTGCTTTGCATAATTATCTTATGAGGGATTCAAGTATATTACGAGATGTTGCTGATTGGATCAAATCAGATCATTTTCTTACCCATCATCTTATGTACAATTTTGTGAAGATACGGGTGTTTCTGTTTCTTTTATCCTACCTATTCTATATCTTGAAGTAAGCAAGCCAGCTTTGAATTGACTTCCCTCAGACAACATAGGAAGTATGCAATTCGGCATAGAGGGTGTGACCCCCATTTACATCTTTATCATCTCTGTATCATCTCCACTCTGTTAATACATTCATATCAAAACCACTGAACATATATATAACATGAGATTGGCACAAATTTTCTCATACTTTACTCTAGAATTGCAGTGCCCTCTGGTTTTATATTAGCTAGTCTCTGTCTATTTTCATATCTCTGCTTATTTTGATATCTAGCTACAATGAGGAAATCTTAGGAACAGAAAGATTCAGACAGAGCATGAGGCCCTGCACCAATACTGGATATGTCTTCTGTTGGCTCTTTTCTGTCTGTGAACTTCGCTGGTATTTCTGAAGTTCGTAGTATTGGCACTTCTTTTTCCAGTATGATTCTATAAAAGCCTCTGCAATCCAATACAGACAGTCATATTGTCCTGGAGTAAAAGACAGAGGTAGACCTAGCTTAACACGTAAAACACAAAATAAGGTCAAGTTACAGACTGGGAGAAACACACATTTTCCTTTGGGGAGTGCCTTTAGTCTCCAAATTTCAAAGATTTGTAAAAGCATTACGTTTTCAATTGAAAATTACCTTTTCAGTTTCTACTGTATAGATATTTTATTCTTTGTTTGCTAGAGTTTACTTTTAATAGTCATACTGCTTATAACAGAGACGGAAAAAAACTAGTCAGTTCTTTGTTACACAGTCAATAATGGATGTTGCACAAGATGATTTTTTTCTTACTCATCACAAACACCTAGAGTGTTTTATATTTGAAGTACAAGATATATGAGGACCCTTTTGTAAAAAGGAACCATATCAAAATAGTGTGGTTTTATTTACACATGTATTTGCAGTGTGCAAACAGAAACTGGATTATTCTTCTTCAGATGTAGTCTTAGGACTGTTCATTTAAGTCCTACACACTTACACCTGTGCATGCCTCTTAAAAACATAAAAGTTGGTCTGATTTCAAGTTATTATTTTGTTCGTAAAGCTATATTATGGAATAAGTGATCAGAACAAGAACACTTCCATGAACAAGGAACAACCTTTATGTCCTCTGACTTGATCATTTCGGCCTACATAGAACTCAGTTCAAATAAATTAATTTTAATATAATGTTTTTAATTTCAGCTAAGATTAATTTTCTTCAACAAAACATAGCATTTAGGACCTAGAATTCCACCGTTTCAGAATACTGCTGTGACAAATTATACAGCCTTATTTGAGGACTTCAGAAATAAAAATTTGGGTAAATTTAGGTTACTTTTGAAAATAGTGTTTAGCTAAAAAGTGAAGGTCAGATTTCAAATCCCCTCTAAGATCAGTGTGCCCCTACACCGCAAGATCATACTAAGGAGATCTGTCAGAATGGTGTAACTTTGTTTTTTGTGACATCCTGGGATATCAGTTCACAACAGAATTGAAAATTCCCAAATGGTTGAAGATACTCATACTGGTAAATACATAGTATTTTATAAGAAACATTTAAACCTAACATTAAAACATCCTTTCTTTCTGGCTTCTTTGTAAGTACTTATAGGACAGTTGCAAAGAAAGAGCAACTACAGCTTAAGCATTTTATGATGTTAGCTTCAGAACTAAGTACTAGCTTTCTATCTTAAAACATCAGAGGTAAAATTTTAACCATAGTAATAGCTAAATACATTACCAGGTGATAATGCAACTAAATATATTCAGAATATGATCCCACTGTTCTTCCATTGAAACAACCCATTATGAAAGAGGCACTGCTCCCTAAGCATCTGGAAACAACTCTTTTCCTCTTGTTAATTTAGAACTAAGGTTTTAACAGATGTCCACATGTTCCTGGCAGGCACTTCACATTCTATAGTTTAAACCATTTTGCACAATTAATTCATTGGGTTTTTTTCATGCTTATAACATGAAATACAAGCTTTAAAGACCACAGGGGAATGATAGTTAAAGAGTACAATTACTATTCTCCACTGTATCATCTATTTGAAAGAATGCAATCTCACCCTGGCTAGGTGAAATAATAAAACACTAGTCTTCACTTTTGGCCTTGATGATCTTGTGATATTTCTGTTCTCTTGTAACATAAACTCTCTTAGCTGATCCTGAACAACCAACAGAGAAAATATGTTTTGTATTTGCACGACAGATATTGAAGTAATATAGCAGAAGATTGTGTTGAAGACAAAAAAGAAATATTGTATTATTTATGGTCTCTCTCATGGCTGGCCAACTTTCCTCTCTTATTGGAACATCTATTAGTATGTTTTCTCCTGAGGACACTTTTCTCAAATGTGTCCTCTCTTAATGTCTGTTTTCTCTGCTTCAAAATATTGAGTTTACACTAAATCTTTTTCCTTTTAAGTCACATAAATTCATTCTTCAAAGAACAAAAAAAAAAAACAACCAAAAAAAACCAGTGTTAACAGGCATGCTATCCTTCCTGGAAAAAAACTTTGCCCTAAAACCGAATTTGTACTTTTGATGAAAGCAGATACTTTCTGAACTCCTTGTGTACCCCTGTGCAATGGATAAGTAACATACAGTGACCTAGAAAGCAAAGAAAGTAATTGCTTTTTTTGACAGTGCTGTAACAAGACCTTTTAGTTTGTGAGCTTCTGGGTTCAGTTTTGAAATCAGAATGGCTTAGCCCATACTGTATAAGCTCACTCCTGAATTCCCAGATCCACCAGGGTCCACTGTACCATCCTGGCAACTCAAAAGCTTTAAAATAAGGGTGAATATAACTTAAACCAGATTATTTTATATTGTTTAAGAATGGAACTAAGAACCTAAACCTTGGTCTCCAGTGACAGCTCCTATACTCTTCACACAAGGAGAGCTTGACTAGCTGCACATCGGAATGTTCTGAATACGTTAAAACTTTCTCAAGACTAACATCTAGCAAGACTGCAACATGCCCAAAGCAAGCACTGTCAGCCACAACCAATTTTTGGGTAAATATTTGATTATTGAATCTAGATTTTGTTTGTGTGATTTCCCTCTGCTAGTGTATCCAGACATACTAACCACTTTTTATTCAAGTTTTCCCCTCCTAAATGGTATCCCATCCCTTCTTCCTATTATCTGGTTATTAAATCATTTAATATATAGCTTTCTGTCTTACAGACAATACTCACATTTTTGGAATTAATCAATTTGAATCCTATCTTCACAGTCTAAGAATACCATTGTGCTGCTGTTTGAAATAAATGAACAATGCATGGTATATATTTTACAGTACTTAGAAATGTACATTTGCTGCTCCATAAAAGACTGGGTAAAGTCAAGCCCCATGAAGAGAGATTCCCAGCAGTTTTGGCTACCACACAACAGATGGTGGTAGCCAATGCATAAAGTGGTTGTGGAGAGCACAGAAATGAGCACTACAGATGTAACCAAAGTTAGGAGCACACACTGGAAAAAAAATTTCCTTTGTTTGGTATTATTTCTAATTTAAATTTATGTATACCTTTATGAGGTCTTTGTACAGATATTACTAAACACAGTTGAGGATGAAAGACTCCTAGATCTGATCTTGAGCCTGGTTCCTTGCAGAAGCTAAATGCACTTGCTGTACAAATGGATTAAGCATAGGGCTAGCATAAAGTATGCAAGAAACTACCAAAAGCTGCACTACTACTGAACACTAGGTTTGAAGTGTGAACAGCCAACCTACTAGTACTGTCATTTACAGGCAACACAAAAATATTTTTTTAATATCTTATAATGCTAACATGCTTACAGCATTTTGTACAGTATAGATATAATGCCACAAAGTGACAAAATTTGCAATAGCCAGAAATTTTGCCATAGTAAGTATTACCAAATGGTGAAGAACACTGGAGAGGACTCTTCATGTCAGAATTACTGTAGAAAGTGCAGCCAAAAAATGCTTCAAATTATTTACCCGGTGTATGGCTGGGCAAGAAACTGGAAACCTCGTAATTGTGTATGTGTGCACAAGGATAATGTCTGTAGACTCACTCTCTAAATGTGGTGAATCCTTTCATACTTCTGTTGACTTCCATATGAACAAGAGGCTCTCAGCACCAGGAGGAACTGCACTGCCATTCCCAGGAATAAGCTCATGCATACCAACAAACAATGAACATTAGGACCTGCCTTAAGTGGTTCAGTTGGATTTAATGGGACAACTCATGTGCACCTGAGAATTCAAGACTGATTCAGTAAATAAGGATTCCTAAAAGAAATTATCATTCTAGAAGTAAGAAACCTGTCACAGAAGAGGTTTACATAAACCAATATACGAAGTTACAAGAAAAACAGCAGTTGGCTATAACGCACTAGGACAACTGGTCCTTACACTGAAACAGGAGTGTAAGGCTATGCCTCAGTTAAAGCAGTGCCTACTCCTTTTATTTTTTATTTTCTTAACTGACAAAATAAAATATAGTAGTAAGGATTTAAAAATCACGTATATTGATTAAACAATTGTGGCAAATCTGAGCTATTACTATTCATTTAGTTCATAAATTTCAGCAGAGTTCTGCTGAGTCACACAAATGGAAAACCTGGCCAACTGGGTGGATATATAACCCGATTACTATACGCAGACAAAATATCCTGTTATGTTTCTGCAACATGGCTTAGCTTGTTGATTTGAATATACTGATTGTGCAATTCAAGCATTCAGATAGGAGAAACAAAGGCAACAGTATTACTCGGGATAGTGCACAGGAGCAAGGGGCAGTAGGCAGCTGGCCTGGAACACCAATAGCAGAGACATCCCTCAAACTATGCCTATGGAAGAGAGCACTAATGCCACCTGGACTGGTTTGAAAAAACATTTCTAGTCATTTTATACCTATTCTAACTTTATTAGACATGCTTGTTTTTAAAAGGGATATATATCCCAAGGGCAGTCTGGAAGAACAACAACATCTAAATGAATAGTCATTGATGCCAGACATTTGTCTTGCATACTGCTGTATCTTTCTCCTACTTGTATGAGTCCTTAGCATAACAGTAATTTCATATTTTAGCTCCAATGAAAACCAAGGAAATATGAATTTCTTGTGCAGTAAGTGGTGGTTAACCACCTGCTGGCTTTTCCAGGACTCAGAAATATTTCTGAGAACATTTCACAGGTCATGCTACCTTCAGTATTTTTTTAATAGCAGCGAAGTTATTAGGTGGGCAAGACACAATGAATTTTCAGTATAAATAAGGAAAACAGAAGTCATCCTGAGCAAGTTTCCTACAACTTGGGTTTCAGTTTCAACTCCATGCACTGCACCTCCACTTCCATACTGGTCACTTATAAAGGTTACTGCCTAACAAGCTGACAGCCTACCACTAAATGGTCCTCACAGCAATTAATATGCAAGAAGCAACGACTTTACAGCATGCACTGGGCACAAGCAGCAGAGGCTGGTGTGTGCCCTGTGTGAGAGGTGGTTGTGCACTGCCCTGCACTGGTCCCAGCTGGTGCTAGACAGCCTCAGCCAGTCCCACCCAGTCTTAGCCAGTTCCAGGTGGTTCTAGCAGTCCCAGACAGTCCTAACCAGTCCTAGCTGATCCCAGACAGCTCTACAATTTGCCTCATCCCACCCAAAGAGTCAACCAGTCAAAGAGGAACATGATGACTCTGCTCAGATGTTGTGAGGAAGGGTCCCCATGGAGTGCCTCACCAGGGCAGAGGAGATGAGTAAGAAGGAATGAGTGGCTGAAAGAAATGATGAGGCCCTGAGCCCCCCCTCCTCCTCCTGTACACCTGAAAGGCCTAAGTGTGACCTGTGACAGTGGCAAGGAGACTTGAGGACAAGACACTGGGAGAGGTGTCCAGTCTGGAGCTGGGCCTGAGAAGGGGGGGGGGGGGGGAATTCTTTAATTGGTTTCTTAATTTCTCAATGGCCAAGTCAGTAATTATGTTAATTGGCAAGAAATTAAGTGAAATTCCCTGAGTCAAGAACGCTTTTCCAGGATGCACCATCATTTTAAGGGACTAATGTTAACGTTTTATCTGTTAGGTTATTGTGTATCTTCTGAATCTCTGCTCCCCTTTAAAACATTTTTATACATTTTGAGTGATTCACAGTATCTCCTAACAGAATATATGTAACATCAATATATAAATATAGACATTAATGGATTAGCATCACTCTTGGATACATATAGTCATATATGGCAAAATTCATACACTATGCATATATACGACTAACACGCTATATTGTATGGTCACATGAGGGGAATCTTCATCATCATTCTGACAGTGTACATGTGTAGTGTTTGATATGCAAACCTGCTTCTTTCCCTTTGATCAACCTGTTAAATTTGTCTGTTCTCATTCCTTTAAAAGGAGTGACAGCCTGGTGGTGTCCCCTAGGAGGTTTCTTTGAGAAACTGCACGTTCCGTTGGGAAATGCAGCAACTTCAGTTACTGCGGGGCAGAGACAGGAAAAGGCAAAGAAAAACAGAGAGAGCACACACGGATCCTGCAGCTCAAAGAGAGGCTGAATGATTACTCAGAGCAGCAAAGGGCTATGAGCAGACCAACAGGAGAACTGCCAAGGACCAATAAGTACTGTCAGAGTTTGTAGGAACACAGCAGCGAGAAGATGACTGAAAGCAAAGATCATCCTGCAAGGTCACAGGTAGAAGGAGGTCAATGATTTATAAACCTTGCCGTATTTCCATTCTGCTTCATCTGGCCACTTGGAGTTTTCTATAGCTTTTATTAATTATTCCAGTTCATAGCCTAAGAGAATCTGTCTTTTTGAACTTCAAAGCCATCCTCTTTGGAAAGCTCTTTATAAGGAAAAGGTTCAGGCAGCACTACCTCAAAGCTCTGGCAGTTTGGGGCTCTCACAGCTCTCAGTTCTCAATGAAAGCTTAATAGAAAGTACACTTTACCATGAGGAACATAATGTCTTTTACAAACTATAGAATAGAACCATTGACAAGTACAACATAAAGGGCTCGCTTGAGTATGTCCTGTATCTCCTACAGGTTTGATTTACTCAGCCATGTGATTCTCCATTCATGTCACTACTCTCAAAAAGGAAAGAGGTGCAGTAGTATCTGTGACACAGAAAGTCCAGGCAAAGAAAGCATAGCAAGTGTCAGCAATAAACTGACTGTGAAGCACTGAAGCTGGAGTCCAAGCTGGGATAACTAATAACACACTACCTTAAAATACAGATATCTGTAATTGTGCCAGCAATCTGTGCAGTTGCACAGCTAGAACTGTACTTTAGTGCCTTAGATATGGCTTTCTGGTATGAATTGTCATTTACAGTATTTGGCCTTTACATAGGCTTTTTTCACTGGGAGGCAAGTCAGCCTGAAACCATTTGAAATGTACTAAATAAAGCCTGTCATAGCTAGCATTAATTTCCAAACATATTGAAAAAAATATATAATCATTTTTTAAAAGAATATTGCTATGATCAAAGAGTTCAGGTTCCTCATCAACTCTAGATGTTATGGATTATCACAGTAAATCTTAGAGAATTGAATTACTGTGATGCTGACTTCACATCCCTTCTTAATATCTGCAAGTGTACAACATCCTGCAAAAATAAAGCATTATCTGAGAAGAATGCTGCCCATGTGCATTTCCATAATGTTGGTAGCTGTCAGGTTAACACAAACATGCTTTCAGGTATAATAGCAAATAGAGAAGAAAAATATCCTTTCAGAGACAAATTCTCTTGATCTTAGTAATGAAAATCCTCTGTCAGATTAATGCTGTAGAAAACAGAAAATTTGGTCCAATATTTTAAAGATAACTTATTTTTAAAAAGGGAAATAAAGCGATTTCCTAATACTAGGTTTTGAGATTTTCAAAGAAGTAGCTATATATCTTTTGTAAAGGAAGATGTGCAGACAAGTCCACCCGCTCAAAAGTAAAAAAAAAAAAACAACAACAAAACAACAAAAAAACAAACTAAGGAAAGAATGTCTATGAAAACTAAATAGGATATTTTGATTAATTAATATTAAAAACATTGAAACTGTATGATACTATGAATTGGTAACTGACATAGTAGAATAAATAAATATCAGGCTGGATTAATCAGTTTCTGACTTCACTGATAAGAAACTTCTCATTCATGTTCAAAGGTTTGAAGAGTTTGCAAAAATATTCAGGGTTTATTCTTCTATAGTGGCTGTGTAATTTGGGAATTAAATTGATGAAAACTGACTCAAAGCCTTTTACAGATTTCTGGAATTCTCTCAGGAAAACTGAACAGCTATTGAAAGGTTTTACACTGTGGAATGAACATGAATTTACTCTGCTTCTAAATGTATAGAGTTATCTAGAGTAAGGTCCAAAGTGGCATTCAATTTAATTCATCTACAAGAAGACAGATTTCTTCACAGCTCCTGATGCTATTAGTATCGTTTTACCTTTTGACGGCAGGAGCAGGGTGGCAGCTATTGAGATCCATAACTACATGACAAAACCCAGTTCATTTCCATGAAAAGCCAGTATTCTATACTGCTATAGAACCATAAAGAGGTAGAAATACTTCTGTGACTAAGTTTTCCTCCCCTGTACTACTTTTTTTTTTCTTGATAAATATTCCTTTAACAGATGATGACAGCAAAGATGGCAACTTTTTCATTTATTGTTTGTGGTTCTGTTGGCTGTGAACGTGATTTGAATTGGTAGATTTGCAAAATGGATATCAACCTGTTTTCCTGAGTTTGACAGGATTGTATTCTATAAAGCAATTGATTGTTGATTGTATAAAGCAATTGAACTTTAAAGTAGAAAGTTAAAATAATGGAAGATATGTGGATATTTCTTCCCACTTTAATAATCTGTCTAGATTTCCTCATACCAGTCTACCTGCACTACATTAGCAACAACAAAGGTTTTACCACTACACCACATCTTTCAGTTCCCAAATCATGAAACACATTATATTTTATTAGACAGAGAAACCGTATGGTGAAATGTCTTCTCCCCAAATTTATGAGCTTTCGATATAATAGGCAGCATAAGGCTTTAAGATTTTGCCTATTTGTCCAAAACCTTTTAAATAGAGAACATGTTCTGTTTGCTCATTACAAACTCTATATAAGCATTGGTGCCAATGATAGGCATGGCATATAAAGAATTATGGATGTATGGTTCTTTGGCAGATACAAGTGCACTTGCTTAGCAAAATTCTGAATGGAAAACTTGAGGTATTTCTGAGTTTTTCAGGAGTGTCTTTTTGAGAAATGCAATGTCCTCAAGCAGTTCTATGGTTATTGATTGCTACCGTAAGAAAACTACACTGTAATACCATACAGTTTTTACAAAGATCCTTTAATAGGTGAATATGTCAAAGTAATGTATTATGTAATTTAAAACAATTACAAATCCTTCAAGCTTACCAAGCAAGAAAAAAAATAAATAATGTTGTAGTGAAGGGAGACTACTTTTAGATGGGTATTGAATTCTTCAACTCTTCAGTGAAAATCTGTGATGCAGAATGGCAGGTTCAAAAATAATACAGTCATTGACATCAGCAAGTGTCTTTAGAAATTATAGATGGTACTTACTTTCTATTTTATATATTTACCGAGCACCTGCAACTATATTATCTGGGTTATTCTCAGTCCCATTTACAGGTTAGAGCAAAGTATCGAGAGACTGAGTCCAGACACACCACTTGGAATCAAACTCAGGACCTCATATTCTAAGGGCCAGCACCTTGACCATCAAGGTGCTGATCCTCACAAGGGCTGTTGCAGTTAGAATCAGCTTTTTTTTCTGGTCTGAATCCTCAAAATAACTGATGGCAAACCAGTGTTTCAGCACAGAACCATAGACACTGGATGAAGTCTTCTGGAGAATCATTTGTAGAGTGCAAATGCAAAGGTATTCAAAACTGTTCATGGGTGGCTATGTCTTCTAGATAAAATGGACAGTGCTGTGTGGTAAGTGGCACTGATAATGTTTTATGCCTGAAGTGTGCGACTTGTTCTCATAAGGATAAATTAAAAGAGTAATAGAGATGGGTGTGAACAACAGAAATCCTGAGAAAACTTTGAAGACAAGTGGAGATAATACATGAACAGTTTTGTATTGAAGTGCTTTTGCTTTAAGAGCATGGGGAAATTCCGTGTGTCCTAAACTGCATATGCATTACTTTTGAAGGTGCATTCTCACAATATGCTGTGGTTTTCATACTGTAACGTTAAATGCTATGCAGTCCATGACAACATATTTACTGGTCTTGATAACAAAAAAAATATTCTGTGTAGCTCATACTACAAACCATGCTTATCCTGCCATTTGCTGCCATTATGTTTTCAAAATTTAACAGATTATGCCAAAAATGTATTTCTAATGTATCTGGTTTTGAACATCCACTCTGGCACTGAAGGTTACAGCAAATAAATTAAATTCCATTAAAATTAATGGAAAGGTGTAAAAACTGATCTAACAGCATTTGCAGCTAATTTTACCTTTTTCTTACTTCTAAAATTATCAGTAAAATCTTAAAAATGAAAACTTCTTAGTTTTTAATGCAATGATATGTTCCTCATCACTAATGCAGCAAGCCTACAGTTACTCATTTCCAAAGCTGCATCTTCCTTTCCTGTTTGATATGATGCCATCCATACTACGGCATTGACAGTCACAAAAAGAATTTATAAAAAATACATGTGGAGATTCTTCATTCCCTACACAGGCAAAACTCAAAATAATTGATTAGATCTTCAATGTATTGGTTTTCACTTTCTGTTTTTCCCCATGGAGTTAATGCCTATTCAATGAAACTTTTGAACTCTTCTCACTTTTTATGTCAATGATACAGACTTTTACAGTGTTCTTGATGAACTTGGTGGAAATCACAGCTAGAAAAGGATGAAAAAGAAGTAATTTTCATTCCTGGAAAAAGAGTTAGAAAGAGGCCAAAGAGCCAGTTAAGAAGAGATGATATAACTAAACAAAGTTTATAGCTAAACAGAGCAATCTGTATGAAGAGCTTGTGTTATTGTATGCTTGCTATAAAAGTCAAATAAGGGAGCAAAGGGAGTTTTCTGACTGAACAAGGAATGTGCAGGCTGCTCTTTAACCTGTTTATACATGTCTTTTACAAAGAAAGAACAATCTGAACCACTGTCAGGATTAAGAGTTTAACTAAAAAGCTTTCCCTATGTTCATAGCTATGGAAATATTTAAATACTGAAGAATTTTTTCCTAGCACTAGGTCTAAACAATAGTTATTTGGAGAGTTAAATGGACTCTTCCAGTTTGTCAACAGCTACAGGAATTGCTGGCTACCCAGAAAAAGAGTGAGTAATAAATGAAAGTATCAATACAAATGTTTTCAGCATCTCTTATCCTTTCCTTTTACAACATTCTTAATGAATTTGGTGAACTTTACCTTCCTCTTGAAAAATAGATAATGAAACTGTGGTAGATAAATAAACTCTAATAATAGAAACCAAGACAGTAAATTGTGCTTTTTACTTATTAAGCAAAACAATGTTTTGAAACTTAATATCCATAAATTGTGACAATGTAAACAAAGGCTTCCATAAGAACCAAGAAAAATTTTCTGAATTAAAATATGGCAGAAGGCTATATCAACACTCCAATTTTTAGATGCTTTATACTGATTCTTTATTAGGCCCTAAAAACGAATGCTTTTCATGGCATTAAAGCAGTATAATTATTGTTCCTATCCAGCTAGGTGCTGGAGGCCTATTCTGTTTCCAAAATTAACTCAGTTGGTAGGCAAAATCATTCTGTCTGCATAAGTGTGTATGTAATAATAATAACAATGCAGAAGGGACCTCTATAAAGCTATTAGGAAAAGAACATTTAAAAACAAGTTGCTAAAGTTTCCCCAATAAATTTATTGTGAAACCAGAGTCTGGGTTTCCTGAATGTATGTTATGCACATAGACCCAAACCAGCATCTCCCTTTTTGAAAATTTTCAGGCACTGGAAAATCCATACCCAGAACAAAGCAAAATAGCTGGTCAAACCTGCTAGTATTTGGTGTCCTTTCTCTATTCAGAATGATGAAAGTTCCTGCTACATGACACCTTAACTCAAATAAAACAAAACACTAGAAAAACAGTAGCAAGGAATAAGCTTTCACAAGAAAAAGAATGGGTTAGATTTCCTCCTGCTTCTAAGAGCTATAATTTGACAAATGGACTCTAATGCTACCCCTGGAAAAAAATCCATGGAGGAGGATAAAGACAACACAGACACAGGGATTTGCCTTTCAGTGCTTCAGTGCAGGATGAAGGAAGGGTAGTTGTGAAGGTGCTCCCCATGCTGTATATAGCCTGAATAGAAGACCTGAGTAAAGAGCCCTGTCAGCCCAGCTTTCTTCAGGGGCACTACATTCATTTACACAGAAGATGACTCCTGACACTGCATAATGTGCTAACAAGAATAATTTTTTCCCTGCCAGTGCAAGATCTGATGGTATTATTATCAACTGATCTTCGTTCTCTGAAGCTGTTTCTCAATATCTTTTAGAAAAGATTTATCCATCCAGTTCTAACAGTTTTCCACTGTCTGGGTGGACACGGATCTGAAAGCATATGGCTGACTCAATCGGAATTGATGCTTGTGATATGCTCAAGGTTGTTAAATATTTAGTAAAGGAAAATATTTTTTTATCTTTTCTTTCATTTTTTTTCCCAGCCTCTCTCAAAGACAAGAGGTCAACTCAGTGCAAGAAAAATATCTCAGAAAAAATCTTCAGGTGACATGTCACATCTTAGCAACTGATGAGATTTCTACTGCAATTATTTATATCCTAAACTAACAGATATATAGAATCATAGAATCACAGAATCATTCAGGTTGGAAAAGACCCTGAAGATCATCGAATTCAACCATAAACCTAACACTGCCAAGTCCACCACTAAACCATGTCCCTAAGCACCACATCTACACACCTTTTAAATACCTCCAGGGATGGTGGCTCAACCACTTCCCTGGAGAGCCTGTTCCAATGCTTGACAACCCTTTTGGTGAAGAAATTTTTCCTAATATCCAAATTTAAAGCTCCCCTGACTCAACATGAGGTCAATTCCTCTCATCCTATCATGTGTTACTTGGGAAAAGAGAGAGACACATACTCTCTTTCACCAAGTAAAAAGCTTACAAAGAGTCATGTTGTATTATTTTAGTGAGCCCTTAGTTGGAAATACAATGTCTGTGTTTTAAATAATGTCAGAATAAGTCTATGGTTCTAAAGTCACAGGGATATGTAGCTAATTTAGGCTCATCTTAACTGTGCTTCCTACATTATATAACTTGTTTCTGTGCACAACACTACTGTGCTTCAGCAGATCAGAATTCCCATTTATTTAAGTGGGAAGGGAAAAGATCTATAATTTGCTCAAGTTATAGCACTCGACTTATGATAACCATTTTGTTCTCAGTCTAGGAGACAAGCTGGTTATTTGTCTACCGAGAAAGTTCTACAAGACAACAATATCCACTTTTCACCAAAACCTTAATTAAGTTTCTAGTATCTAACCGTACTCCCACAACATAATCAATGGATTATTTTGCAGTACTTCATAGTGTGGGTGATTTACAGCCTTGTAAAGTCTTGCTTACTTTTCTTTGAGATTAAATTGACAGATATCATGACAGATCCAGTTGCCAATTGGAAACCAAACATTTCTCCAATATTTAAAAAAAAAAAAAAAAAAATCCATCTCTACAAACACACTTTTAGAAAAGATCTTTAGCATAAAATTCTATTTTACCTCCTAACAAAATATGTCTTTTTTGTCTGACTTGTATCTTTCCTCCAAGATGAAAATAAATATGAGTGTTTCCATTTCCAAGTTGTACAGGGTATTACTCCTTTTTACTCTGCTATATAATGCCTATATTGGTCATAAACAGCCTTCATACAGATATTAAAGTCTACTGTTATCTCTACTGTGTCTTTAAGCCTCTTTTCACTTCCCATTTTGTATTATTTTTTCTTATACTCTGCAACTTACTATTATATATTTGTTAGTCTGGTAACAGCCTTCATGATACACCCTTAATAAACAGTTAATATATACCTACTTTTATAACTATCTATTGCATTTCATTCCAAAACAAGCACTTAAGTTGATAATCTACTAATAAATGCAATTCAGGTATGAAAATGCTTTTATACCCATGGCACAAAAATGATGAATACAATAAACATAATCCTTCTACCTGGGGGGGAAAAAAAACATCTTTTTTTTTTTTTTTTTAAGTTCTCCAGGCCTCTAGGACCTTGTTTTTGAAGGTGTTATATTTACAGCATCATAAAGTTAATATTCTTTAGCATTCTTGTAGCTTTCCAATCATTAGAGCTGGTAATTTTCTTCTGAACTTTAGACTTCTCTTTTGCACTCTCTGAAATCTGCTGTTTTCCTTCGGTGTTTCTGTCATTTAAGTATGGGAGTGTAATTTGCTTACTAATACTTTCCAATTAGCAAAGCATTTATTGAGCTTTCACAGTCAATACTCTGTGATGGCAGAACCAGCTCCTGAAGAACTAAAAAGCTGAGACCACAGCCATCTATTCAAGTAAGTTATGATATAAGGCGAAATATATACTCACCAGCTAGCTTAACTTTTTTAAATATATATTGAAAATAATTCTGTTGCACCTGACAAGAGAACACTAAGCAAAGCTTAATTCCATTAAAGTCAGCCAATATGAATGTATAATAGAAAGTATTGCATAACTAAGTTGATAGAACTCTTTGAAGATAATGCTGCTGGGATAGATAAGAGAGTGACATGGACAGTATATATTTTTCAAGGAGCTTTTGATAAGGCTAGACATCAAAGATAATTGGTTACTGTGAGGAAACCTGACACAGAATGTAACAACTTTTAGAGAACTGGAATGTGCATATTGACATTAATATAAAAAAAAAAATCTGTCTTGATAACCATAAACTATAAGACAAATGTAAGACTATGAGCACAGACACCACACTGGACACATGAGAACATAAGAGCACCAACCCATACAGTGACATTCTGCTACACTGAAAGATATGGGCATGTATTTCCCCAAATATTAGCAAGAAGGGTATCCTTTTCTGGACCAT
This sequence comes from Athene cunicularia, assembly GCF_003259725.1. Lineage (NCBI taxonomy): Eukaryota > Metazoa > Chordata > Aves > Strigiformes > Strigidae > Athene > Athene cunicularia. Next base: position 22,136,961 of record NW_020799097.1, on the reverse strand, counting down.
TATTGTGAATGAAAGTGAATCAATCTTTTCAACTTCATGCCAGTGTTTCTAAGAAAAATAATGGTGTGCCTCCATTTTTTTTAATTGGAGGTAAGAGTTCACTTGTCTACTGATATTTTTATCTGTGCTTTTTTGTTGTTTGTTTGCCCCCTTTTGGAGAAGCAGAGCTAAGGGTAATTTAAGATTATTAGGAAGTCATACTTAGCAGTGACATTTATTGGACTTTCAAATAATCTCTATATAAAATTACAGAAGTCTTTAAATGCCTTTGCACAAACTGTATAAAGCATTATGAAAACATTCCAGGGTGACAATTCCTGCAGTGCAGTGAGAGAGATTAGATGGTTTAAGTGTTCTCTGAGCTGTGATTGATGAGATTCACAGCTGGTCTATCTCCTTTGAAATCAAGGTCTCCTAATCTCTGAAGCTCCACTACGAGTCAGCTCATATCTTCATATTCTCAGCATACACTTTCCTTTGAGACTGATGAGTCTCATTCTTCCAGAGCAAACGGATGCAATCCTGCAGGTCAGTTCAGTGTTCAGGAAGTGGCATCAACATTTTGTAATTATTGCTTGAATTGTTACACTGCTGTTTAGGAATGATAACTAATAAAAATTCCATTTATTCATAAACATTAGAAAACCTAAACATAGCCTTTGTGCTTTTGATGAATATTAAATAGTTAATAGTTATTCTTCACTTAAACTCATATGACAACTTTTTACATCTAACCTCTGAAACTATTTCATAATGAGCTCTCAATAATGACAGACTCTGCTGATTTACTGCCTAGAATATCCATTGACTGACTGAACCCATGATGATGAAGCATTTGTTTTCCCAGTAACATCTACACTTATGCAGCATATGCAGTAATATATCTTTGGTTTGATTTTATTTAAAACCTTATTCTGAATGCTTTTGCCTACTTTCCATATGTCTATATTTTTACAAGAGATCTGGAAGCATTGAACCTAAGTGCTTATTTTATCTACCAATCCTATTAATCATCTCTCTACTACATGCTTGCATTCTCTCTCGGATATACTTGGTTTATGTCTACCATAGATATCTTCTTTATTTGGAGTTGTTTTAAAGAATATTTTACAATGATGTTATTTTTAGCTATACTCTGGTTATGCTAATTGTTTTAGTGAAATGCTCAGAAGATTTGAAGGAAAGATGACAAATGTAATAATTAAAAGTTGTTTACTAACCATTATGTTCCAGTGGTCTTCTGCTGCCATTTGTGCAACAATATAGAGTAAAAATTTTAAAGAGTAGACCAGCAAGGACATGCCTAAACTGTTGAGAAAGCATAAAAAGAACGAACTCTTCATCTTATGCTTAAAAGTATACTTCATACAGTTTTGCTAGCTTTGACAGCTCTTACTGTTTTTTCAAGTTTCTGCCACATGACTGGTTTTGGGCTCTCACATTTGAAGCATCTGCTTTTTAGCAAAATATGCTAAAAAGCATTGGAAAAACCCTCACATCTTCAAGCTTCCCACTCTCACAGATAATTCCTATTTTTTCACAGCTAGAATGAGCCCTTCTTTTGTTTCCACAGATATTTTTATTTAACTAAAGTCCACCTATAAAGGAAACAGTGGGAAATGTTCATCTGAGAGAAAACTAGCTTTGCCGTTTAGGAAAAAAATTAAAGCTATAAACTGAGGGGGGGAGCAAAATGTTGTTCACTATTACAGACTTAAAATGTACTATATAACAAATTAAAAAGACCTGTCTAGTTGTGAGAATCATAACTAAAAAATTAGGAAAAGATACTCCTCAGAAAATCAGGAAAGGAATATGGTATTATTTTTAGTTTATCCTCAACCCATCTACTTCACCAAAGTTCAGTAGTTTCAGTAAGATGCAAGTTACCCCAGAATGAACAAAAGAAATTATAGTCTATAGAAATGAACCTTAGTACAATATGCCAGTCCTTGCCATCATGCCATTAGATCTTCAGCACGGGGTTTAGCATTTATTTTGACAAAAAAACACTTCCAGGCCTTTCATATTTAACTGCATTCGTAGTAGGAGTCAGTGCTTCCATATGAGTATGCAATAACTTATATGATGTAGCCATCATAAACTGTGCTCAGCCACTCCGTATGACAGACAGACTCACAAAAATGTGTTCCCATACAAAAACATGCAAGTCAAAGTTATATTTTAGTAGATGTAGTCATAGAATTAATTTCTGATAATTTGATCTAATAATCATTTCCATTCAATCATTTTAGATGTTTGGCTTTGCAAAACAGCCCAAAATACATTTTGCTGCCATTTTGTCACACTGATATGTATCAATATAGATTTGAATCAGGAAACAAGCTTTACAGAATGGATATGAATGAGTCAGAATACAGTTGAGAGCAATACATGTAAACCTGCAAAGATCAATACACAAAAATATTTTAAAAAATAGTTGCAATCTCATTTAAGTTATCCAAATAATTTATCAGTCAAACAAAGACATACATGAAAAGGACTTATATTATATGCACTGGCAGTAGCACAGTGACAGAAAAAAACTATGTACAGGAAAACAGGATGAACACAATTACAATGTATAGCTTGTGCAGTGTAGAGAAAGGTCAGAAAAGACTCATGTCCCTAAGGATCATGTCCCAAGATCAGAAAAGACTCATGTCCCTAAAATCCAAGCTAAAACAACACTTGTAGAGGAGCGTTAAACCTCATCTTCCCTTACCTGTTTTATAAAGAATTAATAGTTACTAGAGAAAAATAAATTTTATCATTTGTGGTAGTAGTGGTATCGCAAAAACAAATAAATCTTAAAACCCTGAACCGTTTTTGTTTCCAGAGATTTCTGCCTGATAATAGCCTTACATATCTTTGCCATTATAAATTACTGTTAAGCAGAGCAGAACACCTGAGATCAGGACAGTGTTAACATTCAGTGCAATTACAACCATATGAACAGATTTTTTTTGGACTTAGCTCACACCTCACCTCTCCATTCAGAAAGTTTTGTAGAGTGACATGAGTATGTCTGTTAAATGCAGTTATCAAGAGTATGTTTCTTACAGAATTTCAGTTCTTTCCACTTTGAGCATTTCCATAAAATGGAATCTGAAAATATTCCCTTCGTCTACTGTCACTGGGGAGAGACAGAGATAAACCTCTCTCACATACAGTAAAGGGAGACAACAGAAACTATTACCTCTGCCACCTTAAGGAAAGCTCTGAACGTCACTTGGAATAAATATTAGCTATTCTCTATCTTCACCCCATTGTGTGAGCATGAGATTATTTTAAACTCTTCTTTAAATAATAAGAAATTATTAATCTGTTAAATGGAGTTTCTTATAGAAAGCAATCCAGCCCACTCATATATGCACTTCTATACTCACAGATCACTGGATTATGATATAATGGCTTCAAGCCATCCACATATGTGAAGTATTATTCAGCACTACTCTGACGAAAACACTGGCAGCTGCTAAAATGCTCACAGCAGTGAAAGAAACCATGCTGGATATTTATCCCTTGCACTATATATAGCCCTGTAGAATGACCTAAGCTTGTGAATTACAGTAACAAAAACTGTTGGCTGCTTTTTATAATAGATGGTGGAGAAATAGGTTATTGTCAAGAACAATAAATGTGATTCTGAATAGATTTCCCCAGTAAAACATGTATTATGAATGGGCACCAGAGGACAGTCAGAATCTTCACTCATTTATAGGCATTAAAGTTGTATAAATAATGCACTGTGTTTGCCTTCATGCTTTCCTGTAAATATCATCCTGGATCATGATGGGGATAACTTCCTGGGCCATGAGCCACACCTTAAGGCTTTTACCCTAAATCTTCATCTTCCATACTAACTTTCAGGAGAGAATGAGCACTTTATCCTCTTGCAGCAAGATGTATTACAGACCAAAGCATGGTGACAGAGGCAATTGTTACTACTCTATCAAAGCTATGGGGTCAATCCAGCTCCCAAATTATTCTGTAACAAAGGATAAATACTGCTGCAGTCCAAAATTACAAGTACCTGTTTTTCAGTCTTGTAAGTTAGTTGGTTTAGAATGGCACAGAATTCAACTGAGCAACCTGGAAGCACTGAACTTGTTCAGAGACCCTTTTCAAAGTGAAGGATTTATGTGACCCTTCTTTGAAAAGGCACAGAGAGACAACCAAAGCATCAGGTTCAGATTTTTCCTCACAACTACTTTCTACGAATTCCAGCCTGTTCTTTTTTGTTTGTTTGTTTGTTTGTTTGTTTTTTCAGAGACTATTGATCTAGATCTATAGAGTAACAACAATAATAATAATTTTATTTCTTGTATGTTCCTCTGTTTCTTTTCTAAGCAATACAGTTTTTTAGTTTACAGATTAGTAACTCTCCCTCTGTTATACTCTTTTCAGTGTGTACTGGGTCTGGCTGAGCTGGAATTGGTTTTCCCCTATAGCAGCCCTCACGGTGCTGTGTTTTATGCTGGGAGCTGGCAGGGTGTTGGTAGCACCCTGGTGTTGTGGCTACTGCTGAGCAGTGCTTACACAGCACCAAGGCTCTTTCCAACATTTCCCCCCTCAGTGGGACGGGGTGGGCAAGATCTTGGGAGGGGACACAGCCAGGACAGCTGACCCGAACTGACCAAAGGGATATTCCAGACCATATGGCGTCTGCTCAGGATAAAGCTGGGAGAAAGGAGGAAGGGGGTGGGGTCACCCTTGGTCCGAGGAAAACACTACTCGTATCAGAGCCCTGCTTCCTGAGAAGGCCCCACATCACCTCTTCATGGGGAGTGGAGAATAAATCTGGGGTTTTTTTTCTTTTTGTTTTTGTTTTTTGCACACGGACCTTTGTTTTACTTTTGCTTTTGTTTTACCCACAAGGGTTGTGTTGGTTCTTTTTTTTTTTTTTTTCACCCTATCTTATTTTCCTTCCCCTCTTTGCCCTGTTGAGAAAATAAGGGGAAGGGGGTGGGTTGGTGGGTGTGGGGTAGTGATAGAGAGACTTGGTGGGTACCTGGCATTTAGCCAAGCTCAAACCACCACACAGTGGTATCAATTGACAGGACAAGAGGCAATGGGCACAAATTAAAATACAGGAAATTCCACTTAAAAACTAGAAAAAAACTTTTTTACAGTGAGGCTGGTCAAACACTGGGAGTATGTTACCCAGAGAGGTTGTGGAGTCCTCATCCTTGGAGATACACAAACCATTACTGACATGGACAGTGTTGTCAGCAACCCACTCAGGACCCTGTTTCAGCCATGTGGGCTTTAACTGGAAAGTCTCCAGGAATGTCTTTCAAACTCAATTATTTCCGTGATTCTATGAAATAATTCCACTTTAAAGCATCTGCTGAATATGCACTCCTAGCATAAAATCTCAAATCATGATTGTGTTCCTGGAAGAGAACTGAAGAGCTATGAGATCAAAGACACCTTTGACATTGGAGGTCAGTATAATATTTCTTGCCTGATAATATACTTTATGCTGCCAAAGTTGGTGCTATTGTTGCATTTGCAAGGCAGTTTTCTGGGCCAAATGTAGGCATGGAAAAAAAACTTTTCCAGTCTAGGCAATTTCTTTAAATAAAGATGGTAATAATATAGCAAGCTCGTATCCACTACCTATTTTCTTTTGAAGGTGGTTCTTAACTGAAGATTCAGTCCACCTTCTTTTCTTGGTTAATCCTTCTCTTACCGAATGACACTGAAATAACCCAGCTTTGTACATAGAGTTTAGAGGTCACTGCATGGTCAGAAAGGTATTTCAATACTGCTTTATTATTCATTTTATAGACAACTAAAATAATAGGCTGTTTTTTCCATCAAAATATTTTTCTTCTGCTTCGCTACACAGTTTACCTTTGCAGAAGCAGTTTGTGGTTTCTTCTGGCCTACCTGAGCATGCTTAGCTACACTGAAGGGGAAGAAAACTATACCCAAAGTCAATCCTTCCTTATTCCAGGCAAACCATCCTGCTTCACTGATTCAAACCAAGAGCAGATTCCTTCTTCTATCCATATCCAAGCACAGATGTCATAAGAGAATTAAGAAGCAAAATTTCTGTCAGATCTCTCTTCCCTGCCCATTAGCTCAGCTTAGAGTGCAAATCACTTTCCCGCCTATGTATAGCTCACAAGAGCTCACGAGAGCACTGGGTGTGAGGGACATTCCCCTTCCTTACATCCTGAATGCCATAAAATATGGATAGATGTTTTTAATTAATAATTTAATATCAATAGCTAAGTTAGACCTTCTTAAACAAATAAAATAACAGTATATTCCCCCAAATCTGGAAGTCAGTGTATATCTGAATGTTTAATCCCTCTTGGATACATGAAGGCTATTATTTAAAACACTTGTTATTTCATCTGCTGAGAAATTTGGCAAAGCTCATCTCAAATTTTGTGCTAAAGCTTATTCCTTGCTTACAGAAACATTCATTCTGTAAAAATAAAAATTAGAAGTAGCCTTCTAAGAGGTAGTAAACAGTTTTCAGTACTTCTTGTTTCCACTTCTTCTCTATCTTTACACTTTCAAGGAAAAAGAAAAATTCCTATAGCCAGGAAGAAAAGGAGACCCAACAGTGGAACATGTTGTGCCCGAGCACTGCCAGAACAGGGAACCATGTGTGATATTTGCATTGAACAACACCTCTGAATGTGCAAGGACAAGAAAAAAAATAAAATCTAGTGAAGACTGCACACTTCTAATGCACTTTGTTATCCTGTAATACCTAAATAATGTCTTCAGAAATCAAAATGAACATATTGAAGGGATGCATTTTTACTTCTGCCTGTCTTCATAGCAGTGATGAAAAGCAAGGGCATGAAGTTTACATTGGGAACTTTGTGGGTTTCTAACAGCTGCTGCGTCTACAGAGCTGCACTTACAGAGTGTTCTTGACCATAAAGGCACTAGGGGAAAAGGGGAAGGGCTGCCTCAGGAGAGGAAGGCATTCCCCACAGAAATATAAATGATTATGGAGAGTAGAGGGTCTTTCCTCTTTTTTTTGGCTGGAGCACCTCAGAAGGAAGAAGATAGCAAGAAATGATGCTTTACTTTGTCCAATCTACTCAGCATTTAAACCTTTTTACCTTGAGTGAAGTGTTAGCTACCATGCTTTCTGCATGGCAGAGGTGGAGAGTAAATATTGGAGCCATCCTCTGCCAGTCTGGATCAATTTCTAAAAGGAAAAGGATTTGCCTTCAGTCCTTTTGTCCACCACTGTGCACATTTATCTGTTTTCTAACCCTAGAGACCATGGAGGAATATAGACTGGAAAGTGAAAAAATTGGGCATCTAGGGATTCTTAGTGCAAGGGACTGGTCACACATGGTAAGAGGGAGAAAGGTGCACTTTTGGCATGACCTGGGAGAAGGGCAAGGGACAGAATTTGGCAAAGGTAGATATCATGTAGTAAGAAAGCCTTCAGTATTTCCAATTTCCAGCAGACCTGTTGGCAAAACTCATGTCAAAGAGTCCTTAATTGCTGACAACATTTTGTTTCCATTCAATCTGATCCAGCTGCAGCTGGGTGAACACTGAGTGAACAAAGTGTTGAAGCATTACTAAGACTTGCCTCATGTAAGTCAGAGGTATTGCCTGTCTAGAGAGGGCAGTCAGGGGATAGAGAGAGGGTCATAGTGATGTTATAGAAGAGTGCATTTGTTGTTTGTTACTCCAGTTTGCTGTTAGTTGGCTAGATTCATTCTTCATGTTTGGATAAATCCTCAAATAAGCTGCATAAGAGGAAGCTTTTCTTCCTGAAGTGCTGCCATGCATAGCTTTATTAATTCCAGCTTGAATTTCTTCATGGCACTCTACATCCTACATCCATTGTGAAGTGAAGCTGATGCAACACACCTGGTAAATGATATGTTAATACCAACATATCAACTTGTACCAGCTGCTGCTAGTTTCCAAGTAAATGGTTCATTTTTACATATAGATTTTTCAACAACTGAATTGTGCTTTTAATTCTGTTCTGTTGCATTAGCAATGAGCAAAGGCATCTGACTTTAAGAAAATGCCCCAAACAGGTAATTATCTATATTTCTAAATAGAACCGCTTTTAAACATTTTTTTTCTAGTCCCATACTGAACTGTATCAACTTAAAAGGGATGCCTTACTGTTCAAAACATCCACAGAAAGGAAAGAACAAGAACGCATGACAAGTACTGGGAAGAATATCATTATGATTAATTCCTTGGTTGGATAATTTTGTCTGGTGATGGAGTTGCAATTAAATAGCCATATTAATTATTTATTTAAGACTCTATTTAAAATATAGGTCATGGTTTCCAAATGTCTGAGGAAAATGCTTTCCATTAATCTTTACAGAACAAAATAAAGACCGCTACAGTCATCAGCTGTTTAGTCTGTCCTTGAGCATAATTTCTACCTTGCCCTTTATTTCTGTCGAGTGACTTCAAGGCTGAAAATTGCACAGGTGCTTGAGATGCCAAATCCCTATTCACCTTCATAGGTGTCCAAGATCTTTTGTATGTCTGAAGAAATTCTGACATCAGAGTATCTGACTAATGTAGTGGCATCCCCGCCACCCTTAGTGGTCTGCAACTGCAGCTGCTGCCTGCCTGCCTGCCTGCCTGCCTGCAGGGCTCTGTTCTCATTCCCCTCACTCTTCGGCTGCCAGCCAGCTCTCCCTACCTACTCCTCACAGCTCTTGTTGCTCAGCTGTCACCATCTTCTAGCTCTCCTCAGTCCTACAATTGGATCCACTAAACAATTGTGGTTACCTCTCCTCCAGGTTTCCTCTCCTACAAAAGATAAAAGATTGTGCTTCTTAATAGCTAGCTTCATGCACAATTCAGAACATTTCTGAAAGTGGTGTCGAGCACTGTTCCCTAGCAGGCAGGACCAGTCCTGATCCTACAGAGTATGGTAGGAGTTTCTGGTTTAATTCACTGGCTTTAGTGTCAGTTAGAGCAGAATTAGGCCATTTGATACTAAATTCTCAGGATGTGCCTGAATAAAAATAGTACAAATTCAAGCTCTTTATCCATAATATATTCATCTTGAAGTGCACAGCTGCCATGCATATATTTATGTAACTGCTATCTGTAGAAATATTTAAGCATTCAGTTCAACACTGAAAAAAATATTTAGAAAAGTTAAAGAAGGCTAAATGGTGAGAGCAAGAAAGGGGAGGTAGTCATTAGACATACATGTCTTCAGAAGGCAGCAAATTGCTAACATTTTCATCTGAATCACTGAAGAAATATAGCATAGCTAGAAAATGTACAGAGGGACAAGAATCACCAGACATATAGAATAGAGAAGAATCTAAGCAGACCACAACTTTTCAACTTATAATTGGGCAGCCTAAGGAGGCAGTGATAAGCATCTCTGTGAGAAATACTATTCCCTTTTCAGAGTAAAAACACTTCAGGCCATCCATAAAATCCTCAAACAGGAGCCTTAAAACAAAGACAGTGTGATTAATTTATAGAACCCATTTCCATAACGTTTTTGAAATCAATGATGTAAACAGGTTAAAAAAAAAATGGATAAATTCGTGAATGATTGAGACATTAGAAGCTTTTAAACACAATATAACCTCCAGCGGGAGAGGACCAGACACAGCAGAAGCTGGATAAGGATCAGAGAGGAAGGCGGCAGCACTCCCTACAGACCCCCTTCTCCTGTATTGCTGTTCTTCACCATCAACCACTGAGAGCTCTGGTCTCTCCCATTATGGCAGCTGTCACACGCTTGCCCTATCCTGTTCCCAACCTTTGAAGATAAAAATGCTGCAGATAGCCTGGTCTATATATGCAGTAAATACTGGGGCTGCAGGAACATCTCTTCATCTCCACTCTGCCAAGCTGATAGAGCTACGCAGAACCTCCTTATACCAGTCTCTACTTTTCCAAATTTCTCTTCCCTTCCTTTCTAAACTCATCTGTGACAAAGTCTTTAGTATCACATGGTGTTACAACACAAGCACAGTCATATTAATCAGCAATATTTTTATTCTGTCGTATCTCTGGCAGGCTGCTGGCAGTATAGCAACAAACATCCCAGTAATAAATGAGCTTCTAAGTGCACCAGACTTTACTATTCAGCTGCTGGCATGTGGTCTCTGATCAACACTTAACTTATACAACCCCTGTATAGGCAGCACACCAAGTAGCAATAACAGCAACAACACTAATAAACCATGTAAGACACTGCTCTGACCTCAAGTTAAGAACACAGGTCAAATATCTTCCTAAATATATGAAAATCTGTTACTTCAGAGGTTCTTTTCCTAAGCTACACCAATACACCACTGAATTACAGTAAGGTAGGTAAGTAGGAGTACAGTGCCTATCACATCTCCATAAACAATTAACTTTCACAGCTGAGCTCTACAACAAAACACTTTGCCTGCTGACATGGGATGTTGTTTCACTTCATGTAGGTCATTGGTGAGGTAATAGACAGTTTTAATCAGCAACAGCAGAAAAGTAGCAAAATCCCAGCACAACACATCCTTTGATAGGTTTTAATAAAATTATAGATCAAGTTTATAGCTGAAGAAATTGGAAAAAAAAAAAAAAAAGCAATCACCTCACTTTAATGTATTTTAAATGTTTTTAAAGTATACAGAATTTTACTACTAAAAATACCCAGAAAAGACATACATTCAATGTAAAAAAATGCCTTAAACTTACCTCTTAGTTTACACTGATTTAATATATTTTTTCTTCTACTTTTCAACTTTCCTTGCATCTTGGGTATATAGTGGTTTTCTCCACCCGCTTCCTTCCTCTCACCTCCTCCCCCTCCAATCTGGCCTCCTTTCCTTCCTTGGAGGTTTTTAAGCTTTAATTTGAGAGTGTAAAGCTGAAAAATATTTGATACAATTTTTTTTTTTAATTAGAGAATAGAGCTCCTCACCATGGTTGAAGCATTTCTGGGAACAGCACCAAAAAGCTGGAAGCTACTGCACTGAGTAGCCACAGCATCTCTTAAAATCATCACTCATTTATTTTTCCCAGACAAATAGTGTTTCAGCATTTTACTTGCAGACATGACCACAGTTTAGGAGACTAAGGCTAGAGATGAGTCCGGGTCTCTTTGTTCAGTTTTGGAACGTGAAAACTAGATTCCCAAATTCCAGCGTGGGCCCATCTCCAGCTGGAACAGGAACAAGACTCACCAAGTGGGATTTGACAATGTATGAGCTGAGGCTCGAGTTAGTCACATTTTCAATGAGCTCAGAAGGGTATTGATGATTATATGTTCTAACTGGAGGAGGTAGTTGTCAGTCTGCCTGCAGCATGCATGTCACCACCCTGGGGAAGGGGAAATATTTTAGAGCTTGTGTGGGATTGGGCTTGATGAATGGAGCACTTGGGAAGTCTCCTCTCCTATAATTTGGATATTGTTGGGGAAAAAAAAAAAAAAAAAAGGTTAGACCTAACAATTCAGGGACTCTGCAACTTGCACTCACACTGAGGGGTGTTGAAGAGACTCAGCATTTCCATATGCTAGTGAGAGGCAGCCTACAGTTTATTTTAGGTTTCCACTAATTGACACTAGGTTGTGCTTTACAGCCTATATGTATTTATTTTGTAATTCTTGATGTTATATGGTAAGAGGTTGCTTTCACCTAATAATGAACATTTTCCTGATATGATATCAAATCTGTGGCAATGCTAAATAAGTCATGTTTTCTCTCAATCTTACGATATTTCAGGCCTGTGGATTATGATAGTCTTCCTCTCCATTACTTATTTGCTCAGTCATTACATTTTAGTCTTTCCTCTTAAAACAGTCTACTTAACCATTGATTTTTATTTGCCGTTGCTTGAACAATAGCAAATTGCTACTGCAATCCATCCACCTTTTTGTGTAAAATTCATCAGTTACCTGTCTGGTCTTTTACACTCTCTACACATTTTTCCAAAGACAGTATTGCCCTTTAGATATTTCACTGATTGCAAACTGGACCTTTATCAAGCAGAAAAAAAATGTTTTAGTGTAATTCAGTGTATATATTTCTGTATACTTAATATATTAGCCATATAAAATCAGATCTGAACTAATTTATCCCAGATGCATTACCTTTTTTTTTTTTTTCAATCTGAATATGACACATTGATAACTCCTCTCACTCATGTTTCAAATCTCTAAGTATCTTCTATTTTGTTTCCTGCTGTTTACATCATCTGCTGACTTCATTAACATGCTGTTCACTTGCTTTCTTTAATACTGTTAATGAAACTGTTAAATAAGGCTGAAACAGAGACCAATCATTATAGCAGTACATTGGACAACCAGAATGTGTCATCAGCCAAATTTTCTGCAGCAAGGTCTAAAAGCCCATTTGTCAAAATCATTCCTTTTAGTTGGTTTCAATAAGTTATTATTTGTACAATTGACTGATGTTTAATTGTACCAGAAAGCTGCTTGGGAAACCTTGGCATAGAAAAGCTGACTGTTTATGTATTTGTTCTTGTTTAAACCAAACCTACAGGAAAAGTTTGGATTTGCTTCAGAATGGATTTTAAACTATTTACTTCAGTTCTCCTTTCTATTTACCTCTTCATACTCACTATTTCATACCATCATTTACCCTTACAGATTTAAGATATGACTCCATGGAATTGATAAAACAATTAAGTTGCTTAAAAACTGTGAAGAAGGGTACATGATAACAAATAAATAATATTAAATAGAAGAAAATATTATTTACTTAATACATATACACACATAGTGTGAATATATATGAATGTATAACAGACACAAATAGTTCCAAATACATTTCCAGCATAACTGAGGGAAGTACAAGAGGTGTCTCTCTGTGAAACACCAAGAACATAAACACAGAAGAGGAAAAAACCTTTTTCACCTAATAGTTACTGATGACCTGCAAAGAGACTAACTGAGAATTAAGTTAGGCTAGAAATGAGAGGGTATATAACAACCATCAGGAACATGAGGCTTCAGATAAGTCTTACAGTACATGTAGCCAAGGCAACAAAACTAATGTCTTTAATACAAAGCTGGCTTGGTTCTCAGAGGAGTTGTCGGTAGTTGCTTGAAAAGGCCATGTACCCTGATTCCAGACATGCCCATCCCTGTCTTCCTTCCCACTCTACAAGCACAACAGTGAATATCAACGAATCTTAAACCTTAGCTTTGTCTTTGAAATTGCTGATTGTTCTCAAGCACATATTTTTCAAGTCTGAAATTAATACTGCTCAGTTCTGATGCACTTAAATTGCCTCATGGAATCTAAAAATAAGAAAATGAAACTATAACTCCTCATTACTAAGTAGACACTAGCAGCTAAATTTTTGTGTCAAAATTCTGGCCTCTAAAACATTAATTATTAGTAAATACACAAGAGGTAAAGCTTCACATGCAAAGGCATTCCTGAAACAATGCTTTTAGCACTGGCCAAGGTCTTTGAAGCTCATCATGACATAGAGCAGCTATGCCAGGGTCTGCTGCCTTCCCAGTCATACCAACACAGACCTGAGGAGCAAAGAAATAATCTAGATCACAAGAACATGCCCTTGCTATTTGCTCTCCTTTCAGTGTCAAGAAGCACGAAAATCTCTCATGGATTAGAAAAGATGGAAAGTATATGAATCCAGGTCTCCAGATCCATTTTGAATCTGTGGAGCCTTAGAGCTGATGCAAAGGAAAAACAGCATTTTTGTACTCATAACATTTTGGGTAGTTAGGTCATTTCATTCTGAGGTTTTCATCTCAGAAACACTTCTAGACATGGAAGCTGATTAGTTTTTTATACATTAAAAACTAATCTCAATTAAAAAGTATCAGAAGATTTGTTCATGGATATGTATGAGATTTCATGGAACAAAGCATCCTTGGAACATGGTCCTCTAAGTTTTTAACTCTTATCAGTGAAAGAAGGATCTTTGATGAAAGTACCTATTTAACCTTTATAGTGCATTATTTACATAGATTACTCAATGAAAACTAACAGGTCTGTTACTCTAGGTATGATCTCTTTATATGGCTGAATAGTTCTTGGCCTCTTGAAAGCACACGATTTATTGTTTTCATCAGCCTATGATGATAATGATACAAAGAAAAATCACGGTAATTATAGAGCAGTCTTCATAAGAGCTATATTTAATAAGCTATGTTCATCTCTGTTCCAATTCCACTAGCTTCTGTCAAAAGCAAGGATATATTTAACCATTATGTGCTAGCTTGCATAGCTACAATTATCATCCTTGAGAAAACAGTAATGCTCTGGTCCATTTAGAGGTTAAACCTTGCTCTCTGTCTGTTAACAAAAGTACTGAATAAATTGAGAGTGCAATAAATGTTCATAGAGTTCAAACAAAGCAAATCTCATAAAAAGGCTTAATTGTATTTTTTGTTTTTCAGTTTGACAACAAAAAGGGTAACAAAAGGCAAACATACACATATGTGTATGTATGCATGTATAAGCATATACACAAACATAATGGCAAGAAACACTATTCAGCAGTGTATCATCAAAAACTGTTTTTCATTGGATTACTAGTAGCTGTAGCATTTAAGAACTACAATACATCTTCTGAAGTCCATAAGAAGTTGAAAAAAAAAAAAAGGAAGACAAAGATATACTCTTTGTCAAGAGGAGACCGCAATCAAGGTATTAGAAAGCAGGAGGAGACAGACAGCTGGGTAGGACAAAGAAAAACTGAGAAAAAAATTGCTCAGCATACATCTCAGCACATGAGTATATAAACTGAGCATTAGATGTAATCTGTTGCCATCACCAGGTGGTTTATGTAAACATTTATCAGCTATGAGGCCTCTGCAAATGTTATTTTGAATTGTTACTGGAAATTTATTTCAGTGTAGTATGAACTAATAACTAAAAAGCTCAGGGCACCAGCATAATCTGGTAATATTATACCTGTTGAATTTAACTGGGGAAAAATAATTTACTACCTTGCAGGAAGAAAACTTTTGTTACTGATTTCAAAGGGCTCACTAATAGTAGCATAGAACTTCCTGTCCAGCATCATTTCAGCATCACTGATTCTTGATAATTAAAAATTCTGTTTACTTCATAGTACATTTTGAATTTTTAAAAAACGTAATTTACATAGTTTCTTTCTTATGCTCTTCACAAATGTAGTTTTCTGTCGCACAAGTGTTTACTTTCCACTGTTCTGTAGAGGAAGCATTGCATACACAGTGGGGGAAGCGTATGGCTTGGAGAATTAGACCTACATTCACCATTCGGGGTGGGAGGGATGAAGGCACAAATTACACATAGAAACTATGAGGGGGGCAGACAATGGGGCCAAACAATAACTCAGATCATATTAAGAGAACAGAATTCAAATATCCCAACAATCTGTTCTAAGGGCATGCCAGAACTCCACACGTCCTTCCTGTTATTTAAAAGCATGAAGTATCATAAAATTCTCCCATCTCATCTACCGCATAGAAGATATCCATCTTCCTACCCTGCTATCCAATACAGCTCAGAACTATCATCTTGTAAGCTTCAAGATGAAATGTGCTGTTCTCTAAAAAAAAACTTCAAGAACATACCTTGTGTTTATACACAATGCTTCACAGTCACGGGATCATATGTGTCTGTGCATCTGTATGTGAGTGTATGAGACAAGAGTACCAAACCTATTGATTAATTTCTAATTAAAAGAGAAGAGAGTGAAGCACTGGGAAAATTTTGAAGCAACCTTGTATTGTGATATGCAGAAGAATGCAAGCTGCAGTTCATTGGTGTCTCCATAGAAACAAGACATATTGGAGGGTGTAAAATTGTCAGAGGACTAAAAAATTTCAGCTTCAGCAAAAAACAGAAGAGCACCTGAGGGATTTTTTTTAACCAGGAAAACAAAATTAATTATTCATTTCCCATATAGGAAGCATTCATTTTTTAGATTAGTTACTTAACATATATCAGGATTAATTTATGGACTGGCTAATTCTATGTTTTTCTAATCCATAAAATCTGTGGAAAACACATGGCTACACTTCTAAGTATAACGCCAAAAAGAAATATAAGTAGGGTCTTGATGAATAATTGAAAGCTCTATTCTATGTGCTGTTGATTCTTGGTACCATTTTCACACTTGGATTAGACACAGTGCTTATGCATTCACATGAATATTGGCCCATATGCAGAACACTGTCTTGGCCTGTGTAAAAGGCATCCCCAGGAGAATTAAAGTCAGTGAGGAGACATTGCTTCAATAAGACACTATGCTCTAAACCTGCTCAGCATCCCTCCTACTTCAGATGAACAGAGACTCACAGCGTGCAGCTGCAGTGACTATTTTTAAGAAGTTGAACCCACACACAGGGTGGATTAAAAAAGTCTCACCTCCTTAGGCCAGACCTCAAGTTATAAGCAAAAGATTTTTTTCATAGGTGACCAAGAGACCTAGGCCAGCTGGTAGCTTCACAAGCTGGGTTGCTGTTCCCTGATTTTCTGTTCAGACCTGGTTACTGCATCCTCAGGGAGAGTCTGACAGCTGAACTGACCTCAGCACCCTCAGCTCCTCTCCTAAAGATATTCCTTAGCTGTGTATCTCCTCAGTGCTGGAGATAACTCTATCTCCTTTTCTACTGAAACAAAAACTGGGAAAACTATCATTTAACAGTTTCCCCATCAAGTCATTTCTGCTCTATTTCCACAAAAGAGCAGAAAGGCTATCATGCTGCCTCCATCACCTGGTGAGGTATATACATACCTGCTTGTGCTAAACTAGCGAACTGAGGTTCACAACTGCCATTAACTTTTGGCTGGAGGTCACTGCAGTTTTCAGAACCTCTCTGAGGATTGCATTAAGAAAGTGCATGTCAGACACCAAAAGAGAAAAGGTCCTTCAGAATAATCAGGCCTTTGTGTGGTGGCATTGTGTGCCATGATGCCATGGTGATGTCTAACCCCTCCACAACAACTAGCAGCTTTAAGGCTGCTTATTCAGGAAGATGAGAATTAAGGAAATGGATGAAAACTATGAGACTTCCCACCTGCAAACAAGAATTAAAGGGCTGTAAAAATATGTATCAGTGAGTGGGAAGGAAAGAAAAGATTTAACTTGAAGTGAAAAGTTATTTTGGGGCTTTTTAGTGTGCATGTCACACATAATCGAGTACTGTATGGAGCACACGTTAGTAAAAATATTCAGAGGACATACTGGAGACTAAGTATTATGCATTTTTTTTATCAGTGCTGATCTTCATAATAAATATCCAGGCATTAGAGCTCTTACAGAGGACACAGACTGATTCTCTAGTTCTCTACAAACTTGAATCTAAGAACAGCGACAATCCTCTAATAAAAGCATGGCGTCTTCCTGTCAGTTGCCGAGAACGATACAAAGCACAAAAATGGAAGTAAGAGTGATTATGGCGTGTTTGTGTCCAGCTGTGCTTTTTTAACATTTGTGAAAAATCAGGAATTCTGAGAAGTGTGAATGGATAGACACTCATTTACACTGCAGGTTCTCCAATCTACACCAGAGCTTAAAGCAGTGAACTCTCTTACAGTCACTTAACTTTCACAGACAGGATCACAAATACATTGCTGCCTGCACAGGGTCTCCAGAGAAAGTTAAAATTGATGGATACATATGCAAAAGGAAAATATTTTAAAAGAGGTATAGAAGATGATAAGAAATAGTTTAACATTGCTGATTTTTCTAAAGAGGATAGGAAATTTTTAAAAAAAAAAGGATTATTTTTTTTTTCTCTTATGAAAACTAACACAATAGCCCTGTAATTGACTTTTGGGCTTCAGATAATTGATGTTAACATCCTGTACCTTTGCTCATATGTGCCATTTTTGCCCACATAATCGGTCTTACTGATGTTAAAGCCATTTCTCACAGAAGCAAAATTTACTCAAGGAATAAGAGATACCAGCAAAAGCATGTTTTTCTGAAGGACATAGTGCCAGGCTGCTCCTTTAGGGAATCTTTTAAACTTTTGTTTGTTACATCTAAAGGAAAAGACGAAAGACCTAGCTTGTCTAGCTTCACATTCTTGACTATGATCACAACTTTATGGCTCCTGATTACTTACAGATACTGATGTAAAATGAGGAAAGGGTACAATAATATGGGGTCTTTTCCCCTTTCCTGTACCACTTACCCATTTCCCAAACAAGGCAATGAGAAAGGGAAATGATTAACATTTTTCACTAGTTGTGCTACTTATTAATAAAAGTCAGACTGAAGGGACACTAAGAAATAACACTCAGAAAGGAAGACTACACCACAATACCTGACACACAGTTGCTGATGTGTACACCATGATCATATATTACTGCATTTACAGATTAAATGAGATGGGATGATGTTCACGTATGTCAGGAGAAAATTAGCTATAGCTTAACCAATAAAATTATTATCTGTGAAGCATGCTTGACACTTACTTTTACTAAGTATGATACTTTATGGGAGGCTATCCAAACTCTCTGACTAAATGCTTTATTCTGTCACAGGTTACGGATGTGTTCTTTTGTATTAGATCTGTTGCCTCAAAAGCACATATCTACATTGTGCAGTGATGGAAATTCAGCATGCTTTTGACAATAATATACACTAAGTTACCAGTAATGACTTAATGCTTACATGCATGTATGAATGCTGGAAAAAACAGAAGAGACCCTTCCATACACTCAGTAGTTCAGCTAAGGGGCAAATCTATTCCCAGACCTAAATGTCAGGTCTATGTAGCAAACATCAGTGATCTTAACAAGTTGTTTGGTCCAAGGACTGTGTTAGACATATTGCAGAGGGATCACAGCTGAATTTTCCTCATCTCAGTTCTAGTAACGGTAAAATCAAAGATATCTGACAGATCTTCTGTACCCATAGATGCACACGGACACAAATTTTCCGGAGATTCAAATTATCTGGGCAGACTAGGCTGTCTGAGTCAGCATGGAATATATAAAGTTTTAGCACAAGTACTGGAGAAAAATACATTGGCCATGCTGGCTCTCATAGAATTCTGTCATACACAGTTATCAGATGTGGGGAGAAAAATTGTGAATAACTTTTATAAGAATGAAGCCTACTGCAGTGTGTCCATCATTCAGGTTATGGTTATGGCTGTAGTGTGAGACTGGTGAATAATGGGTTTAATTTCATGGTTTGCCAAAGGCTTCGTAAGGGACACGAAGGAAGTTACAGGGTCTCTGTTTAATTCTTAAAATAAAGATGATTATCTTTCCTCACTTCAGATGTGTGCTCAGATGAAGAGACAGGTTGCTGTAGTGTGCAACAGGTTCATGTTTGTTCCTGTATATATATATATATATATATATATATATACACGCACACATATATATGTATGTATAGATATTCTCAGCAATGGATCAACGTCAAGAAACTTACACAGTGAGTTTAGATAAACATCCCAAGTACATGTGCTTTCCTAAAATTTGCAGGCAGCACATCTTAACTTAGAAGGAGAGATGATTTTGTAAATATAGAGCTTGGCAATATACTTCTTAAGTCCCTCCAGGACAACATAGGGCAATGTTCTTCTTTTAGTTATTTTACCACTTTAGCATATAGCATATTGATTGTGAGCATATTTAAGTGAGTTTGTTTGTGGGTTTGCATTTTGTATATTTAATGCAAGCTGCTTTGAACAACTTTACTACTTTCCTCAATTAAAATAAAATAAAGCAGAAAAGAGACACATTAATTTTCCCATCCCAGTTGCATTTAGCCCTAAGCACTTTGAGCAAGGCACAGTGATGCACAATATGTTGCATAGTAATTCTGCCTGAGTAAAGCTCCTGATATTAAAGAATATCCGTGCATTCAAGAGACAGTCAGCCTTAGACAGAGACAGATTGACACAGCATGGTGCAACATTTTTGTCCAGAATCTGGAAATGCCTGCTTGTGAAACTTTGGCAAGAGTAAATTGCACCATGTGCATCTCCTTGTAAGTTTAATTGTCTGTATACAAGCTATTTGTCTACCTTCAGGAGTTACTTTTCTTAACATCTTCTTACTTCTTTTGCAGCATTCTGGATAAATGAATATGATTAAGTCAAATAAATCAAAGGCAATCCATGGTAATTTGAGGCTTTTGACCAAGCCTGAAGTCAGAGCTGATGAATAAGATCAATCAATCAATCAATCAATCAATAAATTCTTGGCTCTAAATCAGTACTTCTATTCCACAGGCTGAATTCCCCAAGGCAGAGCTTCTTTTATTGTGGGCCACAGCTCTCCAAAGCTAACATGTTGATCTCCTGCCATCACTGAACTATAGTGCAGATCTTCTCTTGTATTCCTCTAGTAAAAACTAGAGCTATGCTTCATGAAAAGGGGTATTAAAAAAAAGTCTAATAAGAAATTGCACTAAGAAACAGTGGTCAGTCCCACTGAAACTGTGTGAAAGCTCTGCAGCAACATCAGAGATTTCTTAGAAGAATTTGTATGCATACTACCTAGTTAGTAGCAATAATCAAAAGAATGCTCTATAGATAAATCAAGACACCTACAAAGAAAAGGCATTAACTGAAAATAGGCACAATACATTTCACGTCTCCACCCTGCATTTCAGTCCCACAGAACAATGAATCACCATGAATAGCACGGTGATGGCTTCTTCAGGATAAGCACACTGTATTATGTCCTGTATGAGTTTATTCAGATAGTTTAACTGCATTACAAATTGTACAGACTATACATATCACTTGCATGTGTTGTCTACATTATTGACATCAGGACAGTTCCAAGATATCACAGTCACACTTTTTGTTGGTGTCTAACTTTCTTTTGGAATTATACAGTTCTCTTGGATATTTGCTTTGGGCTTCGTTTCATGGAAATCATTGTTTCAATAGGCAAAAATACCCAAGGCTACATGTAGGCTTCTGTGGACTTACACAGGTGTCACTGCCAGGAGAAATCTGAGAAACATGCAACTGCATAGTTCTCCTATTGCTGTGAAACCTCTTTGGAGACGTGAACCATTTTGTTCTCTATATGTGTGCTTCCGCAGTATGGGAAGGAACTCAGCATTGCTATCGAGTGGTCTGGACCATATTACAGATGGACAAAAAAGGGCATGCATCTCATTGCTTCTGCAAATATATTTTTCCTCCTACAGAAATGTTTTGGAAGTAGTTGATTCACACTGTCAAACTTGAGGATTTTTCTCTGAAACCCTACACGAGAATAATATTAAAAGAGCATTTTTATGAACTGAAGCTATGAAATTTATCAAAATTTAGCTACTTTGGAATACTTCACGAAAAAACTGTTTTCTCACCTGGAAATTTTCTGTGAGACTTCTAAAAATCTGTGCAACAAAATCTCCAAAGATACCAGAATAAAGCAGATTATGTTTTAAACAGAAGATGTTCAGGACAACTTTGAAATTTCAGATCAAGGTTTCATTTTTCAGGGAGGTCTGCTCTGTACTCTTTCCCTCTCAGAGAAGAAGGCAGGATGCAACTGTAGAAAAAGCTTCTATTACTGAATTTCCTATTTGGTTTGCCTACACATCATTGCCTACACACCACCCATATTACCTAAGGCTCTTTAAATTGCTGCTCCATACTGTGATAATCATACATATTAAGAACTTTTTATTTTAAACATTTTTAAACAAAAAGTACTGTATGGTGAGCAGGTGTGGGGCTGCGGGGCGGCTCTGGGGCGCGGGCAGGGCTGCCCCGTGCCGGACACAGCCGGTTCCAGCCCGCCCACGGCAGGGCACGGCTGACGGAGATTGTATTTTATTAATTATATTAATATTATATCCATATTTGAGAAACGGCAAAATGCCACCCAGAAGAGTGTGAGGAAAAAAAGTCGAGAGTAACAACCCCGTGAGTAGGGAGTGAGGGCAGGAGCGGGAGGAGGTGCTCCCGGCGCTGGAACAGAGGTTCCCCTGCAGCCCATGGAGAGGACCGCTGGAGCAGATGTCCACACTGCAGCCTGTGAAGAGCCCACGCAGAAGCAAGTTTACCCTGAAGGCCTGCAGCCCACGGAAGGACCCACATGGGCAGAGATGTGTGAGGAGCAAAGGTGTGGCAGAGATGAGCTGTTACGGACTAACCACAACCCCCATTCCCCATGTCCCTGAACTACCTGGACAGGAGAGGCAGAAGAGTCAGATACGAAGGAGTGAAGTTGAGCCTGGAAAGATGGAGAAGGCCACGGGGGAGCTATTGTTTTCACTTGTTGCTCACTATCCAAACTTACTTTTAATTGGCAATAAATTAAATTAATTTTCCCCAAGTTAAGTCTAAGTTTTGCCTGTGATGGCAACAGGTAAGTGACCTCCTTGTCTGTCTCATCCCACAGGCTTCTTCACCTTATTTTCTATCCTATCCTGCTGAGGAAGGGAAGTGAGAGAGTGGCTGAGTGGGCATCTGGCAGCTGGCCAAGGTCAACCCACCACAAACACTGAAATCAGAAATATAGACTGTTCTAGAAATTAAGTACAGCATCACGAGGTATTTTTTTAATTAAATAAAAAGCACTGCTTTAAGTCATCAATACAAACATACATCACAGTTCTAGAGGTTTGTAATTATAGCTAAGAATTACAGAATTAAGAGATGAATGTTTATCTGTATTTTCATAAAATTGTTAAATAGCTCAGTGGAAAATACACCACTCCTTGTTATTTCTGCAGACTGAAAACAGTGAAACCCTTCCCCTGCTTGAGGTTACCTAGCAAGCTTTTGATAGCAGTGTAGGGAAACAAATTCCAACGTTTTGCTTAGACAACTAATTTTGGTCTTGGAAGACACAGGTTTAACCTCTGTAGTACATCTGTGGCAAGTGAAAGACCATGAGCAGAATAGGTGCAGAATGGGCCATTCTGTGCAAATAAGCAATCTAGTCTAAGCTAACACATAAGGAAATCAAATCAACTCTCCAGACTAAGCCTTAGTTACAGTGATGTAAACCTGGAATAATTTAAACTAATGCCTTAGTGAAACAAAAGATAATTTCCGTCATAGAAATGCTAAATCACTAACCCCTCCACCAAACTAGATCTCAGGTTTTACAAGAAGATGTTATATAGACATGTTCTTATTAATCTACATGAATCAATGTCATCTTGATGAAAATAGTGATCTTTCAGCTCTCAATTCAGATTTATGCTTACTTCTTGGGCAGATCTTACTTTTTTTTTTCCTCCCCCAACAGCATATGCTACTCATACCTTATTACCACAATACATCTGTCCAATATAATTTATTCTTGCAATATACTAAGCTCTTTTCTTCATTTAATGTTACCATTATTAGTGCAACACCACTTTTTGTTTTATTCTTGTTTTAAGGGAGAGAAAAGAAAGCTATAGAAAAGTCTCCGGAAAAAGTCGCCAGCTGATGCGAGATTGTTATAATTCTGATCTGTCTAGGTCCCTTTTGATGCATAAAATGTGTGAAGAAAACCAAGTGAGTTTTAGACAATGTATTTTAAAACTTTCCACGAGCATTCTCATTAATATTATGTCTAACCTGGTTTTGAATGAATGAAGAACAGCTAACAGATTCTCCTGGTTTCTGTGTTTACCCCCTAACCCCATGAATATGATTTTTCAGACATGCTTTTCACAAGTCAGTAAGGGCCAAGGCTGTACCTTTGGGCAGCAATGTGTTGAACAGAAAGAACCACGTTTATGTCTTCTAGGTGGACACGAGGGTATTCTTACATATGATTTTTCCTAATAAATATTCCAGTGATCTGAGAGGTTCTATAACATTATGCTAAAAAGCAAATTAAAATGACAAAAACATCTTTTTGAAAGGAACCTACTGAATACTTTCAGTCAGATGTCTGAATCTATTGATTTTGTAGGTTTAGGGTAGGTTGGGTAGATCCCTTTACTAGGACACATCTTTATTTTATTCCTCTCATATTCTGTACTTCTTTGTAAGTGTCCTTCATTTGAAGAGAACAGCTGCTAGCACAGTAATCACAGTGTCCCCTTCTGTGCTGGAAACAGCAGCTAGGAATCCTGTTCTCAATTGTTATTTTTCTGTTCATGACACATCACAGCTGCATGAATAAGACCACTTAAATTTAAGCATGAAAACATTAATTTAAAATGCTTTGTTTGGAGGAATCTCTATTATTCAATATCCAATACTGTTTTGATCACTTCACAGATTTCAATGTCTCTGAAAAAATTTCAAGCATGTCATCTTCATCTGAATTCCCTTGGAGCAGGGGCGCAGGTGTCAGACCCACATGACCAGGAGCTGAGCAGTCCCCTAGCCTGCACTTCCATGGAAATCTCACCTGTCAATAACCATCTGACTACCCCAAATCGGATTCTTAATGGCACACTACCTGGAAATTCAAGTGCAGCCTCTTATTTTAAAAGTAACCTATTCAAAGACAGACAGTTAAACTTACTTGTTACGACCATTTAACATGAGTGAAAATTCTAGAAAGCAAAAATGTATTATGTCACTCTGGGGGGTTAGGGAGAAAAATGTTCATACTGTATTCAGAAAACTGGCACTGCTACAGAAAAAAAGAATTATAATGGTTGATCTCCTGATATCTAACTGCTAATAGAATTTGGAACTGAAATCAGTAAAATAGAAATTGTGCCATTAAATTAACATTATAGCAATACTCTTTTGAAATACAGTTTTAAATATCTGAGTTGATTTCCAGGTCTCTGTGCTACTTGTGGATATGATCTCTTTCATTCTCATGTCCAATGCAGTAGGGCACACGTGGCAGCTTTTGGACTAGCTGGTTTTACTCAGGGCTTCAAAACTAAAATACAAGTGTAGAATGTATTAGAGTTGCACTTCCAATTACTTCCTTAAAATAGTCTTAAACAAAATCTCACCATATATTTTCAGTTTCAAAACCTTAATTTTTGGAAGCTAATGAAAATCTGCATTCTTTATTAGGTCTTTAAGTCTGCCCTTGCTTAACTACTGCTATATTTTTTAGGTTTTAAATCTAAAGAAATGGAAAATGTAGTTGAAGAAGAGATTTGAAAGGGAGCACATTAGTAGCCAGATTCCCTAGGTGCCTTCACTGAATTTTGCAGAGTCTCTTTCACTGGAGTTCTTCAGAGTCCCAGCAAATTGACAAAAAAGAACCAATGGAAATGTCTGTCCTTCTGTGAAGATAATTTACCCCTCCTCAGCATAGATAGTAACATTTATGGACATCAACAGATGTAATTTCTATCAATTTATGGTGGTAGTGCTTCCCAAATATATCAAGTGGGCAACTCCTGCACTTATCTCTCAAAGGCAACAGCCTTCTGCTACCTGGTAAAGTATTATCATGCATATGTTACAGAGGAATGACTTGTAAAGAAACTGAGTGACCTGTTAACAACCAAAAATGTTTTCAGCACAGTCACATCTCCACCCTCTACCACGGTGCCTAACCCATCCTGCTCTTTTTTTTTTTTTTTTAACAGGAATAATGCATATATCCTTTTTTTTTTTTTTTTTTTTTTCCCCCAAATATTTGAGTAATTTTCTGCTGTTAATACCATGACCATGTAAGTGAAATAAAAATACCTGAATCAGAGGGATTAATCTGGTAAAAAGCCAGTATGACTGTTTTGTTACTTTTCTGAAAAATCACATATTGGTCCCACTGGGGCCTAGCTTGCAAAGATCAGAATAAATGGTGTCATTGCATGAAACAGGGAAGAGTGAAGTATTTATGAACTGATTAAATTGCAGCCCTGCATGAGAGTTTGGGGGAGGCTATTCATTATTCATGTATAAATTAAGAATGGAAATGTTAAATTTACTTATCAACACTTATTCACTTCAGAATCCCATCACAATGATGTATTAGCCCAAAATCTACCTTTTACTGATTTGGTTATTTAAAATGTAAACAGTTACTGAAAGGGCTTATCTGAGAATTGTGTACCCACATTTAAAAGAGTTAGGACCAGAATTCGAGGCCATCACTAGAGCTCAAATGTCAGGCTTGGGCACTGATCGCATGGTGCATGAAGCCACGGAGCAGGGCAGTGAGCTGAGTGAGGGAAAGCACCAGGCTGGTTTTAGCATCCTCCCTGGCTTTTGTGGCCCCTGCTATCTGGCAGTATCTCAGAGGAGGCACACACTGCTCTTTCCACCTCTCTAACAGAAAGCGTGCGTGTGCATGTGTGCGTGTGTGTATGAACAAATGCCTGCCTCTGCTCACACATCACAGCTTTCCTGTATGAGACCAGGTATAGGAGACGTGAGATCCTAGGAGAACAAGAGATATCAGAAACAAATCTCAAGATTGCATTATAATAAATATTTATTTGTTCTTGTTTACTGAAGCACAAACGTATCCATAAACCCCCATGCTCAGATCAGACACTGAGGGGTTTAATACAACACAGCTAGCATCTAGACAGCTTTGTCCTATCTGGGAATCACGAGAAGGATGAGAAGCAGGCACTCACTGCACAACAGACACATGAGGGATGCATCAGTACTACAACTAGCTTCAAGGGACACCAAACACACAAAGTTCAGATGACATGCACAGTCCCGGGAAAGGGAGTTTCCCATATGTGAAAGCATTTCTCTTTTCCCACAGGGACTCATTGCAGAGTCCACTAAAATCAAGGGGAAGATCATACTCATTTTCATCTAGAGTATGCCCCAAACTGTTACTACTACTGCTTCATTAGGTAATGTTACATTATAAGACACGATGCTAATATTGACATGAATATAGTAAGAACCATGAAGCTCCATGAAGGTCTGAACTGCACCATAATCTATAGGATTTTAGAGCATGACCATGGAACTGCCTTCGCGTGGAGCCTGTGCAGTAAACCTGAAGAACACCCAGAAGACTGCACAATGATGCTACATACTATTGCTGACAAGTGTCCTATGCAATCTAACTTCTCTACCACATATTGCATCAAACAACCATACATCTTTATATTAAGTTTGCAGGTATTGTTATCTTACCATCCCAAATTTGGATTTTATCTGTTTTGTTACCCTGCTGAATGCATTTTGACAGCTGCGGTGTGAATGCTAAGGATAGGGGTTCACCTTTTCTTTCTGCCATAAGGTCTTAGACAGTGTTCAGTTCCATAAAGTCCTCATCCTTCATTTGCATTATAGCTGCTGCTAGAATGGAAATTATGCTGATAACTGAGCCATCCTATCATTCAGTAATATTAAAGAGAAATACTGTTATCAAAATTGGTTGCAAAAATCTTGCAGATACTTCTCCCCTCATAAGAGGTTATTAATTTGTTATGAACTTAATCTATTCTAGAAATCCAACACTTAGATCAGGTAAACTTATCAAGCTTTTTAATATGTCTTTGCCTGAAGATCTGATTTAAAAGGCTCTTACTGGAAGTTAAGTCTTACTCCTAGTTCCCGAGTTTTTCCTGTATCAACCTCAAAAGTCCCAAGTTGTGCTCATCAACAAGTTATCTGGTGTACTTTAAAATGGAACTCTGAAATGGTACGTGGAAATACACATGTGCACCAAAAAAGAAAATTTTTAAGAAGGCCTGCTCATCTTGGCCCTCCATGTTTATGAAAAATTCTGTCTCATCAAATCTGTGGTTTGGAGTGTGGCCACAGAAAGATCCAAGTCAGCACAAATGGGTGCACTTTGGGCAGGGAGTGGGAAGGAATGAGTGTCTGTGGGCAGGATGTGAACCTTTTCAGATGGCTCTGCTAAAAGAATAATGAAATGGTGCCACAAATTCAGTTAAAATATGGGGGAAATAAATGCTTAGAAGGCAGTTCAGAGCAATAGCACAAATTAATTGTCTAATTGTAAGGTGCAATTTAAGCTTTTACTAAGTCTATCAAAATGTATACAGACTACATATTTATGAGAAAAATACCGTTGACTCCATATAATCAATAAAATCGAGAGTCCCTATGAGATTCAGCTCTTTAGCCTGCCAATCTTTGTGACAGTACTGTATTACTCCTCTTGGTTTAAGATGTTTTCTCCTTTCAGCTGCTATTATGCCTGCACAAATGGGAAGAAGCCAAATGATTGCACTGAGGAAACAGTGAGGCTGAATAGATACAAAATGCTGTCAAACACACTGAGCGAACAGAAAAAATATGCCTTTAATTTCTTTTAGTTCTTGCCTATTATTCTATCATCACTTGGGCAGGGGGAAAGAAAATAAAGCAGATGCAAGAATGCTTGTCCAGATGACAATACCTAACTTAAAGAGCTATTAATAAAATTTATAGGATTAAAAATGCATGAAGAAAACTGGGATTGGAGAAATATATAGAATAGTCATGCAGCTGATGTGAACGATGAGGGATGTGAGGCTTGTGGGTGTTTAACCCAGACCTCGTCTCTAAAAGGAGAAAGCCAGCACAAAGAACAGCTTTCTAAGAACAAGCAGCTCTTAGGAAAAGCCCGATTCCCTCAAAACCAAGAATATCTGAACTGGGCCAACTCCTCAAAGCAACGCCGAGCTCACTGTCCCTTCCAACTCCGCAGCAAAATTTCTACAGGAGATGAACTACCTCCGTTTCGGGTTCCTTGTCATCACGTAGAGGAGAAGGCACAGCAAGGGAGTTACTGTGGCTGCGCGCTGAATTAACATCTGATCACCAACACCTGCTTCCCTTTTTGATCCTCTGCATTGAAAGCACAGGACTCCACCAGGGTCCTGGCAGCGGGGCGCGGTGCGACAGGCAGGCACGGTGCTCCCCGGCTGCGCAGCCTGAGGAGCGCTGCACGTGGCCTGCGCTAAGCCACACGCTCGCCAGCCATGCCGTCGTCCGCGTTGTGTTACAGGAATATTTATCTCGACGTGCCTGGCCTGCCCTTGCCCCTCCTCTCTCCACGGGTAAAGCACTTGAGGTCTGGAAGAGCTCTTCCTCTTTGTGAACCACTGTGAGGTTCCTGCCTGCAGGAACAGCACCTGCATCTAACAAGTGAAAAAGGATCCTGATATTTTCTGGCCTGTATTACTAAATGGTGGGTTGCCCTTATCATGAGCCCAATTAAGCCAGTAAGTGTTTTGCCATCAGCTTCAGTAGAAGCATGTTCAAGCCCTAGATACCATGGATTTGATGATGCAGGTCACCTAGAAAATAACCTGAAATTTATAAAAGATGTTGTTGCTCTCATATCAAAAGACAGAGTGGTAAGAACTGGGACAACACGTGACTGTTTCCACAACACAGTACTATACAGATCAGCTAAAACTTGAACCTGGTAGCAAAGAATGCCTTTCTCAGAAATTGCATGATCCTTAAGTAATTTTTTGCTTTGGATCTCTTTCTCACTTTCTTTTCATGGGCAACAGTCACCTTTAAATCTTTGACTTTGACACTGCAAGTAATTATTGACACCACAAATACTGCAGTAACATTTATCAACTACACACTGTTTCTCTTAAGATGTTAATGGTGACTATGATGTAATTTCACTTTCCTTCAGTAAAAGAAATCTATGAACTAATATGTGGTTTTCTCTGTATATCACTAAATGCTCTACTGTGTGCGTTGTCTGACAGTAACAGGCTTGCTGCCCTATTTGTACCTTGGTAATGTACCGCTAAGAGGAATTAATAGCTTGATAAGCAGAACTACTTTGCTGCTGTCTGTATGGTTTGCTGGCACTCCCACCATTCTGTATGATTTTCCAGCTTTAATATCAATTTTGCAAGCGCATCTGTCAAAGACAATTAAATTATATGACAGATATAATTCATATTGGACCAATCCATGCAAATCTTTCATTGTTGCAGGTATGAATATTTTATATTACACGATGAGAAACTAAAACCAATTCAATTTGATTTAGTCATGGGGTCTCCAGTTGGAGATGTGTGGTTTTGTACATACTCTAGCCCTTTGAACTGACCTTGGGCAGAATTTTTGAATCTTTGAAAAAGAAAAAATGTATTGCTTGTGGTATTCAAAGAAAATGAAGCTGGCACTCACAGACCTTGTGCTATACTATTATCAGTAAACAGAACTTCCTTTTAAAATGAGTGTAAAAAGCCAGATATTTTTCCTCACTACTCCAGAATAATTTATCAGGATTTTATTTTTGATAGCAACTAGGGAACATGGAAATGTGGATCCCATATTCTTTCCTTTGTGTGCACACTTGACTCCCTTTATATTCACATCAGAGACATCTGGTCTCATTTACACTACACTTGTGAAAAATGTACATAAGTCCAGTTATTCCTGAGTTTCCCTGATGTACTTTGGCTCAAATTCAAACCTTTCTTCTCAAAAATAGTACCAAATTATTAACTATATAAACTTCTGGCAATGATGAAGCTAAGAGCATAAAATTAAGTATCTAAAAGCAAAAACTTCAAGCATATAGATAAAAAAGTTTACAGAAAAATATGACCAAGATTTCTAACATATGTACAATAATAGAATGCAACAATTAATAAGGAAAATTTATGGAGCATGTCTGATTTGACATAATCTATGTTACAGAGTTGTACTCCAAGATACATGATTTTAAAACTTAGTAGATAAAGCAAAAGTGGAACACTGTATGCTCTGTGCTATGGTCATTCCTCCTTTTCTATATTTGTTAATTCATTGGAGAACTGTACATAGTGTCTTAAACACAATGGATAGAATGCTTTTATTTATATGCCCTTCAGTATGTTTATTACTCCAATTATGTTGATTTTCTTTCTTATTAATTTTAAATTATTTTTGAAAAGCTGCTACCAAATCTGTTTTCCTTTAATGGGAAATTATGAGAGATGCAAAACTCGTAGAAAATTATTAATGCAATTTTTAAGAAATAAAATTTCAGAATAGTAGATGGACTACAAAAAGCAATGGCTACACCATCATTTCATGTTTATTCTCTGAAAGATTCACCCTGCAAACCACTCGATATTTGAAATTTGATCAGCTAAACTACATAACAGTTGTATGCCTGAATTACAGAGCATGTAATTTGGCCTCTACATTCAGTATATGCCACTTTCCCTCAGCTTTTGCTTAACATGCATAAACAAGATCTGTGGAAATGTCTTCATTTTTCTATATCACTTTAAGAGGCTTTAACAGTGGAATAACTTCTATGAAACATATTAAGCAGATCTAATTATGCAATTATTAAAACAAAATAGCCTTTATTCTGTGGGTCTTTTGCAAAAGCAAAGGATAACGTCAGGCAGAGTGCTGCTGTTTAATATTCTTATGTGCTGGAGTACCTTCACCTGCCTTCTAGCATCTTAAAATAGCATGTTACATTCAAAAAAGGATGCCAGTAGTCACCAACTTTGCAAACCACACAGATTTTAAACACCTAGTAAATACTGTTTTACTGCTGACTGGTTTCAGAAGATATATTTTAAGAAGTACTGCACTGGGCACTACACGATCATGTTGATCACTTGTTGCTAAATAAAAAGGATGTAGGCTGTCTCAAATGACAGGGAAACATGACAGATATGGATCCATGAACTAATTATGAGCAAATGCAAGAGCTGATATTAATGCATGCCTGTAAAATAATCACATTGGTTCTATAGAAATCAAGCTTTTACAGAAGTGAAAAAGCATCAGTAATTACAACTTGTGAATTGATGACAGCCAGCCTGTACCTTTGCTCTTATTTTATACAGATCTCACTTTTTTTCCTTTTTGGCTTTGTTCCTGCATAAACTTCTAAATAGCGAGCTATTTAACTTGAACATCAGAAACCTATATTGGCAAATACAAATTTATTGATTTTTTTATAGGTATATCCAAAACCAGAAGGGCTAATACTCATGAGAAAAAAAAACCAAAACAACCAAACAACCAAACAAACAAACAAAAAAACCCCCAAACCACCAAACAAAACAAACCAAAACCAACAAGACCTTTACTGTTGAAAAGTTTAAGACATGGGAGGGAAAAAAAATTACTTTCCATATCCAAACATTTCAAGCCATCGGAACACTGTTCACTTGCTGCAAAGTTGCCAATTCTAAACCCAGGATTGAATGAATCTTACTAAAAGGAGACCCAGTAACCCAGTGATGCTCCAGAACTCTGCTTAAAGGTAGGTTTCTCTAAAAAATTCTTAGCCCTTATTGTAAAATCATAGCCCTTTTTGTACAATTAATGTTACCTATGCAAAAGAGTGCATACTCTATGTGTGATCACAGCACTGTTTTAAAGCTCTTCAAAGAATATTTCTGTTTGGCAGCAATATTTCTATAATGTAAAGGTTCCTATCACTGTGCAAAATATATGTGGGGTTTTTTGCTCTTATCTAGTGCACTTGATAAGGGGTACTACTGATTCTTCTGCACGCTGCATTACAAAGAAAACTGTCTTTTTGTAAGGCATTTTCTCTCCACTGCTTTCACATAAAATAAAGGCTCTTGTAGCTGTATGCATCTGACTGTAGTAATACTCAAATGACAACTGAAACCCTTCTACTTTATCTGAAGTGTAAATCCCCCCCAAATTCTTGCCTTTCCAATTGTGTTTGCTGTAATAAAGGTTAATATTGAACTGAACTTATCATATCCTAGCATCACATGTCAAGTTCCAAATCAGTGTGTGTGATCTATTTTCTTTTATATTGTTGAAATTAAAGACTAGGAGAAAACGTTGGCAATACTATCAAAAATAACAGAGCAAAAGCATTTTACTTAAAGACAGTTCAAATCTATTGCTTTCATGAGGAGGAAAAAAAAACATGGTGCAAAGTACTGGGGGGAGGGAAGGGAAGAGCATCTGTTGAAAATTAACTACTTCAACGTTAATTAACACATAATTTTCTACCTGATGAGACGGTGTTGTAGAAAGTATAAATTGAAGGCACAAGAGTAAGAAATGAGTCATCTTTGACTTACCGTATCAAAGACTATGGCTGTATTGCAGTCAGCATCCAAACACAGAGCATGAAGCTTCTCACAAATCAGAAAAAATATACAATCAATGAACAAATCAAATTCATTGTAAAAATAAAGGCCAGAGATTAGAGTATGTATCCAAAGGTCTGGTTAGTCACAGCTTTGACTAGCCTGCTACAGAGCTCTGCAAAACAAGTATACTGCAGCAGTGTGGCAAGCATAGGATTGCAATGCATGTCCCATATATTCAAGCATAATAGAAAACATGGTCTGGAGCTTATTCCATGTGGAAGTGGGGTTTGTTTTATGCAGGCAGAAAAAAGAGGGTTCCTTTTCCCACATAATAGAATTATAAATGAAGATTTTTCTTGATTATTGTACACAGTAATTCCCCAGGATATCAATTACATAAAGCAGGTGCCTCTGTCTCCTGTTTCCCAGATAAATGCCTGTAATCTCATTTCACAAATGATCCTATTTAGACAGGAGCCACCTATTGTGATGATATCATTTGCTCTAGTATCCATAAATGGGCAACTTCCTACCAAACGTCACGACCACTGACGACACAAATCTTTATAATATTGAGTGGGCAGGGTGGTTGATGGGGTCCCATCAATCTACAGCAGCTTCTGCTGATGTGATATCATGAATCCTGCATAATCATCTAAAAGGCTGAAAATGAAGAGAAGCATTAA
Source organism: Athene cunicularia (assembly GCF_003259725.1). Lineage (NCBI taxonomy): Eukaryota > Metazoa > Chordata > Aves > Strigiformes > Strigidae > Athene > Athene cunicularia. Next base: position 22,103,464 of record NW_020799097.1, on the reverse strand, counting down.
ACCTGTCTGGTGGAGCTCATTTAAAAAAAACAAAAAAAACCAAAACCCAAACTCCGAAAACTGAAAAGAAAAAAAATCCTCGAGAGGTAGTAAAGGCAAATATAACCACATAGCAGTGGCACATTTTCAAATGCCTTCTGCACTCACAAGGATACTAGTAGGTACAAACAAAATGACTCAGTTAAGAAGTTTAGCTGTCAGTTTCTTTTTAATAAATATTAAAGACTGTATATCCTCATTCCTTGAAAATACAAAATAAACATTGACAGCAAAGAGGACCAGTGCTTCAATAATGCACAATTTAGCCCAGTCTTAGTGAATATTTTTAGAATTAGCAACCGCTTGTCACAGTAGCTTGGAATATGAACTCTGTAACAAAATATCCTTAGACCGTTTGAAATCCAGTCTGCTAGACAGGTTTGCTTCGTGCTCAAGCTGCATGGATTTTGTTTATCAGATCGGTGTTTTCTTAAGAAAAATCATCCCATTAAATATACATATTTGGGAAATGTTATGATACCCTCAGTTAGCTGAAATTAGTTTCTATCTGCCTGCTTTAACACACAGAGATTTGAGGAGAGCTAAAGGTGGTACAGGGTTCACTTGCTTCCCTACCTTTTCCCCAAGGTACTCAGTTGTGCCTAGTGGCTAAAGCAAACTGCTTAAGAAATTGGTATTTAATATTTTTCCTGGCAGAAGTTGGTAAGAAGTTCAAAAGAAGGTCCCCAGTGTCAAAAAATTACCTGAGGGCATTTTTTCAACAGCATTTCCACAAATCTTGGCTTACACACTGCTACATTGAACCAACTGAGCTGCATCTAAACAACTTCTTACTACACAGACAGAAAGGCATAACATTTGGATCCATCCACATTAGTGTTTGGACAATGCTCACCAGAACACCACTCAAACTGGGGTTTCAGAGCAGAAAACTATAAAGCTTAAAACCACAAAACCCAAGAGGACTTCACATACATTTCCAGTGATGTAGTTCTATCACAACAGAGTCCGCTTCTCAAAATGCAGCCCCTCCATTGTAGATGGTCCTTGCATTTACTTATACTTTGCATTTATTACTACAGTATCTTTAGGGCACACTTTACTAAATTTCTGTATTGCACACAGGGAGGGTCCCAAAGGCAAGCAGTGCAAATGTTAATAATAAAAGTCACTAGCACAGTGACTCACATCAGGTCTAGATGGGGTGAAAACAAAATTTGAGCACAGTATCCATGTCTCCAAGATGCAGCTATGCAGTCAAGACAGAAAAGTCAATGGATTTTCTAAAAACACCCTAATGAGAACAACTCTGTCCTCAGAGATTGAAAGCAATGAAGAAAACCATTTCAGAGCACTGACATGAGCAGGTGTTTTCCTTCTCCTTCTCTCCCTCCTGTGCTCATCTTCCAGACAACACAAGATGATCTCCCTAGATATTCTGTCTAGGCAAAGACATAAGCACATCTTTGACTCTGGGGATCATAACCCCTTCGTTTCAGTACTGGGTGGAAGTAGAAAAGCATATACTCTGTGTGTCCAGATGGCATAAATATTTTCCATGTGTTTCCATGACAAAAGATAAAGATAACACAAGAAACAGTTAGAAAGTGGAAGCCTGTGTGAGTGTAACTGAGATTGATGGTCTAGAAGATTCTCTCTTGGAAAGATAAAAGATGATGAAATGGGAATGAGGAAAAAAAAAAAAGGTGGAAAATAGCTAAAAAGAATATTCATCACTGCTCCATCAAATTCAGTCCTACCTTGGGAAATGGTAAATGTCAAATTTTCTTGGTAATGTACAAAGACTTTTAAGTCTGTTCCAGGATGTATTAGGAAAGCATGCATTTTCTTAAAACAGTATCTTTTTCAGTGCCTGAGCCAAAGGATGTCACCACTCTTCTTTAACCTAGTTTTGAGCTTACTAAGCACACAGTGATGAGTTTAGAGCACAGCTTTCCCATGCAGGAGAATGTTAAACATGGTCCAGTGGAAGATGCCCTGATAGTTCTTATCTTTGCTTAAAGGCCTCTAGGCTTTATGAAAGATAGTGCTAAAGAGAATGGACCATCATTCCCAAACTGTTGCCATTTGTGTAGGGAGATATCATAACAAAATACCCCAATCATATTACTGTCTCAGGAATGGCCTGAAGGATTATACTGAAAGGATGATTCACTCCAGTGAAAGGAAAGCTGTTGTATTCTGTCCAGGGGAGACTGTCATAAACCACAACACCTAATGGTAAGCAAGCAAACAATGGACATCTGACAAAAGTTCAGACCATACAACAGAATATTCTACCCCTCTTAATGTCTCTGCTTTACATTTGGGATGACAAAAAACCCCTGATATCCTAACAAATAAATCTAAATGTCCTTAGCCCACCTTTGAAATTCCTTCTGGTCTTAACTTTATTGGGCTTACTTTTTCTAGCATTCTTGGAAACTAAATCTCTCCAGGCATTAGGTCCAGACTATAAATCTGCATATTCCTGGGCAGAGAATAAGCAGACTGGATCTTCTTTAAAATGTCTAGGCTTTCCACTAATTAGAACTGAAACCATAAAATACCCATGGATTATTGAAACTCCATTCTGAAAGGTAGGAGACAGAAAGATGATACAAATACATCTACTGTTATTTTAGTAGATAGTCTCTTTAAAGTAGAGATGGAAGGAACTCCTTCAGTTAAATGAGGCTGTCTGCTGATTGGAGTAGCAAGAAACCCTGACATGTCCAGTAAGTCTCACAATAACTTATATTAGTTAGTGGGGAAACACAAATCCACAAAGAATTACACTAAAAATAATTGCAGTGCTTTCCTTTGAAACAGCAAACAAGCAACAATCAGTAGAAATAAAAAGTGACTTCTTACTTATCAACCTCTTCCAGAAACAGAGTAGGAAAACAGGTAGTGCACATTGTGTGATGTTTCCTTTATTCATGTTACTCAGGTCACGTGTTGATTAACAAGGACCATGCACACTAAGGCAGCAAGAAGCCATATAGGAACTTGCACCTCCACTCATTTCTACAGCAAACAAACAGAAAAATTAAGCAAGGTCCTTGGACAGGGACATTTTAGTCTTCTATCTAGGTTTGCAGACAGGATCAGATCACTAAGGTCTAAAATGTGCATCCTTCTTCTTTTAAAAGGTCTACTTGTGTCTAAAATCTCTTGAGGAGCTGAACCTACCGGATAGGACACATATTATTGCAAGATGCATGGCACTGCTGTACTTAACCAAAGATCCTTCCTTAAATCCCTCTGAGATTCACCACTATGGCTTTTCAACAAGACACAGAAAACTCCAAAGAGGGATTTCAGCCTCATAAGGCCAAATGTAATTTGTCATAATATAGTAATGATGATGAAGAATAATCTGCAGGTTTTAATTACTTGTCAAAATCCTATTACTCAACAAAAAGCTAGAAATATCTGTTGCCAATATCATACCTAAATAAATTCTTAAGAATAATAATCACAATAAATTACTCCTTAATGGCTAAAACAATCAGGAAAAAGCTCTGTTCATAAGCTCAATGCTATACCACCAGCTGCAATGCTGGTACCCCAAAGAAAACATGAATGATCATTTTAATTTCATACTCCATTAGGAATACAGGTGTAAAAAAAAATCTACCAAATAAAAAGTGACATTTTCTGATGGGAAAACACATAATTTTTATTTCCATATCAATATTAAAATAATTGAGAGCAGAAATGTTTAAAATTTTAAGGACTTTTTTTTTCAAAGCCTGGTTAGCCCAGTTGTTGATTGATAAGGGACAACCATAGTTTGCATCTAGCGACTCTCCTAAATAAATCACTAGTGTTTAGGAGATGGGAAGAAATGGTCAAAAAGTTCTGTCTGATGTCATTCTGCCTTTGAAACTGTGCATTTTACTAAGTCATTCTCTTTTCAGTGGAACTCCCCGCCACTTTGAAAGGGAGCTGTGTTGAAACATTTATGGCCCAAAGGTTTATGCAAAGTATGGTTTGATATAAGCAGTAACTAAATACTGTCTTCTACCATAGACCTCCTTACTGTAGGATGCCTAGAAGGTCAGATGGTTTACAGGCTTCATCCCTGTAGCCTATAACTCTAATTAACAGAGCATTTTGGATCAGGACCCTCTATAAATTATAAGTATTGTGACAAAACATTCCCACTGGCAGACAGGTGATTTATGGAGATAGGTATTTTTTGTTGAAAATCAAAACTATAGAATGTTCCTAGCATTGACCAGCAAAGCTATGGTAGAATCATAAACCTGTCACACAAAAAAAGAGGGTTCTTGAGGGTTGCGATGTCAGAAATTCTTTATATTCTGATACTACCAAGGTGGAAGATGGATCTGTGGGCAGGATAGCTTTGTAAACAACAATCTCTTGCTCATTTGGGCCAAGACTGCAAAAACTTGTGGCTACGCTTCAATGCAAGTGTTGAAGAATGGCAATAATAACAACAAAGAGAAAGACAGTCCTGAAAAACCATGTACTAATAATAACACAAAAAAATGTACCATTAATGCCTTCTTTTAAAAACAAATGTCCTCAACATTGGAAACATTTATGATTCAGCTGGACAGGGTGCTGGGCCATCTTGCCTAGACCATGCTTTTGCCAAAAAAGGTTGGATCAGATGATCCTTGAGGTCCCTTCCAACCTGGTATTCTATGATTCTATGATTTAATGAGATTGCCTAAAAAAATTCACTTTTTTTCTTCTTACCATCATCTCCAGGGGACTTAATTTAGAGGCTCTTAATAGACTACCCTTTCTTTCTTTCTTTACAGAGCTTCCTGCCTTTTCCTTGCAGTAGCATTTTTAGAATGTACTCAAGAACTTGGTAACTCACAATGATTTTTGGAAAAGAAAAATAAACAGTAAACTACTGATCTTCCTGTAGAAATATGTAAGTTTATAGCAGTTAAGCAGTGTCTCAGTTTTGCAGTATTAAATTTTAACAAACTTTATAACAAGGGCATTATTTTTACCAAATCTAGAAATATTTTTCTCAGGTAACACTGCCTCAGAAACTGGTCTGAGAAAGTCAGTGTAGACTTTCTGAGCCTCTCTTGTTTTGAGGAAAAATAGTTACCAGTGACTTGTAATAAATGACAGGCTTTTATCTTTCTATCTTTTTGTTTTCTGATCTATGTCCCATGACAATTACGTTTCTTTCACTTGCTCACCCATGTTCCTTGACTTGACTTTCCCTTCTCCTTCTCAATTTTCTAAGCTCAAAGAGATGAAAAAGTGATGTGAGACATTCTTTTCCTGTCTGGTTTTGGATTTTACACATTCCTGGTGTCTTTGAAAGATGACCAGTAGAATTTATGAGAAAACTGAAGATGCTGTTCTAAGCAATCATTCTCAAAACTATGGAAAAAATATAATGAAGAGGAAGGATTTGAAGATGACCAAAGGATGGCCAGGTCCTGGCTAAATCTCACATGAAGAAATCTGCTCTCCTAGTTCATCTTCAAATAGTATAATTGTATTGGCAGTTTGTAAATGTGATCAGTAGCAGCACTTCAGAGAAAAACATTGGGACAAGACTACAGGCTTATGACATGCTCATGTCAGCTGTGTATAAGGGGGAAAAACCATTCATTTTCTGTGAAGCTAGAACCTCAATTTTCACATTTTATTTCAGTGACCATGAATGACAATAATGAAATGTGAAGATAACAGTGGCAAAGACTGGAATGTCTTGGGTTTGGGTTTTAGGTCTTAAATGTGTGGCATAAATGCTTGCATGGTTGTACACATGTACACATGTAAATAACAAACAATAGTTTCCTTTTATGTGTTAGGGGATTAAAACACAGGCAAATCATCTTTTATACACATGTGAGATCTGTACAGTAAAAAGCTTGCTACCATTTATACTCAGCCACAGGTACTAAGATTAAGACGATTTTCATAAGTACTGAAACTACCTGGATCAAGCTTCTGGTTGAATTTTACCCAGTCATAGAGTTTAAAGTAAAAAAGACCCCAACTAAATTCTTAAGTCTGAATTCCTGGAAATAATGGTCAATAAGATTTCCTCTATTTACCTCTGTACTGAGTTTAATTATTTTTATGTCTGGAAAAAAAAAAAATCCAAAAGCAATTTTGCTGTGTGGTGTATTTGAAATGCTGGAGGGAAGGGATGGGCCATCCAGAAGGATCTGGACAGGGAAACATGGGCCCATGCGAAACCCATGAAGCTCATTGAGGCCAAGTGCAAGGCCCTGCACATGGGTCAGGGTGATCCCAAGCACAAATACAGGCTGGTCAATGAGTGGATTGAAAGCAGCCCTGCGGAGAAGGACTTGGGGGTATTAGTGGGTGGAAAACTGACTATGAGCCAGCAATGTGCTCTCACAGCCCAGAAAGCCAACTGTGTCCTGGGCTGCCTCAAGAGAAGTGTGTCCAGCAGGTCAAGGGAGGGGATTCTCCCCCTGTACTCTGCTCTTGCGAGACCCCACCTGGAGTTCTGTGTCCAGCTCTGGGGCCCCCAACATAAGAAGGACATGGACCTGCTTGACTAGGTTCAGAGGAGGCCATGACCAGGGGGCTGGAGCACCTCTCCTATGAGGACAGGCTGAGAGAGTTGGGGTTTTCAGCCCAGAGGAGAGAAGGCTCCTGGGAGACCTTACTGAGGCCTTCCAGTACTTAAAGAGGGCTACAGGAAAGATGGGGAGGGACTCATACAAAGGCATGTAGTGATAAGACAAGGGGTAATGGCTTTAAACTGAAAGAGGGTCGATTCATATTAGATGTAAAGAAAAAGTTCTTCATGGTGAGGGTGGTGAGGCACAGGAACAGATTTCCCAGAGAAGCTGTGGCTGCCCCCTCCCTGGCAGTGTTCAAGGCCAGGTTGGACGGGGCTGTGAGCAACCTGGGCTAGGGGAAGGTGTTCCTGCCCGTGGCAGGGGAGTTGTGGCCAGGTGATCTTTAAGGTCCCTTCCAACCCAAAACATTCTATGATTCACTTATAATACAAGCTGAACTGCTGCTTGAAGAAGAAATAAGGACTGGAGGTCTTAGCCAGGGCTTATGAAGACTACAACTTTCAGATTTGGCTTTGCGTAAGAAACCAAGGAGAAACTATCAGAAAAAAAGAAAACAGTGAAACAAGATTTTGGGGAAGAGGGAAGAGAGATGTGTGTCAACAGCTGCAGACAGCTTGAAGGCATTCTCAGGTGAGCCCAAAGGAGGCACCTCACACATGTGAGGCTCCAAGTGGAAGCACTGTCTCCCAGTCACAGCCAGAAGTAGCCCACAAATTCTAATCAACATGTCTTGGCTATTTGCTAATGATAACAACAAGTAATCTTGATTATCTGGTGTGTTAACAAAATTCTGCTTCACATAATCTATGCTTTGTGCTTCCAGTATGAAAATATGACTACTATGTAAGGCAAATATTAAATGTGTGCTGTGCCGAAACAGCTGGAGTACCAGAGTTTTGATCTTTTCAAGTTGAAACATGTTGGGGGGTTTGACATCATGTTCAGGTCCTTGTTCTGGCTGATAGACAGCGATCAGAGATGATAAACTTTGTTCTGAAGGTGAAACAAAGTCAAGTCCTGTAACCTCAAATGTTGCCATGAGACAAAACAGTCATCTTCTGGCCATATCTCATCATAGGCACGGGCACTAATCCATTTCCAGGCATCACAGCTCATAAACTCAGAACTATTATGGACTCGATAAAGTCAATCAATACATTAGTTAAGTGAGATGGAATGATTTAGCTCTTAGGAAAAAAAAAAAATAGGGCTCAGTATTTTTCATTGCTGTTTTTGAGCATCTCAGAATAACAAATCTCAAGAAATCTGAGTTCAGACAGACACCAAAACCTTGGCACATTCGCTTGAAATAGAATCAGGAAAACAAGGACTTTTTGTTCTATTTAAATACCTTGAGAGGTCTTCAAAGTAAGGACTGCTTCTTACTATCTGTTTTATAAAGCCCTCTTGAAGGGCTTTTCTTCTGAAACTCTATTTTACACCGAATATGTGCAACAGCTTGACAATATACTGGGTTTGTCCCCTACAAATTTGAAAAGTCAAACTAAAGTATCTGCATATCACTGGAGAGTTTTTCAAAGGTGGAAATATCTACAGTACTTAAACTACTTTTCTCCAGTGCCAAATCTGAGCTAGATATAAAAACATGGTACAAGGGTAATGGGAGGAAACGTGGTACACTGGATGACACAATATGCATTAAAAATAAATTTTGGTACAAATTCTTTTCAATCTTACATGTTAAAGTAATAAGGGTAAACAGCTGCATGTATTTACACACATCAAGATAATCAATAATGTATGTTGACTTAATCTTTACAAGGCCTATTTTATCAGTGACTGCTCTGTATTTCAGAAACTAATTGAATTATATTCAATGCTTCTTTTTTGAAAAAAAAAAAATTCACAACATGGGATAGGGAAACGGCATTTTTGTAATGAAAGAAACACCGGAATACTTTAATGAAATTATATACAGTACTCAATATTTCAATATTCAATACTCAAAAATACAATGATTTCATATAATGGCACTTAGATCTTCTGCCTCCCCTATCAGCCTACATTTTCATTTCAAAGAACCTTGCTCTCATCTCAAAGAAAGTTCCCAAGCTGACACGTACTACAACTTTTAATTCTTTTTTTTTTTTTTTTTCTAGCATAAACTGTAGCAGTTAAAATGTGCAGTGAAAGGACTGTTTAGCACGATGACTAAAAATAGTGAAGTTATTTCTGACATAGCAAACAAAATAGTAGAAATATCTTTTCAGTAGATTATTTCTATTAAGTTTCATGTTTCTTGCAGAAAGACAATGTGTGCAAGACTACTCACTAACAGTGGTAAATAAGAAGTAAAAACCTCTAGCAATAGCTCAGAAAAGCATATTACAGTACATCTGTCCACTGTCTTTTCTTTAAGTGTGGCTGAAGGCCAGAGAATGATATGACAAAAATGTGGGTATCACCAATAGATTATTTAACCCTGCCAGAGTGCAAAGGAAAAGCATCAACAGTAACATTAATATTCACAGCGGCAACCTCTGATGCTTTCGTAATTTAGATTTGACCTCAGCGAGACACTTGGCAAGAGACTGTTGTGTTCCTGTGTTTCTAGTCTTTTATGAAAGGACAATAACCCCTGTGCATCAGGCCTTCATCGTGATTGCCCAGTAAGAACCCACAAATGTTTGATAACTAGGATTTTGCAGACCAGAACTGAAGCACACTGGAAAAGCTGATATGTGTAGAAGTCACTATGGTTACTGCCTACACTTGCTTTGCCTCCAATAAAATCTTTAATTTCCATAAGCATTAAAATTCACCAAATGCACCAAAATTATTCAGACAAAAAAATAAAAATCTCCTTGGTTTATAAGACTTTTAGCTGTGTTGCTTTTATCTTTTTAAGTTTAGACTATTAGATGAGGCATATTGTTACACATCTGTGTATAAGGACAATTACTGCAGTAGAAACCTTGCAGTGGAAATGCTTCATTAGACCCCAGCTTCAGCAGTGTGTGCAGAACAGCTCTCTGCTCTTGGCCAGTGCAAAGCCAAACCCCAGAAAACGCTGTACAGGATGTCTGATGAGAAGCACTGGCTGGGGATTTAGCAAGTCAAATTCAAATGAATACGCTTAATGTTACCGTAAATCTTCCCATTTCTAAGAAAATTAAAAGTTTGTCTTCCCTGATTAGATTCCCTGTCTGTTGTAATAAGAAATAGCTATATGTAAAACTATTTTTTCCATTGTTTTGCTTTGTCTTATAGTAATCAGCATGATTCTTCCTTTCAGTATTCTTACATAAATGTCAAACTGGCTAGAGCTTATAATATTTCCTGAATTCATTGTCATTTGGTATACCGTAAAACTGTTCTTTAAAACTGGATCCAGTGACTGTGTCCTCAACAGTCACTAAAAAACATTTCTTATTTTTATTCTTTTATTGCAGGTAGCTTTCTACTTAAGTTCCTCCCAGCATGCCAGGTGATTTTGCTCCCTGCGATTGCCTGTTATTTTGAAAACCTGCCTGACCACCATTGCCACTCATCCTACATCTAAGTAACCCTTTCTTCCTCTTTTCACCTCAGTACCTCCTTACAGCTAATTGCCTTTAGTCACCAAGTGACATATCTGACAGAGGTAGATCTATGCACTTTTTATCAGTTCAGCTATTTCCCTTCATTTTCCCTGTATCTGATTTTGCTGATGATCCCTTTAGGTGAAAGTTCCTAATACTACTCTTCATACCCTCAATAAGGTCCTTTGAGAAGGTTTCTCTGAGAACCTTTTCCCCCTTTTTCAGGAACTGTAGAGTGCTCACTGGAACAGGTAGACATGCAGGTAGAATACTTGAAACCTTCAGCACTCAGCACCCAATTGCACATAATCTCTTCTAGCATTGCCAGCCCCAAGTACTCAGATAACACCCCCAAATGCCACAGATAGAGCTTTCCCAAAATCATAAATGCTTTCTTAAAATACAGATATGCAAATTTCACTTGATAGTGACTTTTTAGTTGGTAGGGCATATTTAGACCAGACTTCTCACCTGTAAGAGCTATGAATACTGTTTGTCATACCATTACTTTCTTAATCCAACTGAAAAACAAAGATTTTCCTGTAATCCCTCATTTTCAGAATAACAGACTTTGGCCAATGCATTAAATGTCACATGAAACAACAAATCACCAATAGTCACTTTTTCATGCATAATTTCCATTTACATCAGATAGGTACATTAAAGAAGGAGGAAAGTACTTCCTAGTTATTCAGAGGATTCAGATGTTGGTTTAAAAAAGTTTAATCCACCTGAAATCTCCAGTCTTCAAGGATAAACATGTCACAAGGCAACTACCTTATGCCTTCAATAGAAGTCATCAATATCTACATAAGTCATAGAAAGAGCTATGAATAGTATTGAACAATTTGCTGCTCAAAGTTCTTCAGTATAAATGAGGATGTGAAAAGGGTTTTCCTTCTATGAAGTCATAGAATAGCAGTTTACCTGGAGCTTATAAAAGCTGGGTGACTGTCGAAGGAGAGTACACCAAAAGGCTGATATTTATTGGTAGAGTGCTACTCTGACTTTTAAACTGTTTTCTGTTACTCTTGCCTACTTACTTGTGCTCCTGTCTTCTTTCCTGGGAGAAATGCCAAAAAAAATAAAGTGACCTCTGTATACTAACTATTAAGTATGTCACATCATGCTACTTAAAATATGTTACAAGCTGGTTGGCACAGAAACGTAGTTTCTTCCGTTTGGGAACACAGTTTGGGAACACAGTACAATGAAATTTCACAGCCCCAACCTCTTGCGAACTGAGCAGTCAGCCCTAAATACGGCTTCATATAGGGCTTCAGCTGCAACATTACAAGATATGCAGAGTATCTTAATCTATCAAGATAATTTATAATGGGACAATATTTAAGACAAATGTAGACCTTGTTCAGATAAAATTAATCCAAGTTAGGGATTCAATTACATGTAAATCTAGGAATTGTGCTTTAGAAATCATTCCAAGTAAAGCTACAAGCATAGAGAAGACCTGTCCCTGCTTCACCTAAAGCACAGGCAAATATAGTACAAATTCACAAGCGCAGCAATTGAGTACACAGTATAAAGAAAACACAGTTATAAAAAAGTAATTATCACACAGCTGGATGATAGATTTAAGATGACAATGAAGATGCTGAGGAAATGGCAACTTTTGTGGGCCTGGACGATGCTAGGAGACAAGTGAGCTGTGAGTGGTGAACAAAAAGAAAGGAAGCCTTCAAGAAAACAGCCAAGGATGGAAGCAGAGATAAAAGTCTTTGCTATAAACAGGGAAAACTGCACTGCAGCCTCTTCTACCATACCCACAACTGTAAGACAGGCAGAGGAGAGTTTGTAATTGCTATCCACTGCCATGCTTGAGCTGGGCACCTGCTGGTTTCAGGGCTCTGTCGAACAGTCTTCCAGGAGGATTTCATCTCTAGTCTGTATGAATGTAGTCAACTCTGTTGTAACACAAGTGGACAGCTCCATCTAGAGGGCAAATATTCCCTCAGCTGTTAAAATGGCATAAGTGCGACTCTAATGTCTTTTATTTACCCACAGGTCAGCACGTACTCAAAATAGCCCTCCACACCGCTGTCCCCTTGGGAGGGATTTCCAGTGGGAGGGAGCAAACCTCACCTTCTATAAAGTCTGAGCAGCTGAAAATGAAACCAAGGTTTCTCTGAGACCTACCTCTTTCTTTGAACAGTATCCAACACCAAGCCTGCTGGACCAATTTACAGCATCCGTAAAATGCCACAAATCAAAGGTTACTCTCATTCTGGTGAAGAGAATGGGTCCCAAAGACAAAGGGTTCATGAACTCCTTACCACTAGTGTCTCATAAGAAATAGACAGCCAAAGTATTTCCCACTAATATCTTGATAAACACATCTATATTCAGGAGCAGAGTCAGTAGTTAATATGAAGTTAAAGAAATGTTTTCAAAATCTGAGATTATCAAAGAAGATGTTTATAATCTTTTCCGTTGCAAAGGCTTTCTCTACTGAACAAAGAGCAAGCTATTCTTTCCTACTGATTAACAAGTATCTCCAACAACATACTGATACAGTTAAGGAGCCTGGGAACATCAAATCACACACTTTTAAAAAATGTTATGCAAGTCTAACTTCATCCTCTCCATTGCTGGGATGTGGGCTCTGTGCCAAGCTATTCTCACAAAAGAGCTCCTCTTCTGCACTGATCAGGAATAAAAAAAAAAAAAAATAAACCAAAACCCTTTGAGTAGATGTCTCTGAACTCTCTTTTCTCCCAGTCGCAGGCCAAAACATGTATCACAATGTAATTTCAAAGCTTAACTCCACTGTAGCTTACTGTACTCCTGTAAGGGCTTATTCAAATAGGCAACCAGTTATATCAATATTATTCTTTCCGTTCACTGTTTTTCAGGCTCACAGGGTATGTATCACCAAATATGCACTTTTTATAAATCAATATATTTAGATTCAGACAAGCTGTGTATCTGAGCAACAGCACAGCAAGGAGAGACTGTTGTCTATGCATTACATTTTCTCAGATTACTCATTTATTATACAATAGTGTTCTAAATTTTACCCATCACTTTCTTCTGGTGTTTGTTAGTGGGGAAGAAAATTGTGACTCAAACAAGTTTACCTTTTTCATAATGATGCATTCTTCAGGTTAGATAAAAGCAGTTAATGTGAACCAATTTAAGATTAAAACTGTTGATCTGATTACTGTAAGCAAGACATATTTTGAGGAAAACAGAAAAGAAAGATTAAATCTGCCTTTTCCTATAAAGTTTAGTTGCACAACAGGCTGTTCATTTTTTAGCCTATTCTTTTTCTGTGTTTTTCTCATTTCATATGTATTTTTGCAATAAGAATACAAGCTAAATAAACAGAAGCAAAGTGAACAAAATTTATAGTTTGAGGTTTGGAGGGTTTTTCAATGGGCGTATATTTCATGAAGCATTGGGGTTGTTTTAGGGGATTCATTGTATAAAACAAAACTAGCAAACTACATAGTCATTTCTTCCCTGTCTTCTTCCTACTTTAGGAATTCAGATCCAGTTCACTGTTATTCAAAACAAAATTAGTTGCAGTGATGAGTCAGATTTTTATGGTAGCAAAGAATATAAGATGTATGTCTATTTATGTAGCACATATAATAGCGCATCTGAAGTTTTTTAAGGTCCCTTATAACAGAAGTGCAAGAGCATGGATGAAGAGCAAGCTCAACAGTGGCAAAGAAAGAGTCCAGTGGACTCTATGTGTTTGCAAATACATACACATACTACTCAATGGCACTGAATCTGTATAAACAACCATGGTAAGAGTTGAGTATCAGTCAAATGAAAACACTGGAGATGACCTCCAAGCAGCTCTACTGATTAGCAATCACTTATGCTCAAAGACATTCCCACCTTGCAAGCTCAGCTTCTTCCCTTGGCTTCAGACCCAGAACAGACCAGTCCTCGAGCAAGTCCTGCCTCTTTGCAGTGTCTAGCACTGATTTAAATCAATGTCTCAAAAACCAGTGGGCTAGGTGGCCACAGAAGTGACACCAGTAATGTACCTCTGAAACATACCCCACAGTCCCAGTGTTTACTTGGGTGGTCCAAAACTGAAGAAGATACAGTGAGAGATGGACAACAGCTTTCATTCTTTCAGCAAGTTTTTGGAGGCAGTCTCTTTATGAAAACCTGAATTAATCTAATTGAATAAAAAGATAACAGCTTAGGTCAAGGTATGGTGCTCAGAAAGGTGAATAAAGTATGGAGGACTAGGCAGCATGCTGAGAAATATGGAGAAGATTGTCTATTACGGTATACACCTAAAGAAGTGGTATAGGATAGAGATCATTTACACAAATTTAACATGTGTCAGGAACACACACAATACACAAAATCCTAGTCTTTCTGTGATGTTTGGAATGGTTTATCCCTTTCTTGCTCTGACTGAAAATAGTAGAATATATGAACAGTGACTTCCGGAGACTGAACTACGAAGTATCCATGAGTGTAATCCCAAAACTTCAAATGTCGAAATCGGAACAAGACTAAGACTATTTCAGTCACTGTAGATCAATGTTCCTTGTCTAAATTAGTCAGCTGCCTGTTATGCAAGATCATCCTCCCTGCTAGTCATTCTCACAGGGTATTTACAGAACACTATATGGGAATGGTGAGAATCTGAGTGAAGGTACTACCAGGAGGAGGCTACTTAAAAAAGAATATACTGCATGCATTTTCAGGCAGACATTTAAGTAGACATTTCTATAAAGTATTTGTTTTTCACATTCTATTATATACACACACATACACACATATATACACACATGCACACACCATGTTTGCATGTCATTGCAGGTAACGTGGGAAGGAAGGAATATATAAATATGTTTTAAAAATCTTTCTAGGGCATGCAATATTTCTGTTATTTCTGGATAGCACAGGTTTATTTGGAAATAGCTTTCAAAATGCAGCCTTTGGAGAAAAGTATTTCACAAATCAAACTGATTCTCTCAAAGCTTTTGTTTTGTTTTGTTTTGTTTTTTGCTATGATAACATTTACTGGAGTAGGAGGAAGAGGAAAGAGAGAAATCAGGGAAATTTGTTTTTATATCATCCCAGTGGATTCAGATCTTTCATTTCCAGATGTTTGATTCAATGTCCTGAACAAGTTGTAAACCATCTCATTAAAAAGATCA
Source organism: Athene cunicularia (assembly GCF_003259725.1). Lineage (NCBI taxonomy): Eukaryota > Metazoa > Chordata > Aves > Strigiformes > Strigidae > Athene > Athene cunicularia. The sequence goes on along the minus strand of NW_020799097.1, from coordinate 22,088,200 downwards.
CAACCAAATGTACACAAGATATTTTGGCGCAATGATCTGTTGCTCTTCTACTTCCTTTTTGTCTTGCATTATCATCTCCTTACCCTAGCTGGCTCGGGGTTTTGATCTAGTTTCATCTGTATGGGATAATTCCTGCCTGCTTAACTCATGCTAAAAGACTTCTTTTTGGAAAAACATAGCAAGTGAAGTGAACATAAGGGGGACTAGCTCAAAACATTTCTCTGAATAGCCTTTTGCTGCTTGCATCATATGACAGCATTGCTCTGTGTGCAGTTATCTCAATTACTGTTCTATCAATACACTCATAAAGAAGCCAGGAAAGAGAAGTCAAGCAATGTTCCACCTTGTCATCATTATTTTTACTGCATGTTTTCATTTTTATTTCTTAAGAGGTATAGTACATGAGCTAAAAGAAGTTTGATTCATTTTATTTACACAGAATACAATCTGATCTGCACTGATTCGAGATCCATCTTATTTACTAAGGCATGGGATAGGGAACTGGAATTGTTGAACCAAGCCAAGAGTTAGGCTACTTTTGTATAATAAATAGCATTTTTCAGTAGCACTTGACCAAAAATGCAGGAGTGTCAACAAAGCCCGCCAAACTCCAAATGGACTGTCTGATGATTTGGCACAACTTGAGATAACGCCGAAAGCAAGTACGGCCAAATTAGTACTTGCATTCAGTTAAAATTAAATGGACTATAATATAAATAGATCAAAATTGGGCCCAGATCCTGCAATTCACTATGCAGGCAGACTGTCAAGTGCAGAATCAGCACTTTGGTGAGCAGAAATCTAATGAGGAAAAGCTCTAAAAACCAGAAGAGAATTGCTAGAAGAAAAAGTATGGATATCCTGCACATAACTAGAAATACTTGCTAAATACCACAAACGGTAATAAACAATTCAAGAGCAACTGCTTCCAGCCTGTACATGATTCTCTTAATGTAGTTAAGAGAATTTCATGCAACTATGTTGCAAGCCAGTTCCGAAAAATCTCTAAAATAAGGCTGACGACTACGTTTATGCACAGCAAAGCAAGTGTTTTAATAAGCATTAACCAGTCCAAGAAGCAGTGCACTTCCTGAGCACAACGCAAGTGACAGATTTTGGAAGAAGACTGAAGATGCGAAAGAAGAAGCAAAAGGTTAAACATACAAATCCCAGAAAGCAAGGAGTCTTTCAGTGCTTTGCTTTCTTGAGAATTGCAGCCTACAATGCAGTTCCTCTGCCTCATGTTTGCTTTGAATTAAAAAAAAAAAAAAAAAAAGAATTTACAGAGAAATCTATTTACATTAACAGGATAGATTGCATCATGTTATATAAATAAAACCTTATACTGTGACACAAGAATCTGCTAGGAAAGTCAGAAATTCGATTGAAAGAGATGCTGTGAAGAATCTGCAAACCCGAACACCAAGGAGAAAAATGAAACAAAGAAAACAACATTTTTCTCGACATTTTACAGATAAGAATATGTACAAATAATAAAGGAACAACAACAACAACAACAGCAAAAAGCCTTACCATGATGTTTGCACAACTGTGTGTCTGTAGCCCATGCTATAAATGTGGATACCTTCTATTCCCATCATCTCAGCCCCTCTAGTGGCCAGTACCTGAAGATCTTGCCTTCAGGAGGGACAAGATCTATCAGTATGTACCATTTGCTGCTGCTCCTGTATCTTGTCAGAGATTTTTTTCTTAATTGTGTAATTTTTTCTGGAGATATAACTTGTCACCTTTTATTAGCATTTTTGTCAGTGCTGCTGCTACGTGCATACATTTAATTGCTAAGCAACAAAGAGTAAGCTCTGCACAGCACATTCAATGACTGCATTCCCTGTGACATGCATTGTTACTAGTGCACTTACATAATATGAAATACAAAAAATGGTAAAAATATTTATTTCTGTTTCTATAGCTTCTAGAAGCTATAATCTGGAATCAGGCTCCATCATGCTAGCCACCAGGCAAAGAGCTAACAGCTGAAGATGAGCACAAGTGAACCAATGCAAAGTGAAGAAAAGTTAAAAGTAGAGGCAAGTTTCAGGATTTGCATAGATGAATAGGCTAAGTTTAAGGCTCAAAGGTGACTTCCCACCTACAGCTGACAGTCATGATTTTCAGACATTAAGGAACTATCCCTGTGACTAAAATTCCTCATGTACTTGAAACATTTGTAATCATGGTGGCCTCAAGGCGCAAAGCAATAACATGTTGCAAAAGCTCATCAGTTTGGAAGAGATCTGCACTGTATCATTAAATAATTTCTCTTCCTTTTTTCTCTTTAAGCTGTAGAAAAAGCAGGGCAAGCAGTATTTTCTGACTAAAAATTACACTTCTCTGTCTACTTTTCCTATACAAATGTACATTTGCCCCTGTAATTGAAGGGTGTTGCCTCTGAAAAGTTTAATCATAAAAGAATCTGCAATTCTATATTTCATGTATTGAAGAACAGACACATTTACCAAAGAGTTCTATTTATGCCTGAAATGTAAAAGGACAGTGATCCATACATGCTTTTGTCATGATTGCTAGCCATTATACACATCACAGCCATCAGTGCATTTCTAAATAGTGATTATCTGCAATATCCAGTGGGAAAAGCAGCTTGGAAAATGAAGCCATTATTGTGTAGGTGTACAAACTTCTACAACTACTTTTATTTCTGCATTTAGATGGGAATTTAGGTATTGGTCCTGACTCTTGCTGTGTCCATTTGACATCTACCAAGTAGCCCAAATAGGACACAAGCTGGCTACAAAGAACCAGTTGGAAGGCCCGGTAGAATCTCCCCAAACTATATTGTTCAGGGTACTATATACTAAGAATTATAGCAGGTATACTTTAAAACTGGTATCTGGTCTATTAGTCCAAGTACCAAGAGGAGTGCTAGGAAAACAGGCAGTTGCTTTGAAATCATGGACAGTCATATACACAATCCTGCCAAACAGCACCAATATTTCCTTTGAGTTCCAACATTTTTACACACAAAGAAATTCAACTTCTCTAATAGCTAATGAGTCCTGTCTCTTTTGGGGGGACTGAGACAAGGGCTGTGGTTGTGTTCTGGGCACACCATCCTTTATGCTCCCAATGGGAAGACCAAACAGCATTCTTCTAAATGAACCACAGCAGGAGCCCACAAAGTACATTATCAAATTCCTAAACTAATTAATTAAAGCAGTACTTAATCATACAAAGTGCTTCTGCATTAAGCTACTCAAAACATCAATTACTTAACCCCTAAAGTATCTTTGTGACTATATTCTTTTCATTGTTATAAGAGGGAAGATGGATGCTTGGAGAGGCCATATATTTCCAAGAACTATGGAGTCAAATCCTATAGCCTCTTGATCTAAAACAGATGCCAGGGAACCAGCTGCCAATTGAGAGACCCCATTCCTGCCTCCTGGATGACTGAGACAAAGATTTGTGAGGTAAAAACAGTAGAAAATGACAGACTTTCCAGCTACTAGAAGGAGCTTAGTGATTTTCTTATGATCTGGAGTCCTACAGCTCCTCGGACTAAGGTTTCCACAAAAGATAGCATAGAAAACAAGTCTCACATCGCTGGCTTTTAAATAGAAACTTTGAAAACCCACCGAATTAGGTTAATTAATGGCATATTACACTATACTTTGTGTGCTGATAATAAGAAATTAATCTTTTTCCTACCATTTAACTTCCTAGCATTCAAAAACTACTAAATGAATAGGTATGCTTCTACATTTCATAACACATAGTTCATTTCTAAATTCTCACACTGAACATTAATGGTTTCTCCTGCTTAGTTCAAGACAGCAGGATTACCTTGTTTGATGTGATTTTCCCTAAGCATCGATCTAAACACATAACACATCTGGGCCTAGCATAGACTTCTTGAGTTCAGTGACACAGACAATCTCATAAATTTTTTAGGGTTCAACATTTAGTGATGACTCCAGCGTGACTGTGAAGCATTTGGTACACAACATCGTCTCCAAATTTGAGCCGCAGTGACAACATGTGCAATACAGCCAACTGGGAGGAAAAAGGAAGTTTACATATACACATTTCAATCACACACTTTACAGCACTGAGTTGTGATAAATGCTTTGTTATTCCCACATTTTTATAATTGCCCTTTCATTCCTCCAAAGAAGAATTGTAGTCATAATCTGTTTGGCTTTGAGGAGTTCAAGAGGAAAGCATACAGGTTAGCGTACAGCATAATATGCTTTATCTTTTGGTCAGCCCTGAATTGGTCAGACAGTTGGACCAGATGATCACTGTATGTCCCTTCCAGCTGAACTAATCCGTTCCATTCCATTCCATTCCATCCCATTCCAAAATGCTGGTCACAGCAGTCACAGGCCCCAGGGCAGGCAGGGTGGTGCCCATCAAGCTGGAGGGCTGGTGATCTGCAGCAGAGATGCAAGAGCTCTGGGCTAATGGGATTTGGAAAACAAACTTTTTCTCCTTATAGAGCCCCATTACAGAGCATGCCTACTTACATCAATAATGAAAACAAGCCTGCACTTTCCAGACTCAGCCCTCTTCTATCCAAAAGAGCACTGACAGCAGCAGTAGCCTTCACTCATACTTACCACATCATGAGGGTTAATGGGGCCACCCTTCTAAATGAGGTGGCAAGACAAGTCTTACTAGGCTCAGAAAGTAATCTTTTTCTGAAAATAATAAAATTGAATAGATTTCTCTCTATTACAGTGCCATTTTTTAGGGACTGGATTCGTCTTACATAGGCCACAAGCACTAAGATAATTTTCAGCCAGTACTAAGTTATATTTATATATATTTTTTTTAATTCAAAACAACTTCAAAGATGCATCACAGAAGAGCGAGTCCAAGCCAAATTAGAACTTTAGATTAAAAAGACATTTAGGGGTGTGTGTAAAAGGCTCAAAGACATTTCTTGGTTCAGGGAAAAAAACTTTCATTTTGGTTGCTTTTTACCTCTGCACACAGATCATTCAAAGGAAGCCAAAACCACACATTCACTGAGAACAAGCATATGGAGCAACCCATGGGGCTCTTCCTCAATTGCAGTGCTTTAGGCATACCTAACATCAACAACTTCAATGGTTTTTCCTGAACTATTATTTTCACTTTTCTTGTATCCATCATTTTTGTGAGATATGTCTTTAAACCATTCTGTTAACATACGTAATTACTGTGTCCTTTTTTGCCACACCAGTGTGGGAGAGAATTTTATTCTTTATTCAGTCCAGAACTACTCACAGGACAGACAGCAACTATATGAGGAGCTGAACAGTAGCTGTGAATTTTATTGTTGTAATATTATTAATTTAAGCCTTCTATACAACAGTTTGTTAGGGATGGGCATGAGGGTGTGGAATATTATAGGAATTTTTGTAATTTAGTACCTCAGAGTGATGAACAATAGAGCACATCTTCAGGCACTTCTCTCCAAATAAATGCTTCCTTGCTTGTAAGGCAGAGACAAAGAATGTTTTATTCACAATATTTCAGAAATGGTTAAATGCCGCTCAAATGACAAAACTTTTAGAATATGCACTTCACTTAATCTTTGAACCTGCTAGAATCTGTTAGGATTTATGCATTACAGAAAAAGGGATCTTCAGCTCCTGAAATAGTGAGGTGTAATCAATCTCTATTCTATTATAAACTTTATAGTAAACGAAAAATCCCTCTTAATCCCAAATATTTCAGTCAGTTGAAAGTGGGTTATGGGGTGGGGCCATGGGGACATGCCACTCAATCATCATTAATTGTATGGGGGTAAGGGGGTACCAGTAAAATTCTAGGAATAAATCAAATCTTAGAGTAATATCTGTCTGCATAGAGGAAACAAACGTTTGATGAAATCTTATCATTCTGTATAAAGCATTTTGTGACGCATGTCAGTGAAAGAGGTCTTTGTCTGCTGTCTTCATTTGCTCATGTCAACAAGAACAAAACACCAAAACCAACAAACACAAATTGTCAGTGGTCTTTATTAAGACATACATGTTTGCATATCCAGGACAAAACTGAAAGGCTCTCATCTACATTTCACAGAGGAAAAAGAAGGGAAGAGGTAGGAATTAAGACCATTTTGAACATAGAACTCTACTCTTTGTAACTGTTGCCATCTACCAGCTCTTATGCCTGTGCCACTAGCTGCATGACATTTGGTAACTTTACTTATGTCTTGATTTAGTCCCAATTACTTCTGCAGGTGCTAAAGACAGGAAATCTGTTGGGAAAAAAAAAAAAATAAAAAGAGTAATTAGAAACTTTCATATATTGAAGATCCAACTAATTTTCTTGAGAAAGAATACTCACTAGGCTGAAGAAAGCCTTCCCTCATTTTCTAAAATAATGAAGGTATTGCATGAGGTGCACTTTACATTCCTGACTATAATAAAAGCGGGAACAGTTTTTTACTGTACATTCTAATGTAAAGAAGAAAACTGTGATGTTCTACCAGCATGCAGAAAAAGTGTATCTGAAGTAGCACCATATTATGTAGAATTGTAAAATTAAGTACAGTACAGTATGCTGTCCCTCACCAGCACTGATAAACATCAAGTGTTTTCATAAATGGAACAATAACATCCATTATGTTGTCTCAGAATATGATGCTTCATAATTAACATTATTAGAAGAGGAAATCTCGGTTCTGTAAAAGCAGTGCAGTTTAGTGACATTCATAATACCTACCATGCAGTCCATTAACCTCAGCAATTTTAGTCATCCATGGCATTTCAGATTTCTCACAGCTTCAAATCTGTGGGCAGCTTCACAGGCTTTTTGCAAAGTTTCTCATGACTAGGACATCTGTAAAATTCCCTCCAGACCTTTCTTCAATTCATCTCTTGTTAAGAACTCAGTAATTCACATATCTGAATAAGGATAAAGGTATGTCCTTAAAATCATACTCTACTGAACACAATATTTAAGAATAAAAAAGTTATTAGTTATTTTAGGTGCTGTAAGATATTAAAAGCATACTGTTTCTTAATCTTACCTTTTTTTTCCCATTTCCATGTGAGTTTTTGATGAACAGTGTTCCCAGTTGAGTCTCATAGTGAGGAGTGAAAACAATGAGATCTCAGTCTTCTGACTTTTACCAACTAATCCACCATTTAGTGTAGATTTCTTCCAAGGTTTTAGTAACTTTAGGTGAAAAAAATGTATCTATTTTATAGTCATATGAAACGGTGCAACAGTGCCTGATATGTTGCTTAGAGACAACAGCTCAAAGCAGAATCCTAAAATATTCAAGAAATTACAGTGTTGTGTGAGTATCGGTGGCTAGTATTTTAATGTACTGGTTTCATATTTTGTAAAAGTGATTTTCAAACCAGAAGACAGCACAGGGAATCCACTTCTCTTTAGGTAAATAGACATGGAAAATTCTCTCTTTTGGTTTTTATTTTCCACTTTGTTGCTCTTGAGTTTGGCCTCTCGAGGTTCATTTTGCTGGAAATTTTTGTTATTCAATAACAGTGAAGGAAAGAGTATTACACTTCACTGCCAACTTTTCTTCCTGGATGTGAACTCAGGAAATATGAAAGGGTAGAAATGGGAGGTTAAATTTTGGCATAGTGGTTTTTGTTAATTTATTTAATCCACAGAGGGAAGAAATTGGTGCATCTTCATTAATTCTGTTCTCATGAAACTGGTTTTCTTTTCCTGCAAGGAACTGTTTCAGATTTCATCATCAAAATTGAAGCAGAACTTCTATAACAATAACACCTTTAAGTTACCCCTCTTACAATGTACTCATAGTCATTCCTCCTTGACATACTTTTGTATTTCTGATATGGATATGTGAGAGAGGCCCATCTGAAGAAACGTATGATGATGATGTTAAAGGAATTCAGGGATCAGCATGCACAGAAGAGAATGTCCTCGCTTCTTCACTGGCTGGCAGTGCTAAATAATGTTGCACTACATAACTCAATGTATTACAATATGATAAAGATATTTTGATCCTCAAGCATGCTAATGTCTAAGAAAAAAATACAAAATGCATTGGATTTTATACCCTGGGGCATACACCCAATTTATATTAGTGTTAGAGGAGAAGAGGCAATATATGCACTCTCTCGGAAGTCATATCCTGCCTATCCAACTTGCTATTCACCTTGTGTGATTCAGACTCTAGATATTGAGCCCCCATATGAATAGACAGCTTTAACAGGTCTGGATTACCCATAAAAAGCCCCACGTTTGAGCTGATTTAGGGTTTTGAGTCTAAGGGTCAAGCTGCGAAGTACAGAATTTTTAAGGACTACATGTGCTTGCGGTCTCATGAACAGGGAGAAAAACAAAAACCAAAACCTGATTTGTAATCTGAGTACAACAAGTGAAAGGCAGTTTCTTTAGATCTTGGTTGTACCACACAACTAAATTTGCTAAACTAAAAGCTAAATTTGCAATGGCTCACTTGTATCGTGTAGTTGTAATTTACCAACTCCTAGCGAATGCAGGCAGCTATCATACCGAATGGTTTAGCGTGCTGCATTATGATTATGCCATGTGAAACCCTGCTATGTCAGCATAAAACTCATTTTGGTCCGGCAGCCTTCCTACTCTAGATATGGGCCCTGGTTTAAGCACACATTTTGACAGAGCGATGCCTTAAGTCTCCAGGGATTTCTGGCTGCTCAAGCCACTGTGTCGCCGTCTGTGTGGCAGAGCCCATCGAGCCCTGCAGAAGGCTGTGGAGACTGCTGCAGTACCACGCTCCGCTCCCCACAGCTCCCACGGGTGCATTAGCTCTGCTCCCACAGCCCACGGGGATGCTCTGAGTCACAACTCGTAAAGTAAAACCTCCGTCTGCAAGAAGGTTCCTTCTTGGCAAGTAATGGGTGATGATACTCTGACTAGGAAAATAAAATAAAAGCCAAAACGTGGCTTTCATCTGAGGAATGATGCTGTAGCCAATGTCCCACACCCTCAGCCAGTTCCATGTTTGATTTAAACATGTCCAAATTGGGGAAAGGGGGAAATTTCATTTTTGTTTGAAATGCAAGAGATTACACTTCAAATTAAAGACAAATAATAGATTAATATATTTTTATATTTTTTTACATACACCAGTGCTGTCTACAAGTCACTTTGTTTTTTTTCCAATGAGAACTGTAAACTAACCAAATGCAAAGAATATGTTTGATAAAACAGAGTATCCAGATCTGTAAGGTACACTTTTTAAAGGTCAGTTTCTGTAATGTTACACTGATCACCACCTGATTAAATTGCCTACTGTTGCGAATTTAATGAGAGACTGAAAATTCTCAATGGTAATTGGGACAGCTGATTCTTTAAAGAGAGAAAGTGAGTGGGAAGCTAGTTGAAGCACAGAAGAATGCTTATTAGTGTGGAGGTGGAAGAAGTCCTTACTGAGAAAAACAATTAAAGACTATTTTATTTGTAAAACATTGAATTTTTATTTGTGCTACTTCACTGGAGTCCTGGATACAGTATCAATGTCATAACGGGTGGGGAAAAAAAAAGAAGAAAAAAAATCCAACAACCAATAAGCCAGCGCGCTCTCTCCTGACTACAATTGCATGCCGTATGATAAATTTAATGATTTCATATTTTTCTGTATGAAAGATCTGCAAGTATTGTCAGGAACTCTTTAAATGATTTGTGTCTTGCCCTGTTTTTCTTAAAAAGAAAAAGTTTGCCACTACAAGAAATCATTTCATCTTAAGTAATATAAAGTCTTATAAAGGCAACAGCTACTATTTATGCTTCTACAACAAGGTTATCAAAAAGTTTTACTAGGAATTGAAATGGTACTAAAGTAACTAACTATGTAGCTCAGATGTGCATTAGGAACACAATGATAAATGGAAAAATGACGATATTTTAAAAATCATAATCAGAATTTTTACCCCTAAAAGATAGAGTCCATTTCAAATAACTATTATTTAATATTATTTAAAGGAAATCCCATGAACCGCATTATATAAAACATCCAGCAAGGCAATTATGGTAGACCTTCTGTAATAGACCTTCTGGGTTTATAATCAACAGAATTACTGATATTTTCATGTCTTTAAGCCTGCAGCTCCATATTGATATCCATATTTTACCGCAAATGAAAAATGAATAATAAAAGTACAGACTGATTTATTGTAAGTTAAAATGTGTCATAAAAGAAAAATTTTAGTTTATTTAAAAAGTATAAGCAATTAAGACTGTATTTTTAAAATATTGTCGAAAAATGGAAATTCTGTGGTTCTAAATTAAAGGAAAAAAATAGCATAAAGATAATCTTTAAGTCTTGTCTAGTTCTGTGAAATGACTAGTCTAGCTATCAGAAGCTATGACGAGTCTGGTATCCTCAGGTCACAACCAGGAGGACTATACAAGCGCCCCATCAGAAAAGCACTCTTTCAGAAGCTGTATTTGATGTTCCTCGTCCATTCTGTGACAGGAGTATGTCAAAATACAGATGAACTGTGGTTCAAGACTGGGGTTAAAATCTGTCCTCAAGCATATGACAGCAGTTTGTTGCTCAGATGAAAGACTGACTTGTTTTCTAATTCCCAATTTTCTTTTCTTTCAGAGCAGGTATTTTATTTGGAAACATACCTGGCTGGGTGAAAAGGACAGACCTGCTTATTCATCTGTCTGGTATAAAATGTTTAACAAGGCACTGTAAGAGTGGTAAAATGTGCAAAACAAACAGCAAGCTCAAGCTATAAGGAGCAGAAGACATTGAAGCGTGAGCAGCCACAAACACGAGCAACCTAGCCTCTCTTCCAAGCAACCAGGAGAAATGAACTTCAGTAAAACTTTATTTCCCTTTTTAAGAGAAAGCAAATGAAGGTTCAGGCAATTCCCACCATGTCTATTATTATTTACAATGGGCACAGACATCACTCTTGGCATCCTATTCAAGGAGAATGGGGAGAGGAGGAGAGCTCCAACAACCTTCAGCAGAAGAGAGGCTGAACTCTTCACAGCACAGTCATCTTGTGTGCAATGAAAAGGGACTTCATTGCTAATTATGGCTTACTAGTGCTGTTGCATTATAAAGTATCATAAATAATCAAACAATTAAAAATAAAAATGCCCAGGCACAGTAGTACTTTCAGATTGTCCAGAGAAGGGGGTCAGGTTAGAAAACAGTCTTGTTTTGAAGATCTTCTAGTTTACTTTTCCCTGAACAGACTGAAATCCTTTTGCCTATACCATAATTTAAAATGACCTTCCTCTAGCCAAATGGTATTAGCTATGCAGGCTTGGAGCAGATACCCCATTCCTTAGTAAGAGGTCTTCTCTGCCCTCAGACCAAGCAATTTGTAAAGATTTTGGTTGCAAATGAACAAGGAAGAAATATTTGTAGACCCCACTGCTCACAGGAAAGTTACCTTTGCACCAGCTCTTTCCCCCCCCCCCCACCTCTCATTTCCTGCAATAGATTAGAGGAACACAGCAGAACAAGACCTCTGCGTAGGTGAGAGGTTCACAGAGTTGGCATAAGCTGCACGGGAACCTTATCCACCAATAACTCAAGTCAAGCCTTCAGCTCTTCTAACTTCAGGAAGGGTCACATGGACTTATTCCATTGTCAACCTCATGTGCCACGGATAGCACCAGCTTGGGGCTTATTCTGATGTAACCTCACTCTAACAAAAAGGAAGTGTTCTACATTAAATATTCCTTTACTTCACTCTATGCGCTTACAGGTGGGGTGGTTTTTTTGGACCTGTTTGAATGTGGTTATGTAATTATGACTGTTCTGATGTGGAGGCAGTTTGGAGAGGTTCCTCCTCCCTCTGCCTTAAGTACAGAACAGTGCGGAGTGCCCGTGGCAGTGCCCAGTTCTCCTGTGAGTCTTCCTTCACTTTTCAGTCTTAGAGGAAAAATAAGGACCTAACAATGTTTCTTCTCTAATTGAAATTTCAAGTCTATGTTTACCAAATGGTTTGTAGTTCTGTGAAGAGAAGGTGGAAAAACAACCCACAAAAAAACCCCAAAAAACAAAACCCAGGGAAAAAAAAAAGAAAAAAAAAAGAAAAAAAAAAGAAAGAAAGAGAGAGAAAGAAAAAGAGACTGTAAAATGTAACTTAAATGCTCAAGACATAATATTTTTAGGACTGTTTCCATATTGCCCAGATCCCACTGGCATTATAAGATCACCATTCAGTGATCAAGCGTGCAAATTGCTGCCTTAGGGAGACACAATGGTGGACAGAATACAGAGAGGAGAGAGACAGGCAAGAGCAAGATAGTTACAATTACTAAACTACACAGTGGTTATTCATTTCACCTCTAAAGAGAAAGCATATTTTATTGTTCACTCCTCCTGAACTCTGTTCTGTAAGCCTGGTTCTTTTATACACTGAAGGCTACATTACTGAAGTGCTAAACAAATATAAATAACATTTACAATGAACTTGTAATTCCTGTGTCACAAAGCTAAAGAATGCCGAGTAGGTAAATCCAAACAAGCCTAATTTCACATTTCATGATAGAGACATTCAGGTATAATAAAGCATAACAATATAATGGAAAGGAAAAAAATAAGTCCCTGCATCATATTGGGTTTCATTTCATTCTCTGAGAGGTACACATTGCCATTAATTGTGCAGGCTATATACTAAACAAGGACATCTGGTCATGAAATCACTGTCTGAATTGATAACTGTCAAGAATCTGTTCGACACAACACTTGTTTCTTCTTGATTCACTTTAACTTTACCAAAACTGAATATTAATGCACCACAAAAATAGTAATCTTTGCATGCAAAACTTATGTGTTTCACTGAAGACACCCCCACTTCCTCCTACCAAACAGCTGTGTACAATAGTAAGTCCAAAAAATTTTCTTTAATGCTAGAGCATCAAAGAATGGCTGAGGTAAAAAGGAAGTCTTTTTGTCAAATGACTTGTTTAGTGAAGCACTTGAATGTATTTTTATTTTATTTACCAATTAAAAACTTGCTATCATATTACGCAACTTATCCCAGACCAGAATTAATCTACAATAAAGCTATGATCTGAAGGAATCTTTAAAGAGTTATCGGCACTTTCTACACCATCTATTGGTGAACTAGAAAGAGGCAACAAAAGAGGTCTTACTAGGAAAAGCATTATGCAATTAGGCATTATGAAAACCCATTATTAATAAACTATTCATGTGTGCAGGGGGAGCAGAGACACATTGAGAAGTGCCCTTTCAGTCTAAAATGGAAATAGCAAATCACAAAATAGATATGTGAGCCAAGAACAATAGTTTACAGTATTTATCTTGTGGCTAATTGGTGCATCAAATGAAGTATATCTTGCTATGTGCAAGGACGTGGTCTGAAATGCAAGGCTTTAGACAGTTCTGTTGTTGAGAAAACTTATATGATAATGATACCTTTTGTGTGGATGTTTTAAGTCCACAAGCTCATGTTAATGTCTTGATTTGTTTCAGCCCCTAGGGAGTTTGTGCAAAATGACATTAGCCAGTTCAGGGTAGTTTGAGTGCTACAAAGGGTGGTTCTGAGCTGCTTTATTTCAGGACAGGATTTTCATCCAGAGCAAATTGCATCTGCTTAGTGTTGTACTGGAGAGCTTCCAGGCTGGAAGGACATGCAATGACCAGGTGTGCAGAACCAACACCAGTTTTGCTGTAGGAAGTTAATGCATGGTGGCCTGGTGGTATTCTCACAAGTTTGATCTACTTTTACTAATAAAGTATTCTTGGTGATCAGCAGCTTCCTTTAGATTGTGCACTGGGCCTTGTCTTGTTTGCTATGCACTGTCCTGAGTGTGAATGGGCTGCTCACTCATTCAGCACTCATTTAGGTTTCCAGCAGAGAGCTGAAGAAACCATTTCCTCACTGAAGGACAATGGAGCTGTAGCTAACACCCCTGAATGAAATGGCATTGCACTGAAGCCTTATATCCAAGACAATCATTATTTGTCTATATGAAACTAAAGAAAACAAAAAGGATGTTTTTGATTTTAAAAAGTATTCCCAAAGCTTTACTTGGAGGAGTTGATGGTCGAAACCAGTGTACTGGCTGCTAAATTTCTCGCATCATTGAGCAATGACAGAATTAAGTAACTTCTGCTTGGACCCTAGCAAGCAGTGCCCAAGATGGCACAGACATTAGATCAAGTCAGAGCTTGTGCCTGACACTAACATACAGCAGTAGCAAGAGGCAGAGATGAGAAAAGGATAGTGTAGAGGGATTCTGTCATGTATTTTTAAGGAAAAGAGACAACGTTCCTCACGAACTGGACACAAATAGGACAGTATGCTGTGTTGTTAGCCAGCAAACAAATGAAGACTGTGCAGAATGGAAGGAGAAAGAAAGGAGAACCTGCTGTAGAAACTTGTTCATGTGACAATTGCACAGGCAAGTGGAAAAGCTGAGACAAAAACTACTAAAATGAAGCTGTAGGTCTCTCCACAGACTTTCCACATACTAGTGTTTCCCAGGTCTCAGTACTGTGGCCAGTTCTATTTAATATCTTTATCAATGATCTGGATGAGGAGCTTGAGTGCACCCTCAGTAAGCTTGCAGATACCAAGTTGGGCAGGAGTGTTGCTCTGCTTGAGGGTAGAAAGGCTCTGCAGAGGGATCTGGACAGGCTGGATAAATGGGTCAAGGCCAATTGTATGAGGTTCAGCAAGACTGACTGCTGGGTCCTGTACTTGGGTCATAACAGCCCCACGCAACATTACAGGATTGGGATAGAGTGTCTGGAAAGCTGCCCGGCAGAAAAGGACCTGGGATGTTGGTCGACAGCCAGCTAAATACGAGCTGGCAGTATGCCCAGGTGGCCTAGAAACCCAACAGCATCCTGGTTTGTATCTGAAATAGTATGGCCAGCAGGACCAGAGAAATGATTGTCCCCCTGTACTCATCACTGATGAGGCTGTACCTCAAATACTGTGTTCAGTTTTGCGCCCCTCACTACAAGAACAACACCAAAGTGCTGGAGTGTGTCCAAAAAAGAGCAGTGAAACTGATGAAAGGTCTAGAGAACAAGTCATATCAGGAGCAGTTAAGGGAACTGGGGTTGTTTAGCCTGAGAAAAGGCGGCTCAGGGGAGACATTATTTCTCTCTACAACTACCTCAAAGGAGGTTGTAGCAAGGTGGGTGTCAGTCTCTTTTCCTAAGTAGCAAGTGATAGGACAAGAGGAAATGGCCTAAAGTTGCACAAGGGGTGGTTTAGATTGGATATAGAAAAAAAATTTCTTCACCGAAAGTGTTATCAAGCATTAGAACAGGCTGCCCAGGGAAGTGGTATAGCCACCATCCCTGAAAGTATTTAAAAGACGTGTAGATGTGGTGCTTAGGGACATGGTTTAGTGGGTGGTGCACTGGGCAGTGTTAGGTTTACAGCTGGACTTGATGATCTTAAAGGTCTTTTCCAATCTAAATGATTCTATGATTCTATTTTATAAGGAAAGCAATGCTTGAACTAGTAGTCATGGAAGAGAATTTCTTCTCATTTTTGAGACTAAAGTTTGCAGACAAAATCGTCTAATTTCATAAAAGGGCACTTTTTTGCTTTCAGAAACAGCAGCCTGGATAAATGTTTTAGATTAAAAATAAAGACTACTGGCCCCTGGTGGGGGTGGTGGGAGAAACTGAACTACAGCTAAACATCAGATTCCCAGACACTAAATTAATTTTCAAGATGACGAGTTCAGTCAGTTATATATGACTTTCCCGTGCTTGATGTTCACTTTAACTGAGCATAGCAATGCTAATTATAATCTCATTGTACTCTCACTCTCCATGTGGCTCCTACTTTGCATGGGGCCACATTTTAATTAAAAAGAATGTTTTCTTATGTGCCACCGATACCCATCCAGACCTCCTTGCAGAGGTTTGCTCTGGTCCAAATGTGTACATATATAACAAATGGGTGCAAAGGGGTAAAGTAGCTGCAATTCGAATGTTATTGAAAATAAAACTTCAGCCTCTCCTGCTCGCAGGCTGTCTCCTTTTTTTACTTCAATTTTCAGAGCATTGTGAACACTGGATTTAAAAATATTTGCTGCTTCTGTTTTTTTCTTTTTTCTAGAATCATGCTGTAATAACATTGAGACTTCTCCAGAAGTCTCAAAAAAATTTAGATGATGAGAGATACTTAGATTAACTGACAAAACTTAAGTAAGAATAGGAAAATGCCTTCTTCCTTAGACCTCAAGATTTCACTGAAAGAAATTTGCTTTTGGTATTTTCCTTACATGGATTGAGCTTTTGAGCATAGATCCAATGGGGCAGATTAGAAGTTAATTATTCCCATTCACCTTGCAATATTTGAAATAATATAAGGTGCTGACATGAAGAATGTGTATTGGACCTTCACTGGAATAACAGTAATAAGCCCTTTTCCTTCTATTCCCAGGTAGCAGAGAAATAATACTACAGATAACAAGAAAAATATTCTTATGCTAACATTTCATTGAAAGATTCTGTACATTTAACAGAAATGTGAAAAATTTATTGCCTGTTTGTATCTTAATTCAAAATAATAAACTAATTAAATTTCTATAAATGGTAATCTATGTTTCTGTAAATTGCAATACAGAGAAAACAGTTCATACACTGAAAAGTTAAAAAATTCTGTAGGCAAACCCCTTCTGCACACAAAGGTCTCTTGCCCTAACTCTACAGTTTTGTATTTCAGGTCAAAAATATTGGTCATAGGTGATCTTGGAGGGGTGCTACAGTATTCTATATGTCAAAAAGATTGTCCCTCAGCTGCTCAGTGATCACACAGGAACAGTTCAAGTAAGCCAGATGTCACTGGCCTAGGTGACATGGTTATCATCGTCCCCCTTGCAGCAGCAAATCTGAGCGAAAAAATTAGTGCCTTCTCAGTTCCTCCAAATTGTCTGTTTATGTGTAATTTTGCCATTTTCCTTACAATACAGAGGTAGTATATATAGCCCCCCCTATAAAATGTGTATTTCTCTTTTAATTAAGTTCATTTGGCAGAAGGTGAGGAACAAACTGGCAGAACTGGGAATGTCTTGGCAGGCAGTAACAGGATCCAATTCTGCCCCTTGACAGTCCTGCTAGTCCATCCCTGGCTATTCTCCTAGATGCTGCCAGCACATTACAACTGTCATTCTAACATTTAAGCAAAATTCTTCCAAGTCAGAGTAAGCTGTAAGTCACTGTAACTATTTTTCATCACAATACAAGATGTGGGTGATTCAGCATCTATGCCCTTTTCAGATCCCAAGTTCCCAGCAGTTCCAGCAGAGGCACTATCACTGTGCCAGGAGGCACTGTGGAGAGTTAGCTGCGAGTTATCAAGCGTTAGGAAGAAGTTGAAAGCACTTGACCAACTCCTGCTAAGAACACACAAAAAGTTGTTGAGCCAAGAAAACGGCCAAAGATCAGTACAGAAAATATGGCATTAACAAAGATACCAATTGAAAAAGACCTTTAGAATAATAAGCCTCTGCTCTCAAACAGAAGAGGTCACTGTCAGCTTCATTTGCCTTTTTATTGAAGTAAACATGAAAACCTCAGATGTGTGTGTGAACACTATGAAGAAAAAAGAATTCAGGGCATATGCGTACCTTGTTTATATTTTAAGAGTTTTCTAAAAATATGATTTCCAAGAGGTTCCAACCTTTTCTTCCAGACACTAGGTTTTCTACACAGATATACAACTTGTCAAACAGCCTTTGTAGTGCAATGTGAGCACCAAGGCAAGAATATGTATCACTTACTGTCTTGATCCAAACCTTTAAGGTTTACTTTGCTTTGGTTGGCTCAGATCACTACTTAGAAATCTTTCTCCAAAAAACAAGTATACCCTTACTAAGAAACTAGGTTCAAAGTACTTCTGGTTTCCAGGGAACACCAGTATCAACTGCAATGGGAAGTTCAGAGGTGGAGACTTTCTCAGCAGGGAGTGAACCAGGAGTAGGAAGCCTGAGAAGGAGAGATGGAGATTAATTGAGGAAGTGAATAGCACTGAGATGGAGAGCCAGAGCTGAGACAGGTTGCAAATGAGATAGAAGGGACAATCCTGATCATCGCCAGGAATTTAGGATACTCATCGTTACTCTTCTAGTATCACAGCAAGAATGTCTGAATCTGGCTCACAGACAGACCCATTGCTATTCAGTCCTGGGCCACAGGCTATAAACAAACTACCTCAATATTGCCTGTTCTGTTCACAAAGGTCTGGGCCACATCAACACCAGTAAACAAAATTCACCAAGGAATATTCTCTTACCATGAGGCCAACATGCACAGCCTGTCCAAACAACTCTCTGGACAAATCTCTCCTCCAAAATAGGGTGGCTACATCCAAGATGCTGCTGATGGGTCTTGTCTTTAGCCTCAGCCACCACTTGTCTGTGTTTAGGAAGTGCCTGAGAGACAGACAGTTTTGGCCCCAAGCAAAATAAAGCAGTGACAAAACCCCCTATGCTAACAATTTAACAATATGAGAAATAATAAAATCTGTGAATTGGAGAATAACAATCTGTGGACAATATTAAGATCCGTGCACTGCACAATTTTGTTTACTAGTATAGAAGTAGCATGGGTCCTTATTTACAGTCTGGTTGAAAACATATCTGTCATTTCTAATTTAAAAGCAATAAAGGAAAGGAGAAAGGGAAAGGAGAAAGAGAGAGAAAGCTAGACAAAGAAAAATGAATTAAAGGAAGAACAAAAAAAGAGCTCAGAGAAGCAGTCTGAAAAATCAACACAAAATCTGTGTTAAAAAGACAGTGGAACATATGTGTACTCTCAGATGAAGAAGAGCTCATCTCAAATTGCTGTGTGGGACACAAATATCTAGCTTCTGGCCCTGTAAAAACAAAAATCCTGATGTTTTGCAATCCTGGATACAAACAAAATACTTCTCCTTTCAGTGTTATTAATATTGTTATCTAGACTTAAATCTGGGAGACACAACATGAGGATGAGAAACAACTTTTGGAAATCTAGTGAGTAGCTATTGAAAAAATACTAACTCCTTACTTTGCAACAGATATTTGTACTTAACACTGCAAAACTTGGAGTGCTGGAAGCTGGAGCCTCATGCAGTACTGATGAGAAGCAGCTCTGCTGCCCCAATATTTGACCGCTTGGTTGTTGTGGCTTCAAAATGGGACTTTCAAATGCACAACTGGGAATTAATACACGTTACAAGAGTGAACTGGTTCTTTGCTGCCCTTCATTACAGCTCTCACAGATGATTGCATGAGCTTAGTGGTAGGGGTGTTTAAAATCCATCGGTCCAGCTCAGGACTGGCTCTTCCCATGTTGGCACTGATGTAAATCACTCTTGGGACCACAGGGCAAGGACAGGCAGCTAAACCCCTCCCAAGTGCCCTTGTGGAGGCAGCTCTACATGTAACTCCAACAGCATGAGCCCACGTTTGCGATGCTGTCACTGGTAAATTTGTAGAAACATTAGTAAATCAGAAGTTCCAAAAGACCTTTGGGAGCTATCACAGCACAAAGAAAAGCAATATTTTGATCTCTCTCTTGCTTAATTTCTCACTTTTGGATTCTAATATCGCTGCTGAAATAGGATAGTATCGCAGGCCAGAATGGGTACTATGGGAAATTAATTTATGCCTAAACATGAGTAATTCAAGATGTGTCCTGCTTACAGCTTCCCCCTCAAAAAAGTGGATTGCATCCCTCAGCTGCCCTTCCCTTGTTGCACTCCCATCATGTGTACAGCTCAGTTTTGGCAATGTTTGTCTCTATTCTCCAAGAGGGCAGTTTTTTACTACCTGTAGTTCCTCTGCAGCACAGCTCACAGACAATTACTGCCTCATCAGGTTTCCAAAATGTTCTCTATCCATCTTACCCATTCTTTTCACCAGTTATTGTCAGGAGCTTTACATATTTGATAGCATAATCTTCCTTTGCTTATTATTTGTTTTTATTATTATTGTACCATTATAATCTCATTATAGTCTTTTCTAGTTTCAATTATTGTATTTATTTTTTTCTGAGTCACTGTAATTGCTTTTAGTTTTTAATAATGTTTAAAATTTCCACTCTCTGAAGCACACATTATCATTCCCATTATAAAATTCAGTTAAGAGGTTGTCAACAATCTTGGTTTGCACTATTCTTGGATTGATCTTCTTGACATGCACGATGCACAGAGCCTCCCTTGCGAATGCCTCCAGCCTACAAAAGTAGATTCACTTTTAAACAACAAGCTCATCAGCATATAAGAACTCATAGGAGAACTGGTCTTCATATTTGTGTGGAAGAGAAGTAAAGCCTAGGAGCATTATGAACTTATTTTCCAGTCCACCCAACTGTGGGAATTAGTGGTTTTCTAGACTTGGTAAGGTCACAGTTTTATGACAAGACTCTGAACTTCTGAGACTGAGTGACCATTAACTTTACAAAACATAATCACATGAATAAAGTGTAATAAAGTAACTCCCCTCTAACAGAAAATAAGAAGACATTCTCCTCATTTCCCTACTATTTCTCTCAAATGTAAGATTAAGGGTATATCCACCAATCACACACAAACCCTCCCAAAGAAAAATTAAGTAAATAAGATCTGAAAATCAATCCTGAAATGTTTTCCTGCACAGGAATCCTGTTAACTGTCAGGAATCCACTTAAAATCAGTACAGCTTTCCTTGGTTGCATGGATTTTCCCTGAGAAAAGTTTGCAGAAGAGTTGATTCAAATTCTAATGATGCAGTTATTTAGCTAACAGAGATATCTTCACTATGACATCTGATTAAATTAATTTACATGTTTCTGATTTACCAGGATTGATAGAAATAGAACTAAATGTAACAAAAATGCATTGATATTGCAATATAGGATGGGTTTTCTTAAAAAGAAGAAAAAAAGTTTCATTGCTCTCTTGTGTCAGCAACACACTTATGTAGTAAAAATACTTTTAAAACATTGGGGTTTCCTTTTTTAAATTAACTTTGGACTCTGACTCTAATTCACCAAAAACTTGGCAACAGCCTGAGCCCTTGTTTATCTAGGAACATTATTTAAAGATGTGCATAAGTCCCACTGTAACAATGGCAGAATTTTCATATGCAACAGGAAAAGTACTGGACTACTCTGCTCAGGAAACACTTCACAGTGTTTTGAGAAACAGGCCTCAGAACTTAATCCTGTATAAGTAAGTGACATTCAGAGTACATATCACAAGCATGTAATATTTCCATACTTTTAAATTTTGTCTTTGAATTCAGCATTTAGATGGTTTAGGACACAGCACATGCATTTACTTGTGTGCAAAACTAGATTAGAAAAAATGTTGAGTATTTTGTGATACAGGATCACTGGAAGGGGAGGAAGATGGCTCTAGTGGATAGGTGTGTTTCTCAGCAAGGCACAGCTTGACATCCTGTTATTCCATATTGCACTTAACATCCAGATTAATTCAGAGATACTGCTATGAAATTGCTCTTCAGCTTGTTCATCTGCATAACTAATGATCACTTTAGAGACAGAAAGATCCATCCATGATAACATCAAGATAAAAGTTAAAAGTTCTGAAGTTACAGACAGCTGGGAATAAGATAGTAATTTAAGTGTAATTTGGGGGAGAATATGCAGGCTACACTGTACATGTAACAGTGTGATGAAGAAAGCATTTTGGCCAGCTCCTGAAGCCCTTAATTACCGGAAAGGCTACTCACATACAGCTTATCGTTTCACAAAGAGCTGGAAAGGATCATTAAATCATCTAGTTTAGTCTCTATTTCTCCACAGACATCTACATTTTACACAAAAACTCCAGTTAACGTGGTTGTTTAAATCATAACCTTTTAAAGAGACACACATCCGCTCTATCTAGTGGTCTTGTTGGCAGCAGCATCTGCATCCTGGCCACTGAAACACCAATGCCTAAAGCATTTGCAGAAAAATTACACACAATAAATTTTTTTTAAAAAAATCAGTGTAGATAATATAACAAAGAGAGGGAAAAGGCAGTTCTGTATTTTTAAAATGTAGTGCCTCACTACAGCTAATATCTATTTTTATATTTAGCAAAATTGGCAAACAGCAATTACAGTCTTAAAGGCAATCAGTGCATGCACCCAGCTATGCAAGTAAATAAGTATAACAGCACAGATGAAGATCTTCACATTTACCTGAAGTGAATTAGCAAGGTGTTTGAATGGCAAGTACCCTGCAGATTCCCATAAACCGAAGTCAAAAAGCCTAAGGAGCCTAGTGTTCAAAAGGGTTACCATTTGTCTAGGTATCATAATGCATATCTCACGCACTGTCTACAAATACACCTCTGACTTGAAAGGCCTGGCCACTCTTGAGCTGAAAGGGTCAAGCCAAAATTCCTCATGTACAACAGGTATGAGACAAAACAGATCTGAGCGAGAACTGTTCAGCGGTGAAGAATTTGCCATGGGAAATGGGCGTTCCACCTACCACGTACCATCAACACGCTCACCTTGGGGAAAAAAAAAAAAAAGCAAAAAAAAAAAAGCCTTATCTTTAGTCTGTCTTGTTCTACTTTTCTCAGATAAATTGAAGAACCTGGTATTAGATGATGCTTTCACTCTGGAGTGATGCTCGTCTGGTTCAAGCAAACTAAACCTCTGTTTCTGAAAAGCCGAAGATCAAGCTCTAAGTGTGACTGTGAGTCATTCTACCCAGACCTTAAGGGGTTATTTCTTCTTTTCTGCATGCCCATCCATTTTTCCAAGATCACTTAAAAAAGGCAAGCAAGAAAACTGTAATGTACTAATATCAACTTTGAGAATACCGTTTATAATGCTGAAACCCTTTCTGTTCACGAGCCCTCTATTTAAATACCGTATCAGTAAGTTAGCCCTTCAACTCCCAGCCTGATCTTGAAACTGTATGTTGTCCCTTGTCCAGCACCACAGAATACAAAAAGTTGAAATTTCCAAGAACATATTCTTTGCTTTTATAGTATTGTGACCTTCTTTTCTTGGCCCCAATGGCCATTTCATCTTCCCCTAAACAAAAATAATTCTGTTAGGAGGTGTCCAGTTTACTAGATGCAAATGAGATTGATTTATACAACTGTCCACTCTATTCATGGAGTTCCAATTTTTCATTTCAAATACAAGTTTTAGAATATTTTTGTTCATATTTACTTCCAGTTTAGTGCTGAATAGGGTTGAACCTCGTTCCACTTGTTACACAGCCATTCCAGAAACAGCCCTGTTTCACTGCCATCACAATAACCTTTTGAAATCTGTCTTTCAAACAGTGTCCAGCCTGTTAAGTTTGTGTTCTGCTGTAATAGACTGACGGTTTTAAAATCATCTGCATCAGGTCAAACAGTTTACAGCACTCTATACACATTTGGCTGAAAATAACTGAAACCTCGAAGAAAATTTCTGTTGGCAAGACCAACTCTCATAAAAACACGTGAAAACCCATTATAGAGTCTAAACCTGTAACTGTTTACTAGCAAAAAAAAAGATGAGACAGGACTGCTTTTGTATCAAATGAAACTGATTTGTTTCTGGAGTCATCCTGATTGTTGCTCTGAATACTGGTATAATACTGACACGTACACTTACACAGTTTTCTCAGTAACCCTTGAATTGTTCTAGGATTAGCAATGAACCAGAAAACTTTCTCAAACAACAGCTTCAGACTCTTGGATGTAAGTGACCTGACTCCACAGATACTAATGTAATTCCTAGATACCACTGTCACAGAAAGCCTAACTGACTTGCATAATACAAGACCTTCAACCTGAAAAGTCAAATACAGAATAGAAATATTTATTGAAACCCTCTAATTTCTTTCATCATCAACACTGTATCTTTCTGCAACTACAATGTGTTTTCTACTAAAATTTTTTGGTTCTTAATTTACTTAAAATCCTCCATTATACTTTGTTCAGCCAATTATATTTTATATTTTTCACTAATGACCGTAAGGGAATGCACTTTTAAGTGCTTTGCTATATCAGGTCCTCGTCAAGGAAGCAGTCAGGCCTACAGAAACTTTCCTGTCTATGGTGACAGAAGGCCCAGGAGTCACTTCCATATCATTTTAATCCATGCAGCCATATTTGGAAATATTCTTTGCATTTGTTAACCAACCTGAGGTGATGCTGAGCAAAGGAAATCTCATTGAACAATAAAATATTACATTAATAGATGATCTAGAAGAATTAATGAACATCCCAGACAGAGATAAAGCTACTTTTGGATTGCAAACCAGTAGTCAGACATAAAATCTAATGAAGAATATTTTTAAAAATTAAAAAATTAAGTAAATGCTTCCAAAGACCTCAAGAAGTTAAAATTGGGCTATAGTTTCTTCAGGCCTCTTCATTAAAAAAAAAAAAAAATCAACTAGCACACACGGTCTGAAAAAAAGTTGATTAGGTTTTAATATTAAGAAATCTCCACGAGAAAAAACCTAGATGGAAGGCAATTATGCAGCCTTTACTATAGGAATATATGCCCTTTAATTCATTTGCATAAAATACTTAATGTTCAAAAACATCATTGCAGCAATACGCATAAATGGATTTGTTTATTTTGTATAACATAAGAAAACAGAGTCATTAAACTCCTACAGATTTACTTCTCAGTGTGTAATTTGAATGTGAACATATTCAATTAAAAACACTTAAGTAATGAAAACAACGATTATCACTGGGATGATAGTTGTTTTATAAAAATATGCCAATATGAAATGCAGAAATATTCCAGGGTCACTGTAGTCAGTCAACCGATTTTTTACTGTCATTTACACATTGACTGCTGAACTTCCAGTATTATATGTGCATCCCAAAGTCAATAACTATAACATAAATGAAGCTTTCACGTTAAAAATTCCAAGGCTGAAATTAATGAGAATAGGCTAAATGTGCTTCTTGTCCTTCTGCAAAGATTGCTTCTAAATAAATTCAACAGGATTAACTAGATAATATGGAAAAGGAGACATACAGAAACAAGAATACTTTTTAAAAGTTCTCATTTTACCACAGATGGAGGACTGAGGGAAGGAAAGAATGGAGAAAAACTATATTTGATAATGAAGAAGTTATCATGCCCTAATTACTATTTAACTAGAAGACAATCCAGACAAGTGAATATACAACTGACTTCCTAAAACAGCTTTTAAACTAGAACTCCCTTCTTATGCTTACAGTTCACACATCTTAAGAAGAATTAATTTGTTGGGGCTGCTGTGTTGGCCTATGTCATTTGCTTTACAAATCATATCAGAAACAGAGGCAAATGTTTAATAACATTTTTAAAAGTTTTAATTTGGAGTTAAAAATAACTACAAGACAAACATTCTTGTGATCTACAAACTCTAACATTTTCTTACTGCTGAAAAAGGAAATTTCAATGCATCATACCACACTTGAGGAAAGGACTTTGAAAGACAGAGTCCGAGGCAAGATTTACCTTTTCCCAAGAAGTCTGGAAAAAAATGGTCAAGCACCAAGAAACTATTTTAACTTTTTTTTCCTTGGAGCAGAGAAATCTCTGATCAAGGGCACTAGTTTCCAGCTACGTAAAATGCCATTGAGAAAAGAGATAACAGTCACCTCTCCATGTATGTGGTGGACTGAATGATAATACTAACTTTAAAGTTGCAGCAGGGCATATTCATTTTGAAAAATTTTGCACAATATCTAACAGTAAGACTAATCAAATACAGAAATCAAACATCGACCTACATTGCTTCAGAAAACTGTGGAACCTATCAAAGGAATGACCTCCAGGCATGCACAAGCTGAGTTTGAGCTTGAGCTGAACAAGGGGAAGAGACTACACAAAGTGTTCAAATCCTTCTCCTAGACCTCAAGACTAGAGGTCTTCTGTGATTATTTGAACGAGTTAAAATGGAAAAGTACATGAAAAACCTGTGGCCATCAAATTAGACAAATAGAATTACAATGAAAAATGCAGTTTTGTACTGGATTAAACAACATGCCCTAGGTCAAACTCTTGCATATATCACATTCTCCAAAAAGTCAAAATGAACATAAAATAATTTCATTAAACTACATGCAGAATTAATCATCAATACCATAAGAAATTGTGAGTATAGGCAGATTGTGTTATAAGTCAACAATTACCATCCACAAGGAGGATATCAAATGTTCCAGTAAAAAACATGCTCTTGAAGACACAGAGGGAGATACTACTCAACTGTACCGGAGACCCTAAACTATGGACAAGTCTTCTCATCATCTAAGAATTTAGGAAATGCCAATCCAGGATACTTGGAAAGGAAGAATATTTCTGAAAAAATTCGTAATAGGAAGCAATTGTGTTAGAGAAGACATGCTGCTTGTGGGAGTCTGGAAACTCAGTCCAAAGAGCAACAGCACTCCGGTATGACTGCCCTACCTTCACCCTGACTGGCAGGGTGCAAATAGAAAAGACAGTGAAGTTAAGAGAATGGATGTAACTTTCAGCCTTACCCTTATTGTGCACCCCTCAAACAAAAAAAAAAAAAAACAAACATGTCTTGTTTCTGTTGCAAAATGAGCTGACTCTTGGCACTCCATCCCATCCTATTCATACAGCTTGAGAAACAATTCAGGAATTAATGTTCTGTGCACACGTGCCCAATGCCAGGAGGAAGAAAACAGGAACAAAATGCCAAAATATTTGCATTGCAAGTGAAAAGTCACAGGTTCTCCTAGAATGCTCAAGGTTAAGACTTGGCTAACATCAGGTTCCTTGAATGGGAAAATAAATATTTATGGTATGGTATTTATAACTTAGTCAAAAGATCCAACAGGAAGGCAACAAAATTCAAGTTAAATAACGACACAGTTTTGTAGGAAGCCATATGTCTTCTAAAATGCCAAGCAAAGATGTCAGTGACAGTTAAGGATGCTCTGCAGTTTACTGTTGAGAGTAATTTGTCAATAACTTGCATGATGATATGCTAAAAGTTTTTTTTCTGAGAAATCAGCTGAGCATTACACAATGTCAAATAGCTAAAAATCTGCTAGTCCAGAAGACTACATTACTCAAGTGTAAGTATAGTGAGTATCAACCTGGGAAGTGTTTCTTACATGATTAAAAAAACAGACAGAAAGAAAAATTCACGTAGGTTATAAAGAACAAAATTAGAATGTCAAGAAGAAAGGTGGAAAAAACGGAGAGAAAATAATAAGTGCATAAAATCCTATAGGGAACTGCAAAACATTAGGCATGGAAATCAGCAAAATATCTAATAAAGTGATAAAGCTGCCAAATAAAAAAAAAGAATGAAAAGAACTACTAACAAGGGAGAAGACTGGAGTTATTGACTACACTGAGTTATGAAAGGCCCTAAGGAAAAGGAAAACACAAAACATGAGAGAATATATCTGTGATCCGTGATGCTCCTGAGTTAACAAAATAAAAATAATGAAATGGCATAGGATGTCTTCCACAAGGATTTAAACAGTAGAGTGTCAAAAGAAGAAGGATGACTACAGTCTCCCCACACATAAATTACTTAAGTAAACAAGTAATAGACCTGCTCTAGCATAAAACAGTGAATGCAGCCCAGGAACTGTTACCTGTAATGGTTTCCAGCAGAGTAGTATCTTCACAGCTTCAAGGCTGGGATTTTCAAAACATCCACCTTAAGGCCAAAATCTGCCTTCACTATGAAGGTGAACCTCATGCCAATTAAAAGGACAAGCAATAAAATCTCTCTCAGAGTTTACTCTTTCTTGAATTTTAATTCAAATAACGTGAAGTCCAACCAAAACAAAAAAAACCCCCATAGAATCATAGAATGGTTTGGGTTGAAAGAGACCTTCAAAGATCATCTAGTCCAATCCCCCTGCCATGGGCAGGGACACCTTCCACTAGACCAGGTTGCTCAAAGCTCCATCCAACCTGACTTTGAACACTTCCAATGATGGGGCATCCACAAATTCTCTTCTTCCAGTGTCTCATCACTCTCATTGTAAAAATATCCTTCCTTATATCCAATCTAAACCTACTCTTTTCCAGTTTAAAACCACTGCCCCTTTCCCTGTCACTACAGGCCTTGGTAAAAAGTATTTTCCTGTCTTTCTTATAAGCCTCCTTTATATATTGAATGATGCAATCTATTTTCTTTCAAGTTAACACAAGAAATGGAAAGATAATCATATTGAAGGCTTCCAATCTGCCCCCCATGAGAAAATCAACAAAATAAAATACTATTATTTCCTTCAAAACATATTCTCTGCCTATGCAGGCTGACGTGCCTTCATTAGCACCTTGAGTTCATAGTTATGAAGAAGTTTGTCTCAGCATGGGAGGCTCCCTCACAGAGCCAGTCTCTCAAAGTGGTAGAAAGAATTTGAAGAGTCCCTTCATCAGTAAAATCTGATGGCCTGTGTAAAGAAGCTCTGATCTGGATAATACCAAGACACATGTGTTTGCACAGACAGAAGTAGATATTTTAAGCATCATCCAACAGCTTACTTCTTATTTGATATCAAAGGATTTTGTACCTTTGAAGAGCACCATTTGTTGTCATTGTATCCAAAATCCAAAATGTTTCCAAATCAGATATATTATCTCATTCCTTGTAGCAACAAAGATATTCAGAATACCACTAAAGAATCTGAAAAACAAAACCTACAGATTGGGGGTTTGGTGTCTCCCACCTCTACCATCACCAGAAGAACAGCAAAGCTTCGAGCAGTTTGCTTCTCCAGATCAACATCTTTCCTTCATTAGCCCCCCCATACACATCAATTTTTTTTTTTTGTTAGAGCATTTTAAAAAGTGACTACCATTAAATAGTTATCAACTGATTTTGTTAAATAATTAACCAGCAGGTCTTCCATGAAATAAGCATCATAAATTGTCCATTAAAAAAAAAAAAAAGTATCTTGCTTATTGTATGGCAGTTGTCTATAAGTTGCTGAAGTGTATTTAAACTTGCAAACTGAAGTAAAGATGACTGCCTCATTGTTATCCTGTAGCCCAGAGGAAGGCTTCAGAGTAAATTCCCAGCAGCCTGAGTGCCAGCAGTCTTTTCACCACACCAAAACCAAACAGGGTTCCCCCATCCTAACTCGGACTATTGGAGCTTTGACTTTTTCAGTCCCCATAAACTGCTCCAGAAGTACAGCACAGGCATATCACTCACTGAGCCACTTAAAAATTTATCCACCGTTATAATCTTTGAAAACATGACTACCCCCTTCAGCAGTAGTAAGTCATCTTGAAACTGCTTTCACAGAAGGAAGGTTCATTTCTAAAACAGAAAGCAAGATAGGTAATCATGTGGAAATTTCATTGTTTTATCAGCGAGTATGAAGTTTGCCTCCTCAACTCAAGCTCCCCAGTTTGACACACATGCTTGCAAGACACATGGTCCTCAGAGCTGAAGGGGATACATCGTGTGCTCCTGCCCGCAACCTGCCAATCCTGCCAGGCAGAGCAGGGGTAGGCTGAGGTCAGTCTCCTCACTGTCTGTGCAGCATCTGGCAGTCCAGAACGTACAGAGTTCTCGTTGCTGTGCAACATACTTCAAGGACCACAATTGTGCATTGCTGTAGAAGATGACACTCCACTTTGTGAGATGTAATTTATTCCATGAAAGGCATACTCTTTATTCTTAGACCCATCCATGCCCCTGGAAGACCATGCCACATAAGCATGTTCAAATGAATCACAGGCAAAAGAAGTTTCTATTTTCTGCACTAGCTAGGAATAAGTGTACTTCTGCACTTTAAGATTTTCCTATTTCTGAAGCACTTTATAAACATTACTAAGTACTCACTACTCTTCTCTGATCTAAGCAAGCATTACCAGCAGTAATATGCTAACCACTGGCACATGCCACCCCACCACTGGATTAAGAAAATTATTAAAGATCACAATAAAAGTCCTCGAAGCTAGAAGATGTCTTCAGTGAAACTGAAATAGATACTTTAATGTTCAGATGGTCAAATGCATAATACCTGTCACCAGACTAATTTGGACAGATATTAATAAAATGAATGTCCTGCTAAAGATGAGGCTTATAATAGAGTGCATTTGTTTACTGTGTCTTCTTACTATTACAGTTTCCATAGAAACAGCAGAGAGTTAGAAAATTTCAGCACTGGGCAACATATTCTAATGATCTTTTTTTAAAGAATCATTATATGTATTTGGTGCAAATAGAATACATCAGCAGGACGTATACTCAGGTAATACGAAACACGGACCACTAGTCCTAATGCAGATGTGCTCATGACTACATGATTTCTAAGTCTTTATGGCAACACTAAGGACACTTCAACACATATTAGTAACAGTCCACACCATGCTGGTTCTTCCTCTTCAGGCTTTTCAATTTCTTAATGCTTCCTTCAACTGCCCTCCAAATGAGCAGGGGAGCAAAAAGTAGTGAAGCATTTTCAAAATATACTTCCCTTTCCCTGAAGTTTATGTGATATCTTATGCCTTACATTTATAATCACCTACAGCTTAACCATGATGTAATTTCTTATGCCTTGTGGGCTGATTTCTGTGACTCACAATTTCCAAATATACTTGTGAAGGTGGTTCATGAATTAAACTTCTGTCAGCTGAAGCCTCCACCATTGTTCTGCCCATGTTCAGTATGGAAGCTCCTGGTACAGTACAGACGATCAGTCCTCCGTTCATAAAGGACATTCAGGAAGCCACTATATAAGGTAAGAAAGACTGCAAATGCCCCCATGGCTTTTCCTCATGCCACCGTCATTCTTTGGTAAGTTAGGTTCCCTATATAAACCACTGAAAATCTTTAGATGATTCATCCCTGGGGCTTGCTGTCAGATGAGGACAGTTGTGAGTTATACTTCCTCTAGTTTCTCTGCTGCTGTACTCTTACGCCTCATGTCTTCCCTGATTTTAAGCTGTGTCCAGATAAGACTTGGGGGAAGCTGGGACAGAAGCCTTGGTCAACTACAAATTCAAACATCCTCACTTAAGCACTTAACTACCTACATGTAGCAAAACAATGTATTTTAATAAAAGTGATACAATCTACAAGTAGCAACATGCATATAAACTCATAATATTATTTTCACAGAGGTATATTGAAATATCACCTTCCTTTATGGTAAAACATCTTCACCTTCTCTGCTCCTTCCCTGCCCCAATGACCTTTATCCCGAGGATAAGCTAACAGGACAGTTCTAGGCTCTTACTCTGCTTTTCCCTGCTTAACAGCACCACTCCTCTTGGCTGGCAGTTTGGGAGAGATTCTCTGGAGATACAGCTGCTGTCTTACCCAATGCAAAGTCATACTGAGATGACTAAGCCACATGTGTGGAAGCATTTGCTACCATTTAATCTCAAGTGCAGCATGTGCAGCACTGTCTCTGGTAATACACTTCTACAGCAAGCACCACTAACAGCTTTGGGGATCATATGCATTATTGGTGCAGAAGTATTTGATATTTCCCATCATGACAGAAAGGAGGCAAGTGGTTAAATTACTGCCTGTTGTGAATGATTGTAGACATTAGCAGGTGTTATTTATAGTGCCTATTATGTTATAGTATCCCAAAAGACAGGAGAACCACGTCATACAGCATTACTACAAATAAAATCATTGTAGCCTGAAAAAGCATTTTAAGCATAGAGAACACTTTAGTTTATCTTTAAAGCATGAACAGCTCAGAAGTTTTGATAATAAAATGTATGTTTTAGTACTCCCACCCCAGCAGCTAATACAAGAAGAAATAGAAAGGACAGGAAATATAATTCCCATTTTTAAAAAGTAAAAAAAGGAAGACTCAGGGAACTACAGGCCAGTCAGTGTCACCTCTGTGCCTGGAAAGATCATGGAGCAGATCGTCCTGGAAACTATGGTAGGGCATATGGAAAGTAAGGAGGTGATTGGTGTAAGCCAACATGGCTTCACTAAGGGCAAATTGTGTCTGACAAATATGGTGGCCTTGTGTGACGGGTTTACAGTGTTGGCGGATAAGGGAAGAGCAACTGACACCATCTACCTGGATTTTTGCAAAGCATTTGACAGTCCCACACGACGTCCTTGCCTCTAAATTGGAGAGGCATGGAGTTTATGGATGGACCATTCATTGGATAAGGAATTGGTTGGATGGTCACACTCAAAGTGCTGCAGTCAGCAGCTCAATGTCCAAGTAGAGAACACTGACAGTGGAATTCCTCAGAGATCATTATTGCGACCAGCGTTGCTTAATATCTTTGTCAGTGACATGGACAGAGGGATGGAGTGCACCCTCAGCAAGTTTGCCAATGACACCAAGCTGTGTGGTGCGGTCCACACACTGGAGGGAAGGGATGGGCCAGCCAGAGGGACCTGGACAGGCTGGAGAGGTGGGCCCATGCAAACAGCATGGAGTTCAACAAGGCCAAGTGCAAGGTCCTGCACATGGGTCAGGGCAATCCCAAGCACAAATACAGGCTGGGGATGAGTGGATTGAGAGCAGCCCTGGGGAGGAGGACTTGGTGGTGCACTTGCAGCCCAGAAGACCAACCGTATCCTGGGCTGCATCAAGAGAAGTGTGGCCAGCAGGTCGAGGGAGGGGATTTTTCCCCTCTACTCCACTCTCGTGAGACCCCACCTGCAGTACTGTGTTCAGCTCTGGGACCCTCAACATAAGAAGGACATAGACTTGTTGGAGTGAGTACAGAGGAGGACCATGAAGATGGTCAGGAGGCTGAAGCACCTCTCCTGTGAAGACAGGTTGATAGAGTTGCAGTTGTTCAGCCCAGAGGAGAGAAGGCTCCAGCAAGATCTTATAGCAGCCTTCCAGTACCTAAAGGGGGCCTACAAGAAAGATGAGGAGGGACTTTTTACAAGCACATGTAGTGATAAGAAAAGGGGTAATGGCTTTAAACTGACAGAGGGTAGATTCATATTAGATGTAAGGAAGTTCTTCGCAGTGAGGGTGGTGAGGCATTGGCACAGGTTGCCCAGAGAAGCTGTGGCTGCCCCCTCCCTGGCAGTGTTCAAGGCCAGGTTGAACGGGGCTCTGAGCAACCTGGTCTAGTGGAAGTTGTCCCTGCCCATGGCAGGGGGGTGGAACTAGATGATCTTCAAGGTCCCTTCCCAACCAAACCATTACTATGATTCTGGGATTATGGAAACAACTGAAGTGAATTTGGGAGAAAAGACTGATGGTCACTTCCAATGCTTTTTCCATTGCTTACTCCTCTCAGGACTGGGAGTCTTCCCAGATCATGAAAGGATATATTTTTATGATAACAGTTGAATTTCAATTTAAGGGAACAAGGAATATAATGAACATATTGAAAAACTGATAGCAAATAAACCATACCTATTTCTTCTATACTTTACAGAACTGAATTATGTACTATTAATGTATACTAGAGAAGAGATCTGTCATTACTTCCACATGCCTCAAAGTAGCTAGAGAGAGGCAAGACACTACTGAAACAGGGAACACAGATACTTTTGTGTAGGCACCCCTAAGACCTTTAAAAGGTGAGGGAATGGTTTCTTTTGGCACATGATCAAATTCCTTCAGTGGTAATGAAACATCAGTGTGGTCTGCTGTACCTATGTGAAACGAATAAATCCAAGAGTCCTGCAGCATTACAGTTATACTCCTCCTAGACCTATATGAATTTCCTGTACTCCTCGCCATTGACTGGTAATTGTTCTGGAAAACAGTACTAACATTTTACCTTAGTCACTGCATGAGTAGAAATGTCTATCTTTCGATTTCTCTGCTCAATTACATGTTCTTTAACTCTACCCACACAAGTGTTGGCCAAGTCATCCATTTTGGCAGTGGACTTCAAAACTATGTTCCTCTGTGAGAGAGTGCCTGTATATAGTACACTCACACACACACACACACACCTGACACACACACACCCTCCCCCAGTCCACGTGGTTTATGCACTGCCTGGACAACCGTTTCACAAATAGATGAAAGCACTAAAAACTAAAAATCCCAAACTCTGGCATATAGAAATCATTCCATATACTGCTTTCCTTTAGCAGTTCTTAGCCACATTACTAACATGACCAGTTATCAGAGCTGCCTGCGGTTTCTGTGGCTGCTGATATATACTTCTCTCTTCCTTTAGTAGCTGAGCTGTGTGCATTGGGAATGCTTTACAAAACATTTCAGAAATAAAGGTAAAGTAAGCTTTCTTGCAAGAGATGCTGTTTTCTGGAGACAATTTCCTTCCTACACACCTTCAGCCACCAGGGCTCTTATGATGTTAGGCAAAGAAACTGCAAACACAAATACGCACTCACATTTCTGTCTCTAGAATTGAGCTTCACTGCTTTAGAGCCCCTTCTTCATCACCGGCTCCCCCTACACATATGAGGGTGAGACTGTTGTGAAAGTGCCATTTTCCAGCTACTACATCTGGTCCTGAGAGCACAGGGATAGTCAGCACTCACCTTTCAGGGGAGCATATTTTATTGATCTTGGAACATTTAACCTGACATCTAAACATCAGTGAGATCTATTGCTCAGTTGTTTTTAAGACTACATAGTTTTGGGTGAAGCACAACTGTGACTTCTCAAAACAGTTAATAAGAGAGGAAAAACATCTCACAGGAGGAGCTAGGTGTAGCAGAGGACCTTGAACACCAAAAAGGACTTTGACTATGCTAGCAGCCAGCTAAGATATCGTGTAAAGACTGAAGAATCAGGGCACTGTGCTGTGACCATGCTTATTATTCCAGAATCAGAATGGCAGAGAGTTCTGCACCAGCTGGAATCTTAAAAGAGCTTTATGCTCACACATACCCAGAGTCTCCTGGCCTGTCCAATTATTTTAAGTGGACTAATATGTATTAATTAGTTCTATACCTTCAAGTCTTGATACTGAAGTCTGAGAACCTACTGATGTTGAGACAATAGACCTGACCCTTCCGAAGCCTGAGTCTGTCTCAAATTGTCTATATTTTTGCACCACATAGTGACAGGATTTTAGTGGAGTAAACTGGACAGCTCTATGTAGATACAAATCCAATAAAACAAGAGAGTCTTCTGGCTAATCTGAGACTGAAAGTGTATATTTCCTTATTCTAGCTAGACATCTAGAAGTACTAAGAAGTCTAAAATGACCTAAAGGATGCAAACTAACTTTCGAATATCATTTTTTTCATAGGCCGCATGTTTCCTCTTAACATAACTGAAAACTACCTGCTTTTCAGTGCCAAGTGTGCCTTATCCAGATTCTGTATCCCTGGGAGAAGTGAAACCCATGCCCTGGTCCCTTATGGCTATGCTCCCTGTGCTGCTGATCTTTGTAGATATGAGAGAAGGTACAGAAAAACACTGATGAAAAACAAGGTTTGAATAACAGGCTTACATTCACCATGTAGGCTGTGGTAAGGGGAAGAGAATCAGGAAATCAAGAAGTGAAAGCCCACCCACTCAGGAATATTAAAATAAAAGATTTTGGTATCTTTACTCAAACCTTCTGTTTTTTCACTATTTACATACATTCCTACTATCAGTTCATCTTTCCAGAACTGAACTAGTACTAAAGAAAAACAAGTAAACAAAAAAAGCCTTTCTTTTCCAAGTCTATAGCCATTGTTAACATACGCACTCAAATCAACCAAGTCTTCTGGAAGAAGAAAGGTCACAGAATAAAGTATATGCGAATTTCTGTAGTGTAAAAATGGGACTTTGGACGTTATCTAATCAAAGATGGTGCCATGTTTAAGGAACTGTCACATGTTGTGTTAGAGAACTGCTACACCATGCATTCTCTTCTAAACAAATCGGGGGGTTAAAAAAGGCTCATGTTTCAAAGAGTTTCAATCAAAACATGTCTAGTTTAGATGTATACAAGTGCAACATACACAGAGGAGGAGAGAATTGGAATTTATTAACCTAGATGACAAAGTTTAGCAAGAGGGAAGATAGGATAAACAGTCTTCAGGTGTATAAAAGTATCTGCAAGGAGCTGAGAAACAGGAGGCATCCATTGTCCACACAAGTTAATGATCTAAAGCTGCTGCAAGGAAGGCTAAGGTTATACATCAGGAAAAGTCTTCAGTGGTGAAGTCAGGGAAACTGAATAAAAGGTCTGGAAAGGCCACACAAGAATCTGTCAGGAAAGAGGCAGGTATAGCTGATCCTTCTTGAGGCATGGCATAGGCCTTCCTCCCCATTCCTGACTCCATGATAACTTGACTGGTCACTTCTGGCCAAAATAAAAGAAACAGAGTTCTGTCCTAGAGATTTTGGACCTCCTCTTCCCAAGGACAGTCTAACACAAAGCTGTGGCTGGGGTTCAGCTACCAGGAAAAGGGCAGAAGAGTATATATAAGAATATGCTGCTTGCAATAAGTAGAAATTTTACCTCACCATACACCCATCTGTACAGTGACTGCTCCACAGTCTTGATTTTGCTGATATAGTAGTGTCAGTAATGTGAAGGAAAAGAGGAGAGCAGGAATCTCCGGGGAAACATGAGAGTCTGAAGTTATGTTCCGAATGCATTAGATGGTATCCTTTGCTTCACTTTCAGTCCAGAGCATTTAAATTAGATCTTCCCCAAACTGGATATTTTCCTCCCCCAGGTTCATGTGGCACTATTCAATTAATTACTGTCAACGTTTTTCACAATGCAAGCTATGTCTGACAAGAAGTTCTGTCACAAATCATCACCTCTGCCACTGGGTATTGCTTCACACCCTTTCATCAGTTTATCTTTGCACAGCCCAGTTCACATCTCCTTTCTTCATCCTTTATGATATTCCCCAACACCTCTATATAGTTACAGTAATAGGTATTTCTCCTAACAGCTCAAATGACAGGTTTTATTTATTTTTTATTTTGCAAAATTTGGCATCATATGCCTAGCCAACTAAAAGCAAAACAACCTTGATACCAAGGTGTGAGAACTTCCAGATTAACTAGAAGATTAAGAAAATACTTGCTCTTGCTTTATTTTCACCCCTCCAATTCCCATTTCCATGGAAACTGTGCTGGAAAGTACCAGCAGGCAGCCTGCAGCTGAACATCTGAATGAGAATGCTCATGTTGAACTCAGCAAGCAGACAGCAGGTAAAATCTGCAAGAACTGTCTACAACCCTATAGCTATGTCTTGAAAGTAAAAGGACAATCTCAGTTTAAGCAAAGAACTTCTCAAGAGGATGATACATAACCCTAGTTAATATTCTTGCATTGCACCAGCTCATAATCTCACTTTCTCTTCTATAAAACGAAGGAACCAAATTTCTTTATCACAGCGGCACAATACAAAAATTCATCACAATTAATTAAGTACTTCAAAATGTTCAGATGGAAGATGATATGCTAGTGAATGTGGTAAGTTATTTTTGTAACAGGACTTTAGCTTCTGAACATTGTCCTGTAATTCATTCTGTGAAATCAAACTGGCTGTTGTACTGTTCATACATACACATTGTGAGCCCAGTCATTTGTATGGCTCTTCTTACAAACATCCATTGCATTTGAATAAATATATATACAAAAAAATGAACTAGGAGTTAGCACAATATTTTCTAGTTATAAAGCCCATTGCTTTTGAACACCAGTCCATACTCTTTTTATTTTAAAAGCTAATAAGGCAACAAAGTTGTAGATATATTTAAGGAAAAAAAAAAAAAAAAAGAAAAACCTGCTAATTTCTTTATCCTATTGAGTAAAGTTTAATGCAGGAATTCTTTGTAATACGATCTGAGGCTTTTGTCCTGTTCAATATTTGCTCTTCAAGCAACAGGAAGAAAAGCAAACAAGCGAAGGATGAAACATTACTGTCTTGGGTTATACTTTATCCAATGAAGAGACTGGTTATTATTAAACCTCTGCTTTTGTATACAAAGCAATTACCACTCTCTCAAGCAGATATTACTCATTCTTTGCAGAGAGCAGAACACTGGTCACACTTCTTTTCAGTGTAATTTTAGCCAATGCAGTAGACAAAAGAGAATGATTATAATGAAGGATTTAACGTCTTGTGCAAGTTCAGTATCAGCATACAAGAGCTGACCTGAAAATGGATGATGAAAAAACTTGAGACAGTATAAAGCTTTTCTTTCCCCTTCCTTCCTTCCTTCCTTCCAAAATCCAGGCAGCCAGATAGGTGCAGATGCTCTTTATAGTACCTATATTCTCTTTCACTATGAGAAGGGAAATTCAACCTTAAAGCATCAAAGAACATATCTGCCCAAGAAGCTGTTAGTGACTATTGATTCATTCCTTCCTCTGGGATCTTCAGTAGAAAAAATTAGCCCAAATTTCCAGTCCACAACATATTAAATTCACAGCTATGACGGAAAAGAATAGTACAGAAGCTGTTTGTGCAATTTCCTTGCATGACATAATTGTGTATTAAGAGCACAACAGCGGCAGACAGAGCACACAGCTATCAGCATCTCTGCAGTGCAAGAATGTCCATTTAACAACTGCAGCAGTGGTAAAAATCGCAGAGTGCCTTCTGTTAATGAGTCCCATTGATAACTCACGTTTTAGTGCACCAACTGTATTTGTGCTCACCTTGAGGATCATTTACTGTGCTAGATCACGATACAGGGAGCTCTTGGATTAAAAAAAAAAAAAGCAAACTCCAAATAAGTCACTTACTTATCTGGTCTAAGACTGCTTAAACACAGCATACACAAAAGTATAAGCTTTCATATATTTCCTCTTTTTAATTGCATGAAATTAACTATAGCTAAACAACCCCCATGTACTGCCTGAAGAGTTCTATTTCAAGAAAGACTGGAAATAGGAATACATTTTTAAAACACATAAATTAAAAAAATTATAAAGCAACCCACATCAGAGTATATTGACTCCTCTGTTTCAAAGCTGCATTCCTACCCCTCAATTTTTTATTTTTTTAAGCAATGCCAAAACAGGTTGTACTTAATGGCTATCTTCATTTCAAGGGTAGAAACTGAGTGTACTGCTCATACTGTGTGAACTTTTCTCTAAACAATTATCTTAACTTAGAACCTTGCTAAGGGAGAAGGTAGAGGGGAAAGACAGCCTTAGCATCTCTCTAAGGTTTACAGAAGTGACTGTTCAGTAACAAGAGGGACTTCTGACTTGGCTGAAGAGTTCCTGCTAGCAGGGGATTTGGGAAATATTTATAAAGGGAATTAGAGCTGGCTGCATGTGTACACAGGGGGTGGTGCGTGTCCATCAAAAGGGGTGGGTTATTTCTCCCAGCTGGAGTCGGAGAGAGAGGTTATAAATCAAGAAAATAAGCAAGCTGCTCCCCACCAGGTCATTAGTACCTTCACACTGTTTCCCCTTATGATCTTGTTAGTAACACCTGTACAGAGCATGTAACTGCTTTTCTTCCAATTAACTTTATAACTGCTAATGCATCCCAGTTGTTGCTGGCTGGTTAAGTTACAGGACATGGAAAGAAACTGAGAGGGATATCGATAGAGCTTCTTATAGTATACTTATGGCATATAAGAAGGAAATACAGAATAAAGGTGTCTACTCTGGGATCTTTTACTTCTTGAGGTACAGTGAAGGTGAAAAATACAGTTTCTGTATTCCAGCTAGCATGCATTATGCTAGTGCATGCTATATGAACTTTCAATTTAGTAATGAAAATATATTGATGATTAATGGAAAGCCACAAATAAATTAACACTTAAGAAATGAAACTGCACTATTAGAAAAGCCTATTGCAAGCAACCAAGTAGCAGCATTCAGTGTTTTATTTAGAGATTGAGATTTTGTATATGATGTTTGAAAAATGAATTGTTCTTTAACATTTGAAACACCTAATCTTGTTAAATACGTTGTGATCTTTCAAAACTGCTTTGCTGTGGAATGGCTGAATTAGAGTTTCTTATCCTCTCTTTTGAGAGGCTCTGCAGAAGGTGTTTTTATAACCACGTTATAAGCATTGAGAATAAAAGTTCATGGTAGAAGTACTAACACACTGTCACCAGTAGAAGGTGATCATTGCTCCCAGGTACCTTTATTTCCATGCATAGCTCTCTTCTCCAGTTTACACATACAGAATATCAATACTGACAGAGTTAAGTGTTACCACTTCAAACTCTTACACAGTGTAGGAAGGGACAATCCATACTACTTTTAAAGTTACTTGCATATATTCCCCAAGACTTAAGGTTAGGCTATGTCTACAGGGCAGTCAGATGAAAGGATGTCCTGGCAACACTGGCCCAATTGTTCCCAAGGGCTCATTTCTTTCTCTGGGGTGCAGTTCCTGTGCTAACAACGTGAAAGGGGCTGGTTATGGGGCCACTCATGAATGAGGAGCACAAGACCACCAAGATGGTCATGCCTGAACTGTTGAGTGGATATAAACAAGTGGGGAAGCTACTACTGCACTTCTTCCTTTCACCCATCCCTACTCCCTACAGCATCTGTGTTCTTCCTTAATGGTTTGGAGGTCTTATTTTATGCTTCTTGCCCTTTTTCTTCTCCCATACCTCTCCCTAGTTCCTGGTCCATCTCTCTTTATCCTTCGCTTCTTTTTATTAAGAACAGCACCTAAGTCTGCACATTGCCATATTCCTCTGCACATTGTTACTATTCCAGCAGCTGAACACAGACACAGACTTACAGCTTGCAATCAAGGCAATTTCTCTGTGCTCACTTAGTGAAAATGGAGCTGGACAAGATTTTATATGACGTATACATTTGAATGCAAATAGTGTGGTCCACATTTAAACAGATTTAATTAATGTCTTCTTTTTAGTTTGGACTAGTTGATTCAGACATTATCAAACTAGAAAATGGCTCATCTATCTCTAATAGATTCCATGAATCAAATTCAAAAATTCAGTTGTTCTTTTCCTCCAGAAAGGAGCCAAAAAATCCCCCACATCCTGTCTGAACTCTTCTCTTTCTCTCTGCCAAGTATTTAAACACCATAAATGGGGGAATGGGGAAAATGGAACACAGACATCATTTACTTTGCACCTGCTGGCAACTCCCAACTATATAACAGGTAAGCATAAAAATACTTACTGCAGCAGTCACACAGAAGCAATAGAAATTACAGTTATTTCCATACCTAACTGTGCTTGAGTTGTACCAGCAGTCGTTATGTACCAAAACTTGATAGGTTTCCTCTTCAAAGAGATTAGTTTAAAATTTTTAAAACCAAATTTTACATTAACAAGCTCCTCCCTTCTCCTATGTCCAAATGAAGGCACTTTTGAAGGTGACTGGGATTTTAGATAAATAGCTTTCTTGATATTGATAATAAAGGCATATTTCACCCTCTTTAGATAAATGGTCAGAATCTCACTGCCCGATACTAGGCCACCACTTCAGGTAACACTGGCTTTGACATCCACTTGATACACCTCACTACAAGTCAAGAAGAGTTTGGTTATCAAATGAATCTGGATCAAGTTCTTATATTGCAAATAAAAGAGAAGGAAAAAAAAAAAAAAAGATAACTGGCACAGGATATTAGTACAGGAGCACACACATTGGGTTGAGGTCATTATACCATGATTCCTTAGTCCAGTTTTCAGGAAACCTTGAAGTAATTATGAAGGCCAAAGCCTGCCTGTAATCTGTTCACTAATTATAAACTTCTAAATTCTTGCTTGAAGAGGTATATTATTAATGGTCTAATTATAGTACTTCTCCCATGTTCACAAATGAAAATGGAAAAGTGATTTTAAATTTCATTTGAGCAGTTTCAGGTAACCACAAGTCACACTACAATTCAACACAGTTGTACAGTTCTTTGTGCAATTACCCTTAGTGCAAACTGTGCCTGAAATACAAGAAATAGCAAGCCAAGGAACAAACTGGTTTATTTTAATTGTAGCTATTGGGGGAAAGGGGAATGAAGCCTTAAGGGCTGCAAGCAACCACATCAACCATATCAAAAATAAGCCGTATTTTTCCTCCTATGTCTCTGAAATTAGTCTGTTAAATCAAACTCACAATTGCATATGCAGTCACTTTCACCCAATTTATAAAATTATAAAAGGCATTTTAAAAGTTATTTTAAAATAAATTGCTTTTCCTGTAATAAAAGAATATAAAACTAAATCATCACTTTCTTCTCATCCATGTTATCGTTCTCATCAATTGATTTGTTCTGGTCACAAATGTATTACTTTAAATCTCCTTCTGCACAATAGCAAGGCATCATTAGTGATACTCCTGTCTACTCCTTTAGCCTTTCCTCTAGTCTCTGAAAAATAAGCATAAAGCAAGCATTTATCTGCAGAGCTACGCATAAGGCTTACTGCTCAGAACCCTTGTGAATCAACAGGACCAGACTGCAGAGTCCAGTATTAAACCCCTTTTCTTGCCAAAACTGTAACTTTATAATTAACAATAGAGACACTTCAGAACTTCACACAAATACCTTTATAAGCAAGCCTGATAGCAGTCTCTACAACAGCAATAGCTCCAGAAAATTAACAGAATATACAAAATCTTCACATGAAAGCAGGCAATTTAAACAAAATATCCAAGTTGTCACTCCCTAGAAGAGAAATTCAATGACCATAAATAGCAAACAGGAATTATTATTATTATTATTATTATTATTATTATTATTATTATTATTATTATTATCATACTATATTATCCAATTTGTATTTGCATTTCTCCAAACCATATTACCATATTAACCTATTAAGAAACAATTTTACCTGTGTTCCTGTCAGGTAAAATACAGCAATGCTTCTGCAGTATGCCAGGCAGAACCTGTTGCAACAAAGAAAGAGACGTTAATGTACATATATATTTTAACATCGTATGAAGAGCCGATGATTGCTGGAGCGCGTATCTGATCAAGCTTTGTGCTCACGTAATGCATCCAAATTAGTTATCATGTAATGCAAATGAGAACCCCACTCATTAAGAACTGCACACAGAGAAGAATCTTACAAAATTAGTTGCTTACTACCTGCCTGTAAAGTTAATTTCACACTCTCCCATGGACTACAATATTAAGAAGTGAGTAAAAGAACACCATAATTAAACATGCTCAACTTAGAAAGGCAGTATGTCATCAGTCAGTTAGGCTGCTGTTCCTGATTTTGTGTATGTGGCCCTGGGGTTATGAGCTCTAGCTTTTCATATATCACTCAGGACCAAATCCCAAAGCATAGCATTTCCCTCCTCACAGAGCCAATTCCAGCAGACAACACAAAACTCCAGAAGCTTGAGTAGGAAACTGAAGGGAACAGAGAGAGAGAGGATCCCAAGTTTGTAGTTCAGCATGTCCACTATGCTGAGGTGCTGCTTGAAGCCAGGAGAAATGCTGCAGGAGCCACGCACCACCCCTGGCCCTTCCTTACAGGCAGGATCTCACCATTCTTCACAGATTTATGCATTGAAGTCACATGTTTTTGTGTAGTCAACCAGCTTTGTTGCACCTACCAACAGCAACATGTACTTGAAGTACCCAAGACCTTATTTTAATCTGATGTTTAAATCTATAATTTACACTCTCTACAATGTTATCAGCATCAGTAAAAGTGTAGCTTAAAGATTAATGGATTTTCCTTTGCTTTTTCTGAGAAAAAGCCAATTAAAAATCATGCTCTGAGATGGCTTCATTAAATTTTCTCTTGCAGGTCAACATGCACCCTTTAAAGTCTTGAACATTTACAAAAAAAACAAAACCAGTTAGTTTCTACAGACAGGCAGCCAGCATAACCACTGTCTGGAAACTCTGGGCTTCTAACCTCTGAGAAGACCCCAAGCACCACCACACCTTGCACTAACTTTTGGAAATTTGGGAAGGAAAATACTTTAGGCTATAGAGACATTTTTATTTTTCACAAAGACTACTATTGCTGCTTGTCCAAGGTTAATAGCTAGGGATGAAACTGCTAAGAGTCAGACACGTACTGCCCCTGCAGCAGCACTGTACATCCCCATCCACCACTGCAGGACTTTTCCAATACACATTCCAGTAACCCCAGGGGCATGAACATCCCAGCTTGTGTGTCCTCCAGCACAACAAATTAAAGTCTTAAGAAAGACTTGCTGCACCATGCTTCCGACTGAATGTACACACACACAGAAGCAGGGCCACCACAAAACTGTGGGTTTATTGCCACTATAACCTGAAGACAGTCTGTAGTCAGAAAGCTGCCCTGGACAAAAAGCAGTGGGTAGAACTGACAGGGAAATTGTCCAAACAGCTAGGGATCTGGCCAGGAAGGCCAAAGCCCCAGTAGAATTAAATCTGTCAAGGGATGTCAAGGGCAAGAAGAAAAGCTTCTATGTCAGTGCTAAAAGGAAGACTAGAGAAGATTTGGGCTCTCTCCAGAAGGAAGAGGGAGACTGGTTACCTGGGACATGGAGAAGGCTGATGTACTCAACAACTTTTGTTTTCCTCGGTCTTCACTACCAGGGGCTCCAGCCATACCACCCATGACACAGAAGGCAAAGGAAGGTACTGGGAGAAGGAAGAACCACCCACTGTAAGAAAAGATCAGATTTAAGACCATGAAAGGACCTGAAGGTGCACAAGTCCATGGGACCTGATGAGATGCATCCACGGGTCCTGAGGGAACTGGTGGATGAAGTGGCAAAGCCACTATCCATCATATCTGAGAAGACATGGAGGTCCAGTAAAGTTCCCACTGACTGGATGTACTGGG
This sequence comes from Athene cunicularia, assembly GCF_003259725.1. Lineage (NCBI taxonomy): Eukaryota > Metazoa > Chordata > Aves > Strigiformes > Strigidae > Athene > Athene cunicularia. The sequence goes on along the minus strand of NW_020799097.1, from coordinate 22,043,702 downwards.
TCAGGCTGATCTGGAATTGGTTTTCCCCTATAGCAGCCCTCACGGTGCTGTGTTTTATGCTGGGAGCTGGCAGGGTGTTGGTAGCACCCTGGTGTTGTGGATACTGCTGAGCAGGGCTTACACAGCACCAAGGCTCTTTCTGACATTTCTCCCCTCAGTGGGACGGGGTGGGCAAGATCTTGGGAGGGGATACAGCCAGGACAGCTGACCCGAACTGACCAAAGGGATATTCCAGACCATGTGACGTCTGTTCAGTATAAAGCTGGGAGAAAGGAGGAAGGGGGTGGGGTCACCCTTGGTCCTCTGAGCCAACCACTACACATGCTGGAGCTCTGCTTCCTGAGAAGGCCCGACATCGCCTGTCCATGGAAGTAGAGAATAAAATTTTTTTTTAATTATTTTTTGCTTCCGCGCACAGACTTTTGCTGCGCTTTGCTTACGTTAAAACTGCTTTTGTTTTACCCACAAGAGTTGGGTGTTTTTCCTATCTCATTTTCTTTCCCCTTTTTGCCCTGTTGACAAAAAAGGGGGAAGGGAAGGAAGTGATACTGCAACTTGGTGGGTACCTGGCATTTAGCCAAGGTCAAACTACCACACTGGTAGGGCATATGGAAAATAAGGAGGTGACTGGTGACAGCCAAGATGGCTTCACTGAGTGCAAATCATGTATAACAAATTTAGTGTCCTTCTGCAATGGGGTTAGAGCATTGCTGGGTAAGGGAAGAGCAACCTGGACTTGTACAAAGCATTTGACACTGTCCCACATGATGTCCTTGCCTCTAAAATGGAGAGACATGGAATTAACAGATGGACCACTTGGTGGATAAGGAACTGGCTTGATGGCTGCACTCAAAATGTTGTGGTCAATACCTCAGTGTCCAAGTGGAGAGCAGTGACGAGTGGTGTTCCTCAGGGGTCGGTATTGGGACCGGCGATGTTTAACATCTTTGTTGGTGACATGGACAGAGGGATGGAGTGCACCCTCAGCAAGTTTGCCAACGACACCAAGGTGTGTAGTGCAGTCAACACACTGGAGGGAAGGGAGGGGCCATCCAGAGGGACCTTGACAGGCTTGAAACGTGGGCCCATACGAACCTCATGAAGCTCATCAAGGCCAAATGCAAGGTCCTGCACATGGGTCAGGGAAATCCCAAGCAAAAACATAGACTGGGTGATGAGTGGATTGAGAGCAGCCCTGTGGAGTAGACTTGAGGGTACTGATGGATGGAAAACTGACTACAAGCCAGCAATGTGTGCACACAGCCCAGAAAACCAACTGTATCCTGAGCTGAATCAGGAGAAGTGTGACCAGCAAGTTGAGGGAGATGATTTGTGGGTGCATATGCCGGGTCATGAACCTTCTGCTTCACTGACAATGTAAAAGTATCATCAGCATTTGGGTTAGAAGATTAACGACGTCTAAATAAATGACGCACTTGTGTTAGAAGACTAACGGCATCTAGATTAATGACAGCTAAAAGCAAAAGAATTTGTGCTTGTTAGGGAAGAAACAGGTAAGAAGGGATTCCTTAAAATAACAAAGCAGAAACTTATCTACTGGCTGAGCGTGGTTAGTAGTCCTTATCGAAAGTGCTGAGAGGAACCAGTTTTTGAAATGAGCATGCTCTAGAGCAACACACGGAATTGCTGTTATTTTTAGAATGTACAAGAATATATAAAAGGACTTGTTTTTCTAATAAATGTTGGAGCTGGACTGTTAACCATATTGGTGTGTGTCTTGTCTCACAGCCCCGTCCTGCAAATAAAGGGTTCCTTGCACCAATGATTCTTCCCCTCTACTCTGCTCTCGTGAGACCCACTTGATGTACTGTGTTCAGCTCTGGGGCCCCCAACGTAAGAAGGACATGGACCTGCTCAAGCAGGTCCAGAGGAGGCCACAAAGATGATCAGGGGCTGGAACACCTTCCCTATGAGGACAGGCTGAGAGAGTTGAGGTTGTTCAGTCTGGAGAAAGGGCCCTGTGGAGACCTTACTGCAGCTTTCCAGTACTTAAAGGGGGCCTACAGGCAAGACGGGGAGGGACTCTTTATCAGGGAGGGAAGTGAAAGGACAAGTGATAATATTTTTAAACTGGAAGAGAGTAGATTTAGATTAGATATGAGGAAGAAATTTTTTTATGATGAGGGTGGTGAGACACTGGAACAGGTTGCCCAGAGAAGCTGTGGATTCTCCCTCCCTGGAAGTGTTCAAGGCCAGGTTGGATGGGGCTTTGAGCACCTGATCTAGTTCATTGAGATGATATTTAAGGTCTCTTCTAACCCAAACCATTCTATGATTCAACGATTCTATAGTAAGAACTGTTCCCACCACCCCCCCAACTCCTCTAAACTCTACTGAAGATACAGCATTTAAATGTAAGCTCTTACAGAAATAATTCACTTGTTCTGGCATAATTCTGAAGTTAAGCTTGTGGATAAAAGGGAAGCCAAGTTGGTTCTAAGCAGCAGATGTCAGGCACAGGGTAACTGAGTCAGATCCCCAGAGATACATCTCAGGAGATCCCCCTCAACATCTTATCAGAAAACTGCTTTGTTGAAAATATAGTTTATGGTCACATTTGGGGCTGTATCACATTACTATACATACATCTTGTAAATCTGTTTTACTTGCTAAGTAGCTTATTTTCCTGACATTCCTTCTAGCTTACCCTTTCACAGAGGCACACATGCGGACTTTTGCCCAGGAGAGTTGTTGGCCTGGAACTGGAGGCTGCCAGACCAGTGCTTCCTTCCTTAGATATGACATAGCACCTCACGGGTCACCCACGGTCACTCTTGAAAGTCCACAAATATTGAAGGAAGAGGAAAATGTATGTTAGGTTCACAGCCACCTACTTCCAAGATGTGCGCCAGTCTTCTACTTCACTCTGTGGTAATCCCATTTAAGCAGCTCCCAGCACCCTGAGGTTAAGGTACTTGACATTATGGCTCCCTGTCTACAGGAACACCCTCACCTCAAGGCAGACCACGCTCAGGCGCATGTCTGGACATCTTGTACTTCTGAATTTCTGCATGCTCAGATATATCAGCTAAGTATCATCCTTTGTCATCTCTTCTGGTCTACACAAGACATTTCAATAAGCAAATTCCTTCCTTAAGTAGAAATCCTTCTCCCTTGAACTAGTCTCAAAACTAACCTGATTGCTTCAGGGAGGACTATTTGAGGGAACAAAGCAAGACTTGAACCAAAGTATCAGCTGGCTTTACCCCATTTCACAGGCAGCAGGCAGCTTGTATTTTAGGAAAAATCAATAGCATGAATAACAGTCTTCTGAAAATGACACTTGTCATTCTACAGAGTTTCTTAAATTTTAAAATAAAAAGAGGGAATAATTCTTAGGAGTACAATGTCATACATACAAACTATAGAATTTTCCTTATGGCCATGGATAAAAATAACAACACAGTGTTATAGGCATCAAAAGCATAAAAATTAGAAGTAGAGAACAAAGAAATCCTAAAATGAACAGAGACAGTCTTTCAAAGCAGGGTAACACAAAGACTGAATTTAAAAAATGCAGCCTTACTCAGACATAAAGTAACATTTAGCTCCTAGTGAATCTGTCAGATTTTCTTCCCCACATTCATGAACCATGGAGAAGCATTATGAATTTATTATGAGCATCCAGTTAATCAAATTAAGACAGAAATTAAAAGAGACAGAAAAAGCATGGAAAAAAAAAAAAAAAAAAAAAGGTCTAGAACATAATTTTTCCTTCCTGGTAGAATGGATATAGATAAAAGAATAGTCATACTGAAAAGCACAAGCTGGAGAAACATTTATTTGTCCCTTCCCTTCACTCTCTTAAGTACGCAAACAGCATGGCAGAGGTTAAAACAATGCTTCCTTCTCCCCAGCCCTTTAGCATGTTTACCCTGAACAAAGCCAGTTTCTGGCTGGTAGGAGTTTGATATCAACCTCCCACTTACTTATCTACAGTATACAGATTTTTACACTGTACCCATCTCCATGGTATCCAAGAGCCTCTTCACACTGCTTTCCTCCCACTTTCTCCCCACTGTTTCTCTCCTCCCTCTGGAAAATGACAGGAGAATTCCTCAGCAAAACTGTCACCTGTCCCTCTACATGTGTCTCGTTTCCCCTGCTGCTTTCCTTTCATTCATTTGCATGCTGCAATTCCCATTTTATTCCTTAAAATGCCTTATGTCCCAGAGTTTTTTCTTTAATTTCACAGAAAATCCCTAGCTTAATTTAAAAAAAAAAATGTTGATGCTTTTAAACTTTACCTACACAGACAATATGTGGGAATCTTCACCCAAATCAGACCTGGAGTGATTTCTACTGTAAAAAACAAAACATGGGGGCAACTGGAGGGATTTAGGAAAAAAAAAAAAAACAAACACAAAGAGAACAGAATATGGTTTTAGAACATAATTCTTTTTCCCCAGCAAAAGCGAAACAGGTTTCAATTATATTAACTGATGATTTAACCTTCAGTTGTTTTATAAGCTCTCAGCTGGGAGCTAAGGCATTGCAATACTAAATTAAAACTGGAAGCATAGATGCAGAAACAGAATAAATAATACAGCAGGTGGTATGTCCTTAACATCAGGATGCTTCCCTAGCAGTGGCCAAATTAGCTCTGGTCCACAGTATACAGTTAGGCAGTCACATGTAGCTGGAACATAGTCTGCTCATGGTACCAAGTTGAAAGCTCCCTCAAATTCAGGGAAACATTCTAATTGATGTTGTGGACATTGATCAGGACCTACTTAGATTTGTTTTCACTACAGCTTGCTGTGCTTAGACATATGTAAATATACAGCTGTCATAATTAGTGTTTGAATTTTTACTTGTAGCTATATTTAATATAGGTATGCAGAAAGCTTCTCAGAGCAGCACAGGGTGGTTACATAGCTGTTTACAATTTCCCAAAGCTCATATTTTTATATGTTTGCTTGGAAACTTTCCTTCATTTCATGAAAAAACATCTGAGTCCTCTGAGTGTTCAGCATGCAATACTTTCTTAGAGTGGTTTAATAAGAGCTAGAATTAATTCCTAAAAAATAATTTTAAGCTTAAAAAGTACTAACCTCTAACACAATTTTAAAGAAAAACTTACAGAGAAGCAGAAACATGAAGCAAAATAATTATAGTATGGAAAGATGCCTCTGTGAAATGCATATCTACTCACTTAAAAGGATCTGCTTCATGAAGATCATAGAATCACAGAATGGTTTGGGTTGGAAGGGACCTTAAAGATCATCTAGTTCCACCCCCCTGCCATGGGCAGGGACACCTTCCACTAGCCCAGGTTGCTCAAAGCCCCGTCCAACCTGGCCTGGGACACTGCCAGGGAGGGGGCAGCCACAGCTTCTCTGGGCAACCTGTGCCAGTGCCTCACCACCCTCACAGTAAATAATTTCTTCCTTATACCAAATGTTCCTTATATCTACTATACAAGATGTTCAGGCTTCTCTATGCTATCGAATGATTAAAATGCTTTGCTTTCTACTCCACTTATAATTGGACTGCTAAAATGGCCACAGAAAAAGCTGGATATGATTTTCCCTTCTTCGTTTACATTTTTTCTGCTGAAAAGTCAGCTGGAAAGGAATGTTTCACGGTCCAAAATTACAAAACACTGTACCCAGGAGTTTGAGTGCTCTATGGGTGAAAATCAAGGCAGAAGTTAACAAAGACTTATATTGTGCTTTGTAACTTGCCAGAAGGAAGACACCTCAACTTGAATTTCAGGTGCCAAGTTGAGACATGACACTTGTATCTGCATTCTGCATCCTAGAAATTCAGTGATCCCAAAGAATGGAAAGTCGGAATATAACCTTTTGGTCATGCCGACTACACAGGCCATGTTCATGGTCCTCTGCTGATGTTCAACCACTTTCAAGGACTGCCTCTGAGATAACCTCCTAACCTCCCTCCCCCAGAAAACTATTACAATTAGCATGTGAAACATTTTGAATATGGTAATATTCAGAAGAAAATGTGTCAAACACATAGTGGGCAAATACAAATAGATTTATAAAATTTCAGAGAAAACATATTCTAAAATTTAAGCTTTACTCATGCACCAATGGTTAGAAAGAAATGGTCTTTGTGCAGTCATCCTATCAAGTGTGCCTTGCATCTTCTGTGATAACAGTACAGTACTGGAGAGAAGTGAGGTAGGTTAGATATTTTAGTGTAATCTAATGAGTGAGTTCTTTTTGTCTTCAAATGTTGCGTTGCTTCTTTTTAAAAAGTAGGCACCTCATAGACTTTGCTATCTGTACTGTTTTGTGCTAAGCATTGCTGCTTTTCTATCATACACGCAAATCTCATGGAAGGAATTTTGTTTTCATTGTAAGGATCATATTCATTCTATAGCTGTATTTGCATTTCCTTATATTTGTCTCGGGGCTTTTGTTTTAGGCAAGATTTCTTTGTCAGCTACCACAGAGGTTTCTGAGATAATGTTTGTAACAATTAGATCTTAAAAACACTGGAAATCCTGCACTCACACTTCTCTAAATGTCTTTTGTTGCCTCCTATCATTACAGGGGCAACTATATTTTGGGTTTCTTTTTCATTATTGCTTCCTTCTATTTTGGACTTTGTACCTGAGGATTTTAGATGTGTCTGTCCTAGTGACACTGTTAAAAGGAAAAGGTCCTACTGCTGCGGAACCAATTCCCTGCTTCTTCTTAAGCAGAAAGGAAGCACTCAGGATTTGGCTGTTCACAGCAGCCAACTAACAGGTCTGTAAAGGTATCTACCTTCAGACAGGGCATAAAACGTAGGCAAGATTTCCTATTCACAAGCTGTTAGGTGATACAAACCACCATAAATCAAAGGTTTATCATTACAGCATTACTATATTTCTTCTTTCAGAGCAGACAGGTACATGTAACCAGGTGCTGAAATGCTACCTAAAGCTATCGCCTTCAGCTTCATTAACAGTATGCAATTGGTTCAACCTACAAGAAAATAAATCTGAACTTCATTCCACTCTCACAAGAATAATTATATTTGGTTATGCTTTTTAAGTAGTATCTAGGGAGTGTATCAACCAATATCTGTTATCATTTCAATTCCTCTAAGAACTCAAAAGCAATTTAGGATTACCAGAGGGTCTCCTCTGCGTCTCACTTGAAGCTGCTATTCGTACAGCCCACACCGGCATCAGGAACAGTTCCAAGTTACTCGTAAAATCAGTCCTTGAAATACCTGGCTCTGGAGGAAGAGAGCAGCAGGAACAGAGGGACCTGCCCTCCCAGGGCTTACCCAAACCCGCATGTGTTCCCTGTCAGAGGAACATGGACCCTGCTTATAATGGCAAAGCTAGCGCAAGTAGAAAATACTAAGACTTGGTCTTTTTGTGTATCTGGTATTGCTGAAAATAGTAGAGATTCTGCAAGACCTTTCAATCATTCCCTGCTAGCTGTCAGTTCCTCTGCCCTCCCAAGGAAACAACCTTTCACCGTAGCTCTTGATGAGCTGCACCCCGCTGCAAAGGCAGCCTGTGCCAAAATGTCTCCCACCCACAGCAGTGTGAGTAAGAAGCCCATCTTGTCAGTTTATTTCATTGTATTATGATAAGATGGCTCAGACTTGTCCAATTATGTTTCTTCAAGATTTTACTAGATTGCTGTTGTCCAATATCCAATTTCACATACACAGTGGTGAACCTTCATGCTAATTTAATGTCAAAACAGACTTGCTAATGATTCATCTGCTTTGTGGGGTTTTTAATGGAAGTATTTTCTTCTCTTATCATTCTCTACTTTAGCCCACTTTTCCCAATAAGATATCAAGAACATAAATAAAACATGATGAATTTGTTGAAAGGACAAGTTACACTAAAAAAAGATACATCGTATTGACCATATATCAACTACTTTGATATTGTATCAATGTCTTTATCATCTCATATAAAATCACATTTAAATATGTATATTGTCTCCTTTTCTTTTTGAATAAAAGGAAATGTTGGGTTACAGAAGATAAATCTCATAAATATTCTGAAAATATTACAACACCCATACTAATACGTGTTCTTTCAGATTGTATTACATTTTAAAAAATTGAAATTTTCTAAAACCCTTTCTATGATTAAAGGAAGCGTTGACACCAACAAGAGAAGCAACATTTATTTACCAGAGGTTTTAACTAAAAGTGACAGACATTTAAGTAATGAGGAACTCACTGACTGCATAATCTATTTTGTATATCTGAATCAAAACTAAATAAGGGAAAGCAACCCTAGAAGAAAAGATATAATGTCATGACGACCCCACATAGCATAGCTGAGTTCCATGCACTGTCTGGCTTCATTACTCCTTTTATCCAAGTCACCATGCCAAGTTAAGATGAAACACAGGTTTGATAATTTTTTTGACGGGCCAGAAAAGGAAACATGATTATCACTATGAGACATTTCAGATTCATGTTAGATGAATCTGCATTAGCATGAACTAATTATAATTGTCCTATGATTAACAAGTACTTATGAATCTTTTAAAAGTTATCATCTGAAGTATAATCCCTCCACATAGCTTTCACAAGAATACAATATGTAGACTAAATAGAGTAACTAGGCACACCTGTGGGGAAAAAGAACTATGTACTCTGGAATTAGCAGCACATCTAGCTCTGAAATGATCCAAAATAATACCTTGGACAGTCTTTTCCCTATTTAATAGAATAGGAACATGTGATGATACTAGCAACAGTCACAAACCCAACTTCCTTCTGAATTCCTCTTCATTATTTAGACACTTTGAGAAAAATACATCAGAAACAATAAAAACTCCTTTATATCTTTCATTTTTCGTAAGTTTACACTCCTTACTGACAGAACAAGACTTTGCTATAGTGATTCATATATTTATGACCTCCAGGTCCAATTACTGTAATTGGCTGCATTTACAAGAGAATCCACAAATTATTTAAGATGCCTCAGACTAAACATATCATAATAAATACAGATCTATTGGGAACACTTGCTTGTTGTTCAAATAATGGTGCCATTGTATCGTTGTCCAAAACCAGGCCTTCAAAAATCTGGAACAATGTCAGAGTTCTCTGAATCTGATGATGTTGCCTATCCCAGGGCAAGACTGCTGGGAGGAATAGACTAAGACTTTTCAGATGATGTTGTAATTTATTTTTCCAAAAGGAAATTAATAAGAGGATAAACTTCAGGACAAAACCAATTTTAGTTTCAACTTTCCTCCAGATGAAGAATTCCTAACCATCTCATCAGAAATACAGTCATTGCACTACACATAACGCAGCCAGCATAAACAAATTCACTTGGTCATGCAATTGGACCTGAGAAACTAATTTTGGTGTAAACTAGAAATCACAAACATTTCTTCTGCATGTTAACACCATGAGCAGCAGTAGCATCTCCTACCTAACAGCAGTAACTAGATGCAAGATATCCTACCTCTGGTGTGGATCATGTGGATGCAGAAATTTCTGTAGCAGACCACTAATATGCCAAAGGTTGGTCACAACTCTCCACAGAGACTCTGCAGGGGCAAGAGTCCAATCTTCATCTTGCGCTGAAGGAGGGATAGCCACAGACTACCCTCAAACGTGGAGCTGACAAAAACCCCCACAGTGGTGGAGGGTGACAGCTAGTGATTTCCAAGGGCTTCAAGGTGACTGAACCTGGTCCACAGATCACAAAAAGGAAATAATGGGTAACAGAGGTTGGATATTCCCTTCTGTGGGAATAGACACTTATCTGCTGACCAGACCAGTTGCCTCAGGAGTTTGGTGCTTGCATGGAGCTCAGGTCCTGAATGTCGTAGAGCAATTGTAGAGGTTCACCCAGCCCCTGTGAAACACCCCTGAGCTGTGCATCCAGGAGGTTCAAGAAGGGGATTGCTTAAGCTAACTGGACATAACAAGTCCCTGGGGTTGGGTAGAATGAAGACTATAAAGATGTAGTGAAGTTATGCAGGGAGAACATTAGGAGAGCCAAAGCACAGCTAGAGCTCAACTTGGCTACAGCTATTAAGGATAACAAAAAATTTTTCTATAAATTCATTAACAGCAAAAGGAGGATTGGGGAAAATCTCCCTCCTTTACTGGATGCAGAGGGAAACATGGTGACTAAGGATGAGGAAAAGGCTGAGGTGCTCAATGCCTACTTTGCCTCAGTCTTTAGCAGTGGAACTGGCTGTTCCCTGGACACCCAGCCTCAGGAGCTGGGGAGGGGAAGCAGACTGAGGTCAGCACAGCTGAAGAGGAGGTGGTCAGAGACCTGCTGCACCACTTGGATGCACACGAGTCTGTGGGACCAGATGGGTTACAACCAAGGATCAGGCCCAGTCAGCCTGGGTTTATGAAGGCAGATCGTGCCTGACAAACCTGATATTGTCTACCTTGACTTTAGTAAGGCCTCTTGACACCATTTCCCACAGCATTCTCCTGGCAAAACTGGCTCCTCAAGGCTTGGATGGACACATGCTTTGCTGGGTAAAAAACTGTCTGGACGACCAGGCCCAAAGAGTTGTGGTGAACGGAGTTAAATCCAGTTGGTGGCCAGTCACAAGTGGTGTCCCCCAGGGCTCGGTTTTGGGGCCACTCCTGTTTAACATCTTTATTGATGATCTGGACGAGGGGATCGAGTGCACCCTCAGACAGTTTGCAGGTGACACCCAGTTGGGTGGGAGTGTTGATCTGCTCGAGGGCAGGGAGGCTCTGCAGAGAGACCTGGACAGGCTGGAGCCATGGGCTGAGACCAACTGGAGGAGTTTCCATGAGGCCAAATGCCGGGGGCTGCCCTTGGGCCACAACAACCCCCAGCAGCGCTACAGGCTTGGGGAGGAGTGGCTGGAGAGCTGCCAGTCAGAGAGGGACCTGGGGGGGTTGATTGACAGCCGGCTGAACAGGAGCCAGCAGTGTGCCCAGGTGGCCAAGAAGGCCAATGGCATCCTGGCTTGTGTCAGCAATAGCGTGGCCAGCAGGGACAGGGAAGGGATCTGACCCCTGTACTCGGCACTGGTGAGGCTGCACCTCGATTCCTGTGTTCAGTTTTGGGCCCCTCACTCCAAAAAGGACATTGAATGACTCGAGCGTGTCCAGAGAAGGGCAAGGAAGCTGGTCAAGGGTCTGGAGCACAGGTCATACGGGGAGCGGCTGAGGGAACTGGGGGTGTTTAGTCTGGAGAAGAGGAGGCTGAGGGGAGACCTCATCGCCCTCTACAGCTACCTGAAAGGAGGGTGCAGAGAGCTGGGGATGAGTCTCTTTAACCAAGTAATAAGTGATAGGACAAGAGGTAATGGTCTCAAGTTGTGCCAGGGAAGGTTTAGACTGGATATTAGGAAGCATTTCTTTACAGAAATTGTTGTTGTGCGTTGGAATGGGCTGCTCAGGGAGGTGGTGGAGTCCCCATCCCTGGAGGTGTTTAAGAGTTGGGTTGACACAGCGCTGAGGGATCTGGTGTAGTTGGGAACTGTCAGTGTTAGGTTAAGGGTTGGACTGGATCATCCTCAAGGTCTTTTCCAACCTAGACAATTCTGTGTGTGATTCTATGTGAATGTATCCAAAGGATTCAAGGGTAATGACTGTGAGTTCCCTGTGTCATTTTTAGAAGGTGGTCACCTTCTTAGGGCAGGAGGTAGGGGGATCCTGAGAAAGATAAGAGAAGGCTAAAGAATTGCACTGAAAGCATTATGGCGAAGACAGTCAGACTCTCCTCACAGGTGCACAGTGAAGGGACACAAGGCAGCAGTTTCAAGTTGCAGCAAAGGAAATTCTGACTGGACATCAAGAAAAAAATCCCGGAGGCTTTTTTTTTTGTGTGTGTGTGGAATGTCCATCCTTGAAGATTTTCAAAAATCACATGGAAAAAGCCATGAGAAACCTGCTCTAACTTTGGAAGTAACCCTGCACTGAGCAGAGGGCTGGACTTGATGACCTCTAGAAGTCTCTTCCAACCTAAATTATTTCACAGTTTCACTATATTAAATGTACTAATACAGTCAAGTGTCACACTAAAATATATGATTAAAATGCATCAGTTCCTCCATCCTCTTTCAAATATATTTATAATTGACACATGTAATTTCTATTTCTACTAATGAAAAATTTGAATAATAAGCACATTTACATCCACCTGCAAAACTCAAAAGCCTCATAGAAGCATAGAAGATTTTGGAGCCAGCTAAAGTCAGTTATTCCCTCAGAAGTTACAAAGTAGTCACCCCAGGGTTGCAATTGTTTAATTAATTTAAGAGTAGTCTGTGAAGAGTGATTTGGCACAAGAAGTTGCTTATGAAAAAAAAATCTTTGAGTTTTTATGATTTATCTTTAAGCATCTGATTGTATTTTGAGCAAATATATATTGGAGCAGAACAAACATCTTCATTTTCATTCTCTAAAATACAAAACATGATAATAATAGTTCGGGGATTTTTTCATGCACTAATCTATTTAGATAGGAAGTATGTATGTGCTTTGCAATGCCTAGCTTGCAAGGTCTCCTAGTAGGAAATTATCATACTACAGTGGTAGGGATAAATGATAAGGTTGTACATGTGAAAGAAGTCCTCCCAGGGAAAAGGATACCCCAGTATTATTCTTGTTACTGTGGTACCATGAGATTGTACACCAAAATGGTGCAGGTAAAAGTGAGTATAGAGCAAAGGTACAGAAAATCGCAGTAAATGTTTTCAGGCTAGGGAATTTCAAGACCTTTAGCAGATAGGTCCTGGCTACTCCCCACACTTGTTACTGACTGGAGTTGGCTGACAGGCTGTCAGCACACAGACATACACATGAACTGCAGGTACCACTGTTGCCATCCCTACCACAGAGATTTCTCATCTTCTCAGTTGTTTCTCCCAAGTAAAAGTCATAGTCCTCCTCATGGGTCAGCTTGGATCCTACATGCCAAGCTGCTCTTTCCACAGGGCTCAGGGCTGAATCCCCACCAGGCAGAGCTGGCTGGGCCTGTGATAGCCTGCAGCAGACCTATATGGAGAAAAATATATCCTCCTGACTCGGGAACAGCCTCCGGTGAGAACACCAAAACCAGTGCTGGAGAAGTGGAGGCACCTGGCCATTGACAAGAGGGCTGGACCTGGTGTCACCAAGCTGTACCATGCCCTTGGTGCCTCACTGGGCACTACTTGACCCCTCAAAGGTTTTGTTAGAGGAGAGGTGAGATATCTCCTTGCTTCCATCTCACCCACACACTGCTGACAAAACCAGCCATGGCTCAATCCCTCAGGTTTTAGTCTGGGACAGTGTTGTGGAATATGTTTTTACTCTGTTTTATCACAAGAGATCTTTCTAATGAACAATGTCAGCAAATTATGTGATTCAAAAGCACAGATTATTCGGGTAATAATATATACATGGTAAATGCCAGGGAATCCCAAGTGTTACTTCTCCTTGCTGCTCTGGTATTGTATATAAGATTTATGTGTGAAGCACACTGATCTTAAAGATTTTGACACCTGTATTTGCACTGCAGAAGCAAATCCATTAAACACGTAAAATAGAGTAATAGTTCTTCCCTGTACCTTTGTTAGAAAGAAACTGATCTTCAGTAAATATTAAAAAGTTTATGGTTTAATACTAGGACTTGGCAAAAAAACCTCTCCCAATAGCCTGCTTTATTCTACTGTGTAGGAGTCACAGATACACAAAGAAATTCAGTTCAAAAATTATGAGTAAGGTGAGACAGGATGTTTTAAGTATAAAGGTTACCACAATGAAAATAAAAAAGGAAACATCCTAACTGCTAACTGCTTTTATGGTCCTGGTATCACAGATCTTTCCCACTGTGAATCAAAGAATAAGTCATATACCAGAAGCGATGAATCATGTTGAACTAGCAAGGAAGTCACTTAATACTTTATAATTTATTAGTTTAACTATGACATATGGTTGCTTTTATCAGCTATTTGCCATATGCAATTTCAAGTTTATTAATATCTAAGAAATAGAAGTCACCTGTATAAGTGTGGGAAGCTGTACTAGTACCAGAGTCTATCTGTTAAAAGTATCTGTTATTACCCTTCAAAGGTAGCTTTCATGCTTTTGTCACCTTGGAAAAGTTGAAACTCTAGGCGTAAGTAGCACTCTACCCTTGGTGGGACAACTGCAGAGATGGATCAGATGTCTGCAATTTAATCTAGCCATTTCCCCTGGCCAGGTGAAAGATGCCCTGAAAACTAGAAGAAGGCACTGCTTTTCCAACAGCTGCTTTGCTGTTTCATGTAAATCAAGTCCATTTTGTCATCTTTTGGCCCAACACACAAACTGAAGTAGCAGCAGAATTCATGCATACACAGAACTGGGACATTTCACTCCTGATGGACAACTGCAAGTGACAGCAGAAAAACAGAGAAGGAAGGGTTATTTTTAGGGATACTTATTTCATAGATTTAGGTTACACAATTTTTCATGCAAAGAGAACAAACAGAGAAGGATGCCTGTGCCTTGTTCATGCCCTTGGCAATGTTTGATAGCACAGGGGGGTATAGATTTCAGAACACAAAGCAACTACCCACACCTCCTTCCCCAATGAGCAAGCATTGTTATGGAAATAATAGCTTTCTCTTAACACAGAAATTTATCTTTATTACCCATGTTTCATTCAATATTGAACAATATGATAGCTTATTGCAAGCCCCAGTCATCTGGGGAGATTTTGCTGAAGGTGGGATAAAACAAGGATAGCTCTCAGTAAGCAGGTTATCATTTTTTCAATTCATCTTGAACAGTTATGCTTCTGGCAAGGATTTTTGAGGAAGGAGACTGCATAATTTTTGCTATCAGTTTCTGAGAATACAAAAGGGAAGAGTGACAGGGCAGTTTTAATCTGTAAGCTGATGATATCACACTGTTAAAACTATGTAGCTTCAGTAGGCTGCTCTAATCTTTAATCAGTTTAGGGTCTACATACCACTAGATGACCCAAAGATGCATATATAGAAAGGGTAATTTTGATGCCTATGAAGGTGAAAATATAGATGTAAAATACACACAAAGGTGCCTATTTCTCTGCAGCTGTTGTTCCTCCAGTGCTGTGGAAGGAGACAGGAGGAGCCTGGGGATTCCCCAAGAGTGTTACAAATCAGGCAGTCATCAAGGACCTGTTACACTCTTGGGATAGTCTTAAACTGAGCACTGCCTCACCTCTTGAGAAACAGGCAACGGAGGCACAACTTATCTACAACATGGGGGACTGAGCTGCAAGTCAGACATCTGACAAATAGAGATGCTAGACTCATCTTTTAAAAGGCAGCCATGATTAGCTATTGCGCAATAGCATTCATCTTCTCTGATGAAGATTCTCTTGATTTTGAACAATTAGTGAAATGTTACTCAGATCACAGAGGTCTACAATTTAGCGATCAGAGGACCTGCTAAAAAAAAAAAAAAAGCAAGTTCCTGCCTCTTTGCTAACACTCATTTAAGTATTTTGTACAATGCAGAATTCTTTCACAGAGAAACATCCCCAGTGTTAGAATATCAGAGTGGGTTACAGCATTCTCCCAAGAACAACAAAGACCAAAAGTAGACACCTCACTTAGGATTTAGTTGGCATAGGTCCAAATACTCCTCTGATTAAATCAAAGTACTCCTCTAAAAGAAAACAATTACCCTTTTCTTCAGTTTTATATGTTTTGGGGGTTTTAGAAGGCTTGCAAAGGGTCATGGGGCTGCACAGAGTTAAATAAGTTCTCTGACCTGGACAAACTTTTTACAGTTCTTTTGTGATGCTTCTAGAGCCTTCATTTGCCATCAGAGAAATTAGTGCAAGAACTGGTGGAAGGGTAGGAGAACACTTTTTTGTTGGTAAATGTATATGTGGAATGTTAGAGCTTTTACATATGTTTTTTTTTTTCTTAACTATAAGCTAAGATAAATGTAATCTTAGAGATTTTGGGGTTTTATTGCTGTATTGGCTATCCAGTTGAAAAGAGCTTGTTTTCAACCTCTTTATTTTTAATTCATCCTTTCATGTGGCTTTCAAGGAAATGTCACCTCCCATGAAAAAAAAGTTAAGTCACACAATGCTGAACTATATAATGTCTGCTTGACAAGCCTAGTCTGCCGAAAATATTAAAGAATGAGAACCTGACTAGTAGACAAGCCATCTCCACTGACATAAGTTCCCGTTTCAGTATTTTAATTATTCTCATGGGTCATCCCATCTTCAGACATGTCAGTATTGATGTTACCTCATCACTGGTAAACACCAGTAATTTATTTTTTCTAAGAATTGAACTCTGCCTTTTCAAACCAGAATCTAGAATTAGCAATGAAATTGCTTGAGCTTGTCCCAGTTGCACTGTCCTGATAAAAGACAAAGGGACTCTGACACGCAGTATTTTTGTTGCTTACTCTAGACAAAATGCTATTAAAAAAAGCTACCAAAAATGTTGGTTTGATACCAGCAAAGATACCAAAGTGTAAGTAAGTGGCCTGTTTATTTACACAAATATTCTGTGTAACTAGTGCAACATCCCACACAATTTCAGACTGACTTAGATCAGGTTTTATTATTCAAACACATAAAAAACCATGAGGTAACTTCAGCTAATTTGCTGTTTGGAGTGCTTGGATTAAATGTTATGAAAAGTTGGGTGTTTGTTGCAATCGATAAAAATAGCAGAAAAAATAGTATGTAATCAAATCCTAGGAGTCTTTGGATGTTTCAAAATATCACTCTTAGACTCTTTCAATTTTTAAATCTTTTTTCATTTTTCTGTGATTATTTTATACTATCTCACAGAAGCAATGGCAATTAAACAGGAAATATTGCGATCTATGAGCTAGAACAGAAACATTATTGTATGTGACATAATGTAGAAATTCCTATCAATGCAAATGTGAAAAAAATAAGTGTTAAATAAAATAAATTATTACTTCAATGCCTGTGGGTGTCTCCCTTTGATCCAGCTTCAGGAGACGATGCTCCTTTAAATACTATACTGATTTTTGTGGCAGGTAAGTAAATGCTTCCTACCTTTCAAAGGTGACCTGCTATTTGCTGTCCATATTTTTTCATATCTAAAATAATGAGACCAGAAGGAATAGCAAAGTTATGTATATGATCATACCAGGCAATAAATAATTTTTTCTACATTGTGTTACTGATGAAAATATGTTTGAAGACCTTCCTCCTATGCACGTATATAAAAAAATAATTAATTCATGCTGTAGCCTATCCAGATTCATGGATATGACATGGTCTATTCTCGATCACAAAGAAAATAGCATTTATGCTGGTCCACTCCTTAGTGCTGGATTCCTCACTGACATGTATTATGCATTTGTCATCCTTCCTAACAAATTCGAACAATTGGAAATGGGAAACAGACACTTGGCATTCTTTGCTGGTAATCAGACATTTAAAAACCATGGAAAACTGAAGGTCTGAATGTGTTTTTACAGATTTAATAACAGGCATCAGGGTGAAACAATGTAATAAGCATTTGTTTAAGGTATTTGCAAAGTAATGTCAGGACAGAGTAAAATTCACAAAAATTGACATATAACTGGAGGAAGGATGTAACAGAGTAGTATTAATTAGCTTCAGAATAAAACAATAAATATTCCAGGGGTCATGTGTGTTTGCTCTTTGACTCAGCTCACAGATGCTCATTACAGTTTAGTATTTTGTTGTGATTAATATCCGTTCACACTGACTCAAGCCCTGATTCAGCAGTACGTCCACATTTAATCACATGCTTAACTTTAAAGTATATGTTTTAGCATTCTGTTGGGTTGCAGCACAGACGTTATTACTAGTAAATCTATTATTAAATGAATAATTATTTATATCAGTGAATCTAGTAACATACGTATACGTTACATGTATCTAGTAACAACATATATGTTTAGGTCACAACCTCAAAGCCAACATGTATGAGTATTTCAGCTGAAAAATTTAATACACAAGTACATAATGCAGAAAGTAAACAATTGTCCACATTTGCTACTTCACATAGATATATATATAGCTATGCTGTCATCACTATCCATGAAGTTTGTAAGTTTGGCATCCCTGCATCACACTGTAGGTACCAGCCTACTTTGTGGTGGCCCTGAGCATGGTTTATTACATCTCTGACACTTTTGGAGCCTTTTGATGAGACAGAGAAATGCCAGACTGGACACCAGAAGATTACAACTACTGATTGGCTTATAGAATCCATAAAGAAGGCTTTGGGTACTGCTACTCTGAATACTCAACAGATTTCAACATGCCTTTACGAAAGCAAACTAGGAAAATATATATATATACATATATATATATATATATATATACATATACAGCAGTATTATAAACGATGATCACCCTTTCAGTTTTGCTCATATAAGTAAATGAAAGTTCTGAAAGTTTGGGTCAATATTTTTATGTTTTAGTGTCTAACGGTAAAATTCATCCTTCAGGCACTGCTTTGAGAAAAGGATGAGGATAACACTCGCTTAAGCAGAAGCAGTCCCATGAGGACGCTTTGCAACTCCAGAACTGTACCAACAGCAACATTACTTCTGATGACTCAGTTACACTGGAGCAGGTGGGTTTGGAATAAGAGGATAGGCTTTGCTGAAGATATAAAGGAAAACAGGAATATATAGTGTATGTTCCCATACATATGTTTATAGTTTTTAGTCCATAGAAAATTAGTAAAATTTAGGCATAGGCATTTTCTCTGAATGCATGGCGGGGGGGTGGGGGGTGGAGAGGTTGTAATTGGCTTATTTAGAATTTTTAAACTAATTCTGGCTATATTTACTAAATTTTTTTATGCCCACTAATGCAAGGGAGACGGAATTTGGCCCTACTCTCTAAAGAGCTATAACAACATAGGAAATGCACAACAGAAAATAAAACGTGCAGCACCATCCCTGGGATCTGGGAGATAACACTTGCTCCCTTCTGTTTTGCTCAGCACCACAAGTGCAAAGAAGCAAAAAACCCATAAAGTTCAAATAATTCAATGGTGAAACTTGGCTCTATCAAGTGATGCAAAATAATCATTACCAAAACCAGCTGGAGCATAAAAGTGAATCTGGATATGGTTTGAATTAACCCAGCAGTTTTTCACAGTATCAGTACATTACTGATGACATTTGTTACAGTAACAGCTAGGAATAATAAACTTTTGTTCTTCTAGTTTACACAGAAAATTTCTGATTTACTATGGTGATGGATACTACAACAGCCTAGTGGTATTTTTTTCAGAGACGTGATCAGGTAAACAAGAAGAGCACAGAAAATGTGAATGTACAGCCTAAAATGCCAGATTTTTTCATGCCTTCTGATATTCCAGAAAAGCATTATCAGTCTGTGTTTTTGCCAAACATTTAATTGGCTTATATATTTCCATATACACATTTACATTCTACATGGTATCATAGATATGTTATTCAAAAAACTCTAAAAATAGTAGTGTAAATAGACAAAACAGTAACTCCTTAGTCTTTCCACATATTTTAACTGATTAGACAGCATTATAGTTTTCACAGCAGCAAATACTATACTTAAGCCTATCAATTTCATTACAACATTATTTTCACCTGCTCATTCTCCTTCTCCAAAATTATCCTTCTATAGCTGTTTTCATCCAAAATAGCATCTAGAATGCATGATTATAATTTGGGGCTTATTGTGAATGCTGTTTTTAGAAATTCCATAAAAAACCTGTTCAAGCCTGTGAATTGGGTATACAGGATAAAAGAAAACAAAGAGGGGCTCACATGCAGTCTTGAGGATGATCTGCCTTGGGAAGGCTGTTGTGGTTCCTGCCCCTCACTGCCCATACTGTCCTTGTCACAGAAGTTGCATCTGCATTGGAAGTAGCTCAGCTATCAGACCATCAGGCAGTAGCTGCTGAGCTGCCCCTGCCTCCAGCACAGAGTACTGGGAGGTGACTAAAAGAGATGAGATGAGCCAATGCTGCTGCTAGCAGAAGAGGCTGCCCTGCTCCTGCCACCCACAGCCCAGACACTTTCTCTTATGTGTATTTGGCTGCTTATCCAGCCTGATGCTGAGCCCATGAGGTTCACTGAGCTGGCAGAAAACAAATACAGAAATAAATGAAAAAACAAATTAATTAATTTCTGCTGTCTTACTGACCTATATCCTGGCCTCAGTGAGAGGGCAGGACCACATAGCTGGGGATGAGGGGGAGCTGAAACACCTCATTTTATGTCAGCAGAACCAGTGGCTTGAGAGCAATGAGGTTGGTGTTCTCTTCTGACCTCACCCCCAGTTAAAGAAGCACGAATTTCAACAGTAAACACTTTTGTTAGTGGTTTAAAAGTTCAACCAAGCCCTTTAGACAAGGGACAGTAGCCCCAGTGGAAAGGTGAAGGCAATAAGCAGGCAGAGGCAGGGCAGTGCAGGGACTCCCTTGCCTGGCTGAGATAAGGCATTCACAACTGTAGTTCTTCTCTTGAGAGAAAACTTAAAAGAGCTTAAAATTAAAACATCAAAACTTAACAGAAATGTTAAATAGTTACTTTGCAAGAATTGGATACAAGAGCAGAGTCAGGAGAGTTTTCAGCTGAAACTTTTTGCTTAGTGCCATGAAAAGCAGGAACCAGATCTGGTGGCGTCAAACACTCCCGAGAGGAACCCATGTCGGAGTCCTTACACAGTCAGCTACACTTTTGAAGGGTACAAAGGTCATTTCTCAGAGTAGTGTTATAGTCAATAACAATGTATTTTTAGAAATTCAAACTAAAAATCAAGTTTTCAGTGAATTATCTTCGCCCAATGCCAAGGCTGTCTTTTTTCCTTAAAACATATGTGATTTTTTTCAAACCCCCAGCACAGTGAAACTACTCTGTGTGACTGATTCCTTCACATGAAAAGCTCTCCTATGCTCTGTAAGCATAAAAGAAGCTCAGAAATTATGTCTGACAAAGTAGATGTCTCTTATGAGATTGCCAAAGGAATTTATGTGCAGTTTATGAAATGTGGGTGATGTTATAAAACTGCCATATGAAAGCCTTTATGTATGTGCAATCTGCTATTTCTGGTAGCATTTCTGTCATTTATCTCCCAGGCCAGAGACAGTGAACGATTATTACACGTAGGAGATATCCACATAGGTGAGACAGTCGTGAAGCAAAAGGCAGGATAAGGACCAGGCATGACTTGGTAAAGCAGTTACCTACCTTTTTCTTTAGAGAGAACATTTGAGACAATGAAATTTCCCTGGATGGCTTCCACATTTTTTTCTGTGACTATCTAAATAAAAATATCCCAGGCAGTGCTGGAAACAAGGATCAGAACCACACACCTTTGCTCCCAGAGGAGAGCCCTGAATAGACAGCAAAATCTCCCTTATCTTCTCCTGGAGAGTAGCTGAATTTCAAAAGAAACACAGAGCAGTTTTTTTATTCTTTAAAATGACCTATAGCAGTTACAAGACTTATTATGACTCATGTTTATACCTCCAAGGGCTGAAAATTAGACTTCCTCAGCTGCCAGGAATGGAAGATACTCCACAATAAGCTAGAGCTTAGATACACCCTGTGAATTCAGCTCCCAGAGACAGGCACCTGACTTAAGATCCTTTTGGGTCTGGACCTGAGTCTTAACTTCATTTCTGTGGCTGCACTTATCTAACATTTTTCCTAAGTCATTTGCTCCAAAGCTGGTCTTGTTCTTGTACGACAGACAAAGATCATTTTCTTAAGGCAGTTTGCTCTTGAATTTAATGTTAAATATTGTAGTATGTGGACTTATCTGCAGATAAATTCACAATGTCTGATGAAATTCAGGCAATCGAATAACATTCTGCTGTCTGTACCTTGGCCTCAAGAAATCTTCTTGTTCACTAAGTGTTAAGTATTGCAATGTTAAAATGAATACACTTGTTCTCACATTCTGTCATTAGAGATTATCATTATAATTTTAAGCTAATGTGCTATTTTCCACATGTCCAGTGATTTACAAGACTCCCTCATGCCCTGAACAAGCCGTTACATATACAACAAAAGCACTATAGCTCTCCATTCTCAGTCTAATCGTGTATTGCTGCATCTGTGTCCTTTTCCGAGGCTTCTTTGTTTCCCAGAAACCCGGGGTTGTAATTACAAAAATGTACCTGGTGCCTATTTCTCTGCAACATCCCATGTAAGATGGCAGAGGACAGCAATAACACAGAAGTACACAGACTCACTTTTAAAAATCTTTTTTTATTAGTCAGGTAGTTGTCTGGAAGAGGAAATGAACAAGAGTTCTTTAAAGTATCTTTAAGAGTTCTTTGTAGTTCAGATCTAGTCTGATCCAAAGCACTGCTGGCAGCTGCACTATTAATGTGTATTATCCAGAGAGAACAGAGCAGACTTCTCCTTTGCTACTCTTTTTTAATTCTTTTTTCTTTTCTCTCAGAAGTGCTCTGAAGCTATTACAGAAGTCCCAATCCCATGCTCCCATGGGACAGCAGAGGGGAACACATGATGGCTCACTCTCTACTTATGTATTTGGGTTTCTATCCAACAAACAGTGATGGTCTGGCCTGAGTACTCAGTTGAAGGGACTGGGAAATCCTCCAAAATCCCCCAGTTCAGATGTGCCCAAAAAAGTTCTTATGGTTATATTTACTTTTAGCATCCTTTGCAATCCCTACTGACACACACCTCACACTGACTTCAAAGAGAAATTATGTGAATCCATACTGACGCTTTCAACACTGACACTTTCAACACACTGACCTTATGCTTTTATAAGTGTAGCCTCTTTAGCCCCTCCAGCATATTGTCTAGAAACAGGTACTTTGGTGACTTGTTTGCAATAGCGGCTGCTACATAAACTCTACTGAATAAGCTACTCATACAAGTCATGTGGAAAGGCTGCTGTGATAAAACATTGAGAAGAAATGAATGGGGTGGATAGGAGGCTACTGTACATTTGCAACTGCAATCAAGGAGCCTGGAGCAGATATTTGGTCTAGGCAGAGTAACAGGAGAATAATTTGTGATGCAAAGTAAAAAAAAAAAAAAAAGCTGACATATGAGAGAGAGGGAGAGAAACTACTCAGGAGGTGTCCATAGTGCAAATTGCTGACTAGCTAGTTCAGCTGCAGTGACACTTATGTTAGCAGTAGGTGGAATACGGGGCTCCAGTGGTGCTTTGTCTCTAGCCACCACCCCGAGGGTAGCTTCAGAGGAGCACAGTGGCAGCCAGCCTGCCCCTTGCCCCCATGACGTGGTGAGAAGACATGTTGCAGCATGGGGAATCTCTGACTTTCACACCAAGCAGCAACTAGGCAGGGTGTGGTGGGAGGCACCGCACTGCATTAAAGCCATCAGGAGTACCTCAGAGATGGGTGAAAATGCAGCATGGATCTGCCCCCAGAGATCTGTAAAACAGGCAGTGGTTGCTGGAGGATAAGCAGATCAAGCAACAAAGCCAAATCTGAGGACAGACCTAGGGTGTGGACAAGGCTGGGAAGGGAAGGCAAATTGTGCAGCCTGTCAGGGGACCACAGTCCCAAAAGAGTGCTGTCTCTTCCACCTGAGCACAGCCCCAAGTCCTGATACTAGCTTTCATCTTTCCTTAAAGCCTGATGTCTTACAAATAAAGAAAGGAAAGGTGCTACAGAGGTGTACATACCATCTGCTGCCCTCTAAACACCACTACCAAGAACTGAGACACCTGGGCTATCTCCCTGACTGTAATGCTTGAATCATCAGCTTTTGGACAACAGAAAAGTAGCTTCAAAGTTGCCCAACCTTTGAAATAGTTTGGTTACAACTGCTGCCACATTAATGAGTGCTTAACTTGTGGAAATGTTAAGCTGCATGTCTTGTGGTGATAGGCACTGGAATGACCACAACTTGCTCTAATACTAAATGTCAGAAACAGAGGGATATACAAATCTTTCAAAAGTTTGTTATCTTCAAGTACAGATGAGCTTTGCAGTACCAGGGGTTAAACAGAATGTCTCGGGAAGTGACTTCTAGCTAGAATTACCTACAGGGACTACTGATGTCCCTGATAAGAAAAGGTCAATGGGATGGAAAGAAGAGATCTGCTGGTGAATAGAGGAGAGACAATGCTCAGAAGCTGCTGAAGAATTCACTGGCTATTATTCAGGCTAGGAACAAATCTTCAGAATTTTCAAGTTTGACCAAAAATTTTAATGATCTGTGACACAGGTATGCCAAACCGTCCAAAATATACTACTGTCATGTTTTCTTGTATCTATTGCAATAGGACATAAATTGGCCTGTCTGTACTGGAACACTTTTAGATATAGGTATCATGAAGGCCCAGCCATTACTAGGACATACTGCTTTGGGTTTCTTTGCTGGTTAGATATACTGTGCTGCAATATCTTCAGAATATCTGAGAACACGTTCATAATTCCTGTTTCTGAGCAAAAGATTTTAAAAAAAAAAAAAAAAAAGCCTTAGAGGGATGAAGCAAGAGGTCTGACTCAGAAACTATGTTCAGTTCATTTCCAAGGTAGATTCAAGGAACTACAACAGTTAGGTATTTCAAAGGTGACAATGATTCTTTACAATTCTTCGGTGGTCTACCTTCTAAAGAAAGTTGCATTGATAATAAGAGAAAACTAATTTTGAAAGCAAACACTGGCTTGAGATTAGGGGAATTTGATAAGGAAGATACCTGTGTGAGGCAAAGGATTTGGTGCAGAGTACCCGGTAATGAGGAAGATGAAGTTTTCCACAGGATTTAAACTGTTTGTCTTGGGTTTTGTGCCTTTAACCAAGCTGAACATGGTATCACTTATAAGGAATGTAAGATAAGTGAAATATGACATTTGCTTTGCTTTCATGCAAATTTCTATTACTTTTACTTAGATTACTTGTTGTAACAGTGACTTTGTATAGACACAGTTTCTTCTAGAAAAGAGACCCTTATGATTTGCAATGACCAACACCAAAAGGTTAACAGAGTTCAGAACTGACAGCTGCCTCACAGTCATATTTAAAGGGTTTGTGCCCTTTTGTGCTCCTCCACTATGAACCAAGTGGGGTGCTGGTGATAGAAGCAGCATCAGCAGCTTGGAGAAGTGGTGGGGAGTACAGGAAAGGAAAAAAACCAGCTACATATCCAGAAACCCTCTGTCTGGTGCCTTCAAATCAAGGTGGACTAGTTCTTCTGGCGCCAAAGGTCATTTCTTCCTTAAGGACCACAGGTGCAAGAGATGTGGCTGGGAGCAAGATGGATGTCTGGTACACAGTTGAATCCCACACCACCATTGAAAGAAGGCCGTGGGGGGAGAGGGTGGTGTGAGCTGTCTTGGCAGGTAACACAGGGATCACAGATTAGTCAAGCCTGATACAGGAGAATTCTTTGGCCACCTTAAAGCAGAAAGATGCTTGAGTGATTTAATTCTTCAAGGATGGCAGCCCATCACTGCAAAGATTATATCTGCACATAGACAACTGCATTAATACAAAAGGCTGATGCCTGATTCTTTAAGAGTAGCACAGATTTTTCTGTGGCTTGATTTATTGCCCATGTGTGTTAGCCTCCTAGATGCACCTTTTTTTCCCTCAGAGACTGCAGGGACATCATCATGAAACTGAAACCTAACACTTGTTAGTGTGAAGACTTTAAATTGTTTGTATTTAAATAAATATGGAAAATTGCTATTTCTTCTGTTTATCTTTTTTGGTATTCCTTATTTTCTCTCTCGAAATTTTGAGTCATTCAGTAAGATAACAGAAAGTATAGTACAGCACTGTCAACTCTTGTGTTTTTATTTTACTTTCTCTAATATCTTTTTGAGGATTCAGATCATTAAATCAGAACACTGCAAAATAAATATAACTTCCTTTATTAAAAAGTGTTCTAATCCACACTCGCAAAGAAAAGCTCAAAAATGCGAAGCAAATGAAACCTAAAGGCTCAGAAGCCAAGTAAAAAACAAACTGCAAAAGTATTTTTAATAGGAAAAAACCCACATAATTTTTTAAACAATCCCATGATTTTTTGAGGCTGACTCATGATTTTGTAATGTTTAAAGTTGGCAATAGTGATACCCTGTGATTTAGATGACTAATCACACACTGAAAAGCTAATAATCAAAGTAAGCAGTTTGTGAAGTACCCACAGACTAGAAAATATGTATCTCAACTACTCAGCAAAGGCTTATGCATAAATTGACAACAAATAGAATCAGTTTATATAACTGCTTCACAAAGAGAGAAAAGAGCTAATCAGTTAATCAGTTATTTTATTTGTATCACATAATGCTACCAGCTGCAGTAGTGAGTGTGAAGAGGGAAGAGTGTGGAATAGAGAGAAAAACAGGGTAGCGCTTCAGCAGTGCATTCACAGGGAACAGGGGAGCATGGATGGAGTTCAGCAAGCAAAATGTGAGAATAAAAATTGGCTGACTGAAGGCTGCAGTTACACTTACATATAAATACCTAGGGGAAGGAGGGAAGCAAGAACAAAACGAAGTCAGGAAAGAAGTGATCAGCGGGCTACAAAGAGTTAAATCTAGGTGCAATGGAGGATGACTGAGAATTAAAGCAGCAGAGGAAACGTCATCTGAAAACAGGTGGAGGCAAGAGGGGTGAATCATGGCTTCTCGGTGGGTTTTCTGATCAGATCACTTGTTCATGCACAGTAGTTCTCAGTTGGGCTCTTTCCAATCTTTTATCTTATCTGATATTAAGCAGACGGCAGAAGGAGGTGTATGAGCATGTGCTTGGCATCAACTATGTTTCCTAACAAGAAGATGGATTCTTTTCTGAAACTCTGCTCATTGCAAAATGACGTTGATAGAAGCTAAAGCATCTACATGCACTGATGCTGCTCAAGCAGCTTAGTTCCCTCAAAATAAAAATGGCAAGGAAGGGTGATTTCTAACTTTCAGAAGTTAAAAATGAATTGAAGAAATACAGCAAATATGGTGGGACTTCATTTATTGACTTGCAAAGGCAGAAACCAAAATATTTTTTAAAAGGAACACTACATATTTACCTGAATAAGTATTTTGTAGTTACTCCATTGCAAAATATAAGGAATATGTAGCATCTGCCTACAAGTTTGTATTGTCTTTATATAAATTTTATATCTTTATATAAAATTTTATATCTTCTTTATATAAAATTTATATGCTCTTTATCTAAAATTAAATAGAGCTGTTAGTCATTTCAGAAAATTCTCCCACAGAGGCATTTTTAATTACAAGTCTGCCAAACAGGAGTTTCATTTTCTTTTGAAGAGCCTGCTATAGACAGGATATTACATTAGTAGGATCTCTAGTCTGATCCTGTATGGAAGCTCCTATATCCCTGGGAAGAGAAGAAAGAAGCCACACAGTTTGAAAATGAAGGTCAAATCAAAGCAAGCAAAACCAAGAGACTAGAGTGAATGGAGTAGAATGATCCATCTGTATTAGGGCTTTCTATAGCAGCTGTCACCAACAAGCCATCACCATAATGTCTAAGGTGCTGCGTAATTGGAGTGGATACCAAAATTTGAAGGGAGATTGCAGACTAAACGGGAAAGGCAGAGGGAGGTATTTCACAGCTGTCAGCCAGATAGGAAAGATATTCCATTCCTTACTCCAGATGGAGACCGACTCACATTTTGATGCAGTGAGTGAGGGGGTGACTGAAATGCAAGGATTCATTCATGAGCTGCACGAACAACGCAGCTTTTTGAAAACGCCGTAGTAATGCACACCAAAAAGTGTGGGGAGGGGCATCAGCATAATCAGTCCCTTAGTGCAGCAGACGTAGGGGTCACTGTCACAGGACACATGCCTCACATTCAGAGCCTGCCTATTTTGCTTTTACATTTATTTTTAATAAATATCTCAACATTATCTAAGTTAACTAGCTACAGGAGACCATTCTCTGGTGACAACTTTCTACCTCTGTTGATATAATTTCTTAATCAACTGCAAGATTTACTCAAAAATATAAATATTTTTCTACGATGGCAAGCAAACACACAAAGCAAAAAATATTTAAATAAATGGGGGTGGGGTGGGGGGTGGGGGTGTGTGAAAGACAAGTCAATGACTAAAAGACCTAACAATGTGTCATGCAGAAAAAATGGACAGCTCTGACTGCACATTAGGTGGACCAAAGTTGCTATAAAGATTCGCAAAAAGCAACTCACCATGCAATACGCTGCAACGTACTGACAAAACAGCCCTGTGTATTTTCAAGGGATGCTTTTAACATCTGGAACATTCCAATACATTTATTTTACTGAAACAAACCATTCATAATATTGATGCAAAACATAAAAATTAAAGTAAAATCAATCTTCATTATTCTGACTTGGTATATAGACTGAACAGCACACCTGCATGTTGTACATTCTCTTACTAGTCATACCATTTAATACGTGTTTGCGTGATACTGTATGATATTGTTCCACTTACCTCACTTCTCCCTCGGTGCCTGTGAACTAACATAACGATCTAACGGTAGACATTAAATATGACAGTTTGGGGATCTGCCTAGGGGAACTCAAACATTTCTATTTCATTTCATGAACACTTGGCAAGCTTGTACCGTTGTTTATGGTTTTTATTGCAGCCTTGCATCATTTGTTTTGTTTCAAGAAAAGGAGATACTGATATATGAGGGGTGTTTTGCATGTGCTTCTCTCTTGTATTCTGCCTAATACAGTCTTATTAATGCAATAATGCCTTTGCCACAAGCCTGCCTGTCCCTAACTGAAACTGTCACAGCCGCTGCAGAATAAAACAGCCACCCAGAATAGGCAGCATGGGAAAAATATGAAGGAATTGTGTGCAAGCTGTTGGGAGAACAGAGTCTCAACGTGGCTCTGGAGGGCAAGAGGAACTGCACCACAGACCTCAGCCCTCCAGGGAAGACTTCAGCCTTGGCCTCTGTATCCTCAGGAGTCTCTGAGTGCCGCCAAGGGTCGGGACAGGGCATCCAAGGGTTTGGACAGAAGTCAGGGAGTCCCAGAAGACCAAGATCTTTTCAATACTAGAGCAGTGGTTATGAGCAGAGATCAGGATAGCACTGGATGCCACCGCTACAGAACAGTAGTCCAACAGCATTGCCTGGTGTAGCAAGCTCTGGAGTCACCCTGCAGAGGAGAGGCTCCCACTAATGCTCTGAAATCTCACCAGAATCTCCCTTATCCCAGGAAACTTTATCCCAGGAAAAAGCCCTTACTATCATTAGCTCATTGTATCTGTGTATCTCTCTCTGACCAATTTCTTCCTTCCCTCAAGAACTGCAAAATGTGGACGCAGAATGACAATAAAATCCAAAACTTGGCAGTGCTTTATGCATCAAGATGAGTTCTTGTATTTCAGTGTGCTTGACAACCAACAGAAGGCTGACTGGTATCCACCAGCACCTCCTCCTTCTTTCACTCCCCATGCTCACATCTCTGCATGCTATGCAACCTCTCAGATGACCACTGAAGGCCCATATGTAGAGTCGTTCACTGAAGACCTGTTAGCCTTCAACAGATCTGTGATTTTTGTTAAAGAAAGAAATAACAGGCTGCCGTCACACAGTACTGGTAGGGTACATTTGATCGCCGAGAACTTCCAGGATATAACCCTTAACTATTCCACTGACAATGATGCTGTTAGATCCCCTGATGCACAGCTAACAGATTGTTCAGAAACAAGTGACTGTGCCCCCCAAGGAAAACCTAAAAGCAGACAACCAGCATTGCTCCAATGACAAAGCTCTGAGCCAAGGTCTACAATGGGTAAGTTCATCTCGTAGCAGCAGTGGACCTGGGGATGAGACCAGGCTGCAAGCCGGAGCCCACCGGGCAGATGGGCAGGGACCGCGAACTACCAGAGAGCTGCCAAAGAGTCTGGAAGCAGCAAAAAGCTAAACCACCACAACTATGTAGGTGCTGTAGGGATTGGGATTCATATGATTCATATTCATGCTCTCCGTAGGCAACAGAAAGAAGCAGGCACCCTAAGAAAGCGATCCAGATGGGTTTCTATGGCAGACAGATGAGCCATCTCTGAAAGCCTGTTCTCTCCATTGACTGCAAAGGCTGACTACACAGGATCCACAGCAGTGTACTTTGCGGCTCAAAATAAATGAAAATTATTTCACTAGATGGATTCTATTTTTTAAATATACACTTCATGCTGGACTTCTATGACTCCTGAATTTTGAAAAAAAATTGTTTATTTCTACTTGTTTAAATACTACAGTCACCTGCCAGTCAGTTTTGTATTTTGCTTCTTTTATATTACATAATGAAAGGCATGGAAGATTTTTTATTATAATATTTATGTTTATAAATATATTTACACACATTTATTTAGCCTACAAATGAACACGAATGTGAATTTTTTTTTAATTCCATTGCCAGCCTTCACTGTCAAGTATAATTGTTTTTTAAAAAAGCATTCATATGAATATTTACATTTTGAAGCGTGCTACTAGAGATTTACAGTATGCTTTTAAGATGCTGTATCTCAAATGCATATAATCATATACATCTCATTATTTTTTTTTCAATAGACTTTAGCATGATCCATTTCATATTTTGCTGGGCTCTTCTGCAGCCTTTGAAACAGCAATTGATTTGCAGTGATTTCAAGGGGCTTTGACTGGATATTGTACTATCCTGTTATGAGAGGTAGCCAGGTTTACTTCTATTTTAAAATTCTCCCTAGGTTGAGAGCTAGAGCAGTAACACTATCACTCTGAGAAATGCCATGCACTTCACCTGAGCAGCAAAATGCAGCTCTTGAATGGGCGTGTTTAGAGACATAACATACTCATTTGGAAAAAAACCTCTATCACCATTATAAAAGTCACAGGTACTGTGAGGTTGGGAGCAAAGAATAGCGAATGTGGTGGCTAACCTCAGCCTTATTATCTGCTTCATCGTGCTGTATCATCCATTTCTACCTAGGCTGATATTCACATTGTAAACTCTACATGGAGACTTGTGGCTAAATCCCTAAGTCCCACACCAAAGCTCATGTTAATTTAAGTTAATTTCCCACCATAGGGTCTTGCTGGGCCTTTGCCCATAAGTCAGAAAAGCATGTTCCTGTCAGTCCCCTTTACTCTGCTCAAGTTGTTGCATTTAGTAATCTGGCGATCACTCCACCTCCCCTTCCATATGAACAGATGCTAATTGTGGCATGACCCTCACAGAGTTCTGCACCTCTGCTGCTGCAGATGGTCCCCCTGGGATCTCCATCCAGCACCTCCATGCCTGCTGGGAAATGCCACCAGCAGACCACAGCACTCTGATGGCCACCCTACCCTGAGTTTCATCTCGACTTCTGCCTGATACTCCTCTCTCGTATGCCTTCATCCTTCATTCTCAATTCATTATATTGCACTTACAATAATTAAAACAAAATTTTGAAAGAAATTATTCAAAGAATTCACATCATTTCATAGCATCTATGTGCCTTCCTCACACTTTACCAGCCATGTTTTCATACAGACCATTGCCAGAAGTACTGAGCTGCTTTCAGTCAATAACCAGTCTCTACAGATCCTCTTGAGGAAAAGACACAGTCAAACCTGTAAATGAGACAGTTGTTCATTCTTCCTAACACAGGTGTAGGTTTTAATCAAAATACTCTGTGATACCAAGCCAAATACTTTGGAGAAATTAAATTGCTTCTGTATCCACACTGTCGTTTCCATCAACTGATCTATAATCCTGTCAAAGAAAGATAAAGGACTTATTTGACAAGTCTTCCTTGCCATCAAACCATACTGACTGGCATTATTTATATTTCACAGAATCACAGAATCATCCAGGTCGGAAAAGACCTTGAAGATCATCCAGTCCAACCATTAACCATTTGTTAACCTATCCTTTCTGTTGGTTCTTCCAAACTAACTGTTCCAGTATTATACTGGAATCTGGATTCATGCAAGTGGGAGTTTCTAGGTCCCGTTTTCCACCCTTTTTTGACACTTGAACTGCATTAGCACTTTTCCACATCTCCGAAATTTTCTTAGCTTTCCGGGATTCACATTAATGGTTCAGAAGCCACCTCACCATAACTTTTGGGGGGGGTGGGGGATGGGGGATTTCCCAGAACTGACAACCTGGAAAAGCTTGGAAGATTTCCATCATCCAAGGCAGGCTCACAGCTTTCACACAGAACTGTCTGCCTTTGGCTGACACAACAAGGAGAGTTCAGCCACTTTTGCCACAGAAAGGGAGAGCTGGGCCTGGAAAACTAGGGAGAAACCTGAAGAGTCAAGGTTGTACCCATTGTTGCTGTTCCTGTGCACATCTCCTTCACAGGGATACAAGAGATCCAAGATACAAGAATCCAAGAATAAAGAGATACAAGAATTTACCACTTCTTTATTGTTACCTGCCTGCACAGGTCAAGCAGAATGTGCACAATTCCAGATGGATCTCTCAAGGTGAAATGCTGCTGGTAATACAACTGCTACTACACCTAAATAACCATAAATTCAATGGGAGAAAATGAAGAAACCTAACTAGGGCTCCAGTAGGAGAAAATAAAGAGAAAGAATTCAGGTTTTATCACAATGACAGGGAGGAAATCAAAGGATAATGATTTGTCTTTTGTCTTTTAAATGCAGTATTTTGTCCGTCAGATTCATTCATCTTATACAAAGAAGAGTAATAGTATACATTTCCAAGATAAAATCAATTATGCATTATCTTAGAGTTGTACAATCTCACACTCCACAGAGGCCTTAATATGACTTACATGTAGCATAATTCTTATTCCAGATCTCTGAACAAAGCTAAATTTCACTGACAGTTCATTGTACAAATTCCAATTTATGGTCAGTTTTTCCAGTATTCTCAGAGAGTATAAAATCGCAAAGGCCATCTCTGCTTGACCCAGAATATGAGTTTTGAAATATAATGAAAATAAAAGAGCAAATTAAAAGACTCATTTGATTCAATTCGTTACCTCAGAACACTTTTGCCTAAAATACCCTCCTATAATTTATGTCAGTTTTTTAAATGAGTGAAAAAAAGGCTTTGTTCCTCAAAAACTCCCAAACTGTGGCCAAGTTAGCCACACTTTAATTAGTTTCTTAATTTATCTCCATTATGAAATAAAGTAGGGAAATAACTCTTGTTTCTGTAGTCCATTAAAATGTTTCTGTACAAGTTAAAGACTATTTTGTTATCATGGTATTCTAAGTTTTAAGGAACCTATTTTTGTAAAAGCTAAATATAATATATCACACTTTAGATTATCTTCATTTGCCAAGTTTTGGCAGAACTCACAAAGGTACAGCAGAATTTGCTGGAAAATTTGCAGGGTTTGCAATGCTTAGCCCATTTTCAAAGGAAAAGATGATCCCTAATCAACTGATTTCTATTTCCAAAAAGATTATTTCAGAAACAGCACACTTTTTTTTTTCAGCATGAGGCATTTTAGGCAGTTGAATGTGAGCTTTTTCTTGACTGTATCTGAGCTGTGATCATGTTTTCTTTCAAGAGTGTTCTCACTGGCAAGACTGTGGCCAGTCTATAAAACATTTCACTCATTCACCCTGAACAGATCTATTTCCATTAAGTCGTTCTCATGACATGTCTCAGGAAAGTCAAGAATGGAAAGACAGCTTTAAGTTCCTGGGAAAGTGAGCCTCCATGCAGCACAGCAAAAGATATTTTGAAAGTATCAAGCACCAATATGTTAAGTTCCCAACATGGAAAAATTTTTGCTCTGAGAGCATGGACAATGTAAGGTACATTCATTCAGTGTGTCCAGGGTTTTATTTTTAAAAGGAACTATCACCAAAAAAACCCCAGCCGTAATCATTCAGTCTATTAACAGAACAGTTGAACAGTGTGCATAAAGTAAAAATGTGAAATCTTAGTCAGGAATGAAAGATGTGTTAAGCCACCTAGGTGAACTTTGCTTTCTCAACAATAAACCTGAATTTCTAACTAATTAAATATTTTCCACAAAGTCCTCAGTTATAGTATTTTAGGAGGGGAAATATGTCCAAAATAAAGTGTAGCATGTAAGCAATGATCAGAAGAGCATTAATTGTAATGAACAGTACAGAACAATGAAGACACTCTCAAGTTTACTTGATGTGGGAGTATCTGATGAGAAGGAGTGACATGTACCCATCAACCTCTGCAAGATGCAAAATAGATTATTTATGCAAAAGAATCTGGCAGAGACTGATATTCATAACAACCACATGACTTCTTGGGTAGTCCGCACTGAAATGTTACTGTTCAAGTTGAAGAGCAAACCTATTATTGCATACAGTTTTGATTATGGCCATTAGAAAGGCACTACCTTAAGGTCGATATGCTCAAGCACAGCCACTTACTGTCAGCCCTGTTGATAACAAGAGATGCTCCCTCTCCTCTCTTCCCTGGTTTGTCTTCCAGATTCCTGCTCAGAGCCACCACCATGCTTGTACCATGTGCTGCCTCTTTGCTTCTGGTGTCCATCAGTGGACATGGGTTAAGCACATGTTTAGAATAATTTCCCTAATAAGCAGGGACACCTTTCACTAGACCAGGTTGCTCAAAGCCCCGTCCAACCTGGCCTTGGACACTGCCAGGGAGGGGGCAGCCACAGCTGCTCTGGGCAACCTGTGCCAGTGTCTCACCATCCTCACAGTGAAGTATATTTCATCTGAATCTACTCTCTTTCAGTTTAAAGCCATTACTCCTTGTCCTATCACTACATGCTCTTGTAAGAAGTCCCTCCCCATCTTTCCTGCAGCCCCCTTTAAGTACTGGAGGGCCCCTATAAGGTCTCTCTGGAGCCTTCTCTTCTCCAGGCTAAACAGCCCCAACTCTTTCAGTCTGTCCTCACAGGGGAGGTGCTCCAGTACCTGATCATCTTCATGGCCTCCTCTGGACTCACTCCAACAGGTTCATGTCCTACTTATGTTGGGGGTCCCAGAGCTGGATACAGTACTCCAGGTGGGGTCTCACAAGAGCAGAGTAGAGGGGAAAAATCACCTCACTTGATCTGCTGGCCACACTTCTCTTGATGCAGCCCAGGATACAGTTGGCTGCCTGGGCTGTGAGCACACACTGCCAGATCATGTTGAACTTCTCATCAACCAACACCCCAAGTCCTTATCCAGGGGGCTGGCTGCTGTCAATTTATTTACTCAAATATAAATGTGAGTAATATTATAATATAAATCAAAACTTCTCCCAAATATATTTACTGCCCACTGACTGCTATATGTTTTATTGACAGATAAGGAGACAAAATGGGAGACTCATTTATGTGCTCAGGTGATGCAAGACTCAACACTCCACTGGTTGCCTCCTTCAACCAGGAAAACTCTGTAACGGACCTAGGAGTGCATCTTCTCCATAGAACTCATTAAAACAGGTGCATAAAATGGGAATCACAAAATCACTGCAGTGAGCAGGGGCATTGCCTTGCCATGGAAATAATTGAGAGAGCAATATGACCTGAAGCCTAGTTCTCTTAGGCACTCAGTTTCAGGTTTCTGGATTTTTCCAGCTTCTTCCAGATATGAGTTCCTATGGCAGCTCTTTCCCACATAATACAGCTGGGATGCTTCAGACTCTGATGGAAGGTGAGAATATGGGATTTAAGTTGTTGCCATAGCTGACTAGATTCAAAAAACCACATCTTCTGCCATGGAGGTGAATGCTCTTATTATTAATTGTTTGATCCCCCTTACTACAGCTCCTCCATTACACGGTTAATTCTTTTTTTCTTTTTTTTTTTTTTTTTACCAGAGGACAAATACACAGAATGGGATAGTTGAAAATTAATTCTTCCTGTAGTGCATATGGAGCTATTTCAGTGAGTATGGAGCACTAAGCATTCACAACTTCAGGGATGACACAAGCATTCCCTTGCTCAGACAAGTCAAGTACCCCCTACAAAAAGCTTTAGCATCTATTTTTTTCTCTCTCTAGCCCCATTAAGATTGAATTATTTTTGTAAAAGGAGAAATTCCAAAAGAATTCCCCAAGTGAAAGATCTAAGACACCCAGACCAATTGCCAATAAACTGGAAGACAGGAGGCTGAGCCCCTTCAGACAGGAGAGGGAACTGAACACCACTCCATCTAGCTGGGAATGCTGCAGCTGTTTTATTGCTAGAAACTGAGTCTGCTCTCTGGCATGCTGTCTTTGTGCAGAGTACTAGTGGGAAAGCAGTTTCTCAGAATGAATCCCACAGTTAAATGAGTGTGTATTTTATAAATTCTAGGATTAAGGTGGGAGACCTCAGCTGCTGCAAAATAACATCCTATTTCTATCACATCTCTTTGAGGTATGGAGCAATTTGGGCTTTGATAGAAAGGAACTGTCTTTGAAGAGCACAGCTGGAGTGTAGTTTAGTGGGGATTGCTGCTCACAATACAAACAGGGGAAGGAAGAAAGTAGTGTAGAAATCAAAGCCAACAACCCCAGGAACCAAAATGACGTAGCAGTTGTTCTCCCTTCCCCTGAGTGACCGCCTCCATCCGCGTAAGGCTGAGTGACCATTCAGCAAGTTAATGAAAGGAGCCAGGACCTTCTGATTCCCATTATACTTGCTCAGCAGGTTGGGGTTTTTCTGTTATTGTCAGAAGGGGTTTTTTAAATCCCATGAGAGTTTTTGCTTAGTCAGTGGTTAGGATAAGTACCCTCCTTGCTTGACTTCATCTAGACTGATGAAATAGCCTAGTCTCATCGTCTGCTGTGCCTTTATCTACACACAAACTAGTTAGCATTTCTAGTGCAGTATAATGCAGTACTCTATAAAGGAAGAGTAAGCAGCACCATTTACTGATAGCAATCAAACTGTATTTTACAAATCTTCCAGCATATATAGCAAACATAAGTCATAAAAAATGGGCTAAGTAGTGTATTTATGCATACTCTAGGTTAAATCTACAATGGTAAATCCCACTCAGAACTAATTTCCTTACTTGAAGCTTAAGAAAGTAGCATACAATCCACATGATATCATACATTCATTGACTGGATAATAGCTGGGGGGAAGACAGCTCACATAGAAATAGATGAGAAGTAGCAATGAATTCTGCGACAGGTACCTTAGCATGCGTATCTATACATTTATACGTATATACACGCTTACATAGGCTAGTGGTTGTAGCTAACTGGAATAACTAAATTATCATGTAAAAGCTCCAGGTTACCTAGTTACAGCTTAACAAGGCAAAGCTAGACTCTAGGGACATGGTTTAGTGGTGGACTTGGTAGTGTTACGTTAATGGTTGGACTTGATGATCTTAAAGGGCTTTTCCAACCTAAATGATTCTCCGATTCTAGCTCTGCAAGTATGCCATCAAATTCTGTCAGGTAAGCAACCAGAAACCACAATATTTGAGTTAGATTACATTATTTGAGCACATGGTGTAGTCTATCCATTTATGAAAAATTCAGCAAGATACTTTTCTATTAAAACTTGGTGGACATTTACAAAAAAAAAAAAAAGCTATGCTTCTTTTAAGTGTTTGAAAAGAAAGTGTCATTTGAAAACTCTAGTCTTTCAGGTATTTTTTGTCTTTGGCATTTGTTTAGGATTATGATTTTAAGATTTGTTAAAATAAACAAAAGTGTACATCACAGTCATTTGGCATAGTATATGGGACTGGTTACTTACAAAAGAAAATGTAAGATTAGAACAAGATAGTTTATCAAAACTTTGGAGCACAATGCAGATTGCAAACCAGGGTCATTGTACATATGATCCAAATTATGCACTGCTTTATAAAGCATCAGCCAGACTCAACAGAGAGTCAGTAAACTCCTGTATCACTGAAGTCACTCATTTCAATCTATGTCATCTGCATTAAAATAATACCAGGATCACCATGCACTAGTTGCAGCCTGTCCAGAGCTTTGCTTCAGAAAGTGTTGCAACAGTCAAACCACGTGGCTCTCCAAGGGAGTTCATAGCCTGTGCAGCCCTCAGACAAGCACTTCATGAAATCCACAGTAAATATAAATTAATACCAATAAGACAGGATTTGGGACTGGCTGTAGCCAACCATTAAAGATAGATGCATTTCTGTCTTTGGGATGGGAAGTTCCAATTTGGTCACTGTAAACAGAAAACACACAAACTGCAACAGATAAGTAACAGCAAGGCAAGCCTGAAGTGGCATTGCTTGTCTGCTTTTATGTGCCATCCATCCATAACTTTTATTCTTCCAGGGCACAGGGCTATGGTTTATGCAGGGCGGTCACGTGGAAGCTGTCCATGCTCTCTTCCATGTGTACAGCTGAAAGAGGGAGAATAGCAAATACAGCAGAGCCCTCATACAGCTCCAGGAATATTTGTGCAAGCCAAAGTGCTGTCTATTGATTCAAGAAGCAAATTAGTGCCTGTTTCCCTGAATCTGAACTCATGGGGAAGGGGTGGTGTTTAGAGAGCAGGTTCAGCATCTAAGACTGACAGAAGAACCAGCCCCAGGATCAGTTCATGTGACTCAACTGCATTAATCTTGACCACTGACATGAAACATGCTTGAGACTTTCAGTGCGCTGCAGAGAACCAGATCTGTTCTCCCTCACTTTGCCCAGACCCTTCCCACCCCCTCGCTCCATGTCCTGCTGTGCTGGTGGAGAGGCCAGATCCCTGCACTGGTTTGCCTGGGACTTGCTTCTAAAAAAATGGTGTTTCCATTCCCCTGTGGTGCCCTGAAGCATCTCCCCAGCACAAGCAAAGCTGAGGAGTCTGGTGCAGGGCAAGCTGCACGCTGGCAGAGCCAGTTGCAATTCACCACGGTGCCACCCCCTAGAAAAGGCCCTTAATAGTACCGAAATTGTCATGAAAAATTGAATAAATCTACCCCAAGCCCACAAATCTAGCTAATCCTAAGTAAAACATTTCAAAGATTTGACACATCCTGGCAATGCAACAGATATTTTGGAAATCAAAATTTGCAGCTTCTGTTTTTCCTCGTTTCACTTCTCAGACACAAAACTCAATAGCTTTTCTTCAGTACGTGTTGCAAGGCAGCTTTTGCTTCATTTTAAGGCCATTTAAATTCTCCTCCTCTACCCACTACCCATGCTCCAGCAAAACAAGCATTTCACCTTTCTGGTGAGCAAGACACCAGCTAAGCTGACCTGCCACGTCTCACCAGAGCCACCCAAACCCTGGCACTTGGCTCTCCCCTTGCTGAGGGTTGTCCATGTCCCCTGGGGTCCCAATGCTGGGCGCCCAGCAACACCCCACTGGGCCTCTAGTTCCCTCCCCAGACACACACGGCTCGACCACAGACCCTGCACCAGCCCTGGTGAGATGTCATGGGCACCCTCAAGCATCTCAAGAGTAGCCAGAAAACACCAGCACCTGGACTGAGCCCTTTGTGTATAACACCCCTTCACACCAGACTCTGCCCTGAATTCACCCGTTTGAAAGCTGTGAAACTCCCAAGACCTGAAGAATCCTGCAGCGAGGAGTACCACGATTTATCTGTGCACTGTAGGCAGAGCCCTCACCTTCCACATGTCTCAACCTGCCACCTGCACCTCCCACCTTTAGCTGGTGTCCCCTTGTTCCCACCAGGGAGGAAAGAGTATTTCTTTGCTCACCTTCTTATCACTTGTGACTTTTAGACCTTTCCCAGCTGTTTTTTTCCTAGACCAACCCATTTCAGGCTAAGTAACCATTCAGAAGCTATTCCAGATCTTTCTCTATTCTCTTTCCTCTTTGCTGTGATTTTTTCCACTTCCTCTAGATCTTTTTCAGATGACCAGCTTTAGGAAAATCAAAATGTCTTCTTGTTTTTGGGTTGGTTTTGTGGTGGTTTTTTTTTTTTTTTCATCAGATATATTAGCTGTAGCCTTTGTTTGAGTAATTCCAAACTTGATTACTGTTTATTTTTATTTTTAAAAGGAACAGGTGACTAATGGGCTTAGTTTTCTCTATAATTTGGATCTGTGGTGAATTTCTGTGTGACTGGATTTGAATACAACAGGAGAAGTAAATAAACAAATCTGTGGTTGAATTTCACAGCACGTCCACCAGCAGAAAAAAGTTCTTTGTATTGGCCATGAGGGTAAATAACATCCGTGTCAATAGTCCTGGAAACCTGTTGCTTCTGCCTGAAATTTAGACTATCACAATTCAGAAGCCTAACCAAAATGAGACACATATCCATGCTGCACTTCAAATGGTGGCAGAGTTATCACCTCTTACAGAACGATTTCTGTAAGCTTTTACTCCCCTGGTCAGAAAAGGCATAATTTGACCTTGGAAGGTAACTAATGTGTAAGGTGTATCTGTATGAAGCCATGTTGAAGAAAAAGCACTTTAACTGCTTCATGAGGTAAACTAGGAGAGGTCAACCACACCAGAGATGGTATTTGATCCTCATGATGTTTCACCTCTTGAGAAAAACCCATAGTGCTTTCTTACAGTGACTTTATATCAGGATGGTTTGTGTCAGTTAGTTACTCTACAGAAAAAAAAACACACATTTTTCAAGCCAAAACTACATGCTGTAGTCAAGGACAAAGAGCAGAGATGAAGACTGCAATCAGCCCCCTCTTCAGTGTTTGTTGAACATTTGAGCCTGGCTGGCAATCAGACACAAGGCAATTACTGATGTGCAAACAGCACTCTGCACTCAGTTTTAATTTATATATTTAAATAGAAAACACATATTCCACTAAATCTGTTATGTGTGTATCCTTCCCCTGCAACAAAAAATTACTCTTGCAAAGTAAATTCATTTGATTGCAATATGAAGGTTCAGTACGATGCTCACCAAAAGCAAATATAATACACTTTCCCTGCCCTGGTTTTTAGTCAGTGTCTTTCTCTCTGAAGAAGCACAACATTTTCCTGGTTTTCATAGCTTGGATTTTTTTTTTTTTTAATTAGATCTGAAGCTGGAATTATTCCTACAGCAATTTATACCTTCCTTTCCATAACATCAATTGCCCTTCCTTGACCTTAGCAGTAGCCTAGCAAAGGTGCTGACGTTGATGGGGAGATTCCCTAAAGCTTGCTCTGCTGTTACATGCAGAGAAGGTTCAGAATTGCTGGCTTTGGTGCAAAATTGTTTTGGGGCAAAGGGACAGTGGAAGACTGTGAGTTTTTTAAACTCTGCTTGAGCCCTAAGAAAGCACAGATTAGATCCTGAGTCTCAAAGACATAGGTTTCTTACTTTCCTTGGTTATCAGTGGGTTCTGGGCATAGTGGGTGCATCAGAGTATAACTGCATGCAGGTACAGCAGATACTAGATATTTTGTCAAGTAAGTTATTAAAGTTGTGGTTATAAAGTATCTGATAATGAAAATAATTACAAGCTGAAAGGTAAACAGAACAAAATGCAGTGCAAAAGCTGCTGCATGTTGGTGCCACGTATACATAGTGAATTGAAATAACGGGTTTTGAGGTCATTTGATGTTTGCAGCTGGTCTACGGCAGAGCAGCCACAGCATTTGGTAGTTATGTAGGTAAGCAACTAAGAAAAGAACATTGAAAATATGAAGATTTTCATCTACGTCAGCAAGAGTAGCTACAAAAGGAATATTATAAAAGAAAACAATGGAAGAACGGAAGAAGATTTCAAGATTATAGCTACCTTATATTCAACCAAATATATTTAAATTGCTAGGCTTGGAAAAGGTCATGGTCTTTATGAATCATTCGTAATGCCTTTCTTACTGGGTTATTTTATATATGATGACATGTATCCTCCTCTTTATAAGGACATGTATTTACACCTCAGGCACAGCCTGGGAATGGAAGGCCCTCTAGTAATGTAATTACTGCTGTCACTGCAGAGAGAGGTAGCCTGCTCATAGGAATGGCCAATAGTTTACTTGCAAAGCAGAAAGGAACTGAGAGACGGTACAAGTAATACCCCTCAGTATTTCAAAATTAGTGAATCTATACCATAAAGAAAACAATAAGCTTCACCCAATCTGCAGCATGTATCTGGGCTTGGATGAATTTTCTTTGGTATGTTTAAGTTTGTATATTACATGGAAGTTCTGTATTGTATTCCTCCAGAAACACTTCCAATATCAAAACGTATTCTTAAAGTATATAAGATAAATAACTTTAATTTCATTTTGTACCGCATTCATCATCTCTTCTCTTTCACTGTTTGTTTTCCACCATCACATGATTACTGTGTATAACTAGAAACCAAAACAAGAGCCTAGAAAGCTCTTAAACAGGATTTGTAAATGTTGCTATGAGGAGAGTTTAGGATGAACTTTTCATCCACATTTTTAGATATATATTTAATAATAATCAAACACTATAGAAATATTGACCAACAAAGAATGACCACACAAAGAAAATGGAACCTATCCAGCTGCACAGGATCTACTTTAAGTATATCGTATAATACTGAACTTTATTTACAGCTGATGTAGTTTATAATCCACTCTATCATCAGAAACCATAATCCAAAATTGTACTTCAGGTCCTGCTCTCCGATTTACAGCATGGTTGGTTATTAGAAATAAAACACCCTTACGCTTAGTTCAGTTCAAACATTTTCTGAATTACAGTAACATATTGATTCTTTCAATGTAATAAAACTAAATCAAATCTTAATAGCACAGGAACACCTGAAACGGACTTATGGCTTCGAGTTTTTATTTCTTGAGTTGTAAGTTCAGGGGGGGAAATCTTACAGTAGAAAATTATTATTGTTTTGTAAAATTATTCAGTCCGTTTAGGAAAAAAAAAAAAAAAGTTGCTAACTAAACACACACGCACAGACCCATACTTTTTTTTTTTTTTTTTTTTTTTCTCCCAGGTAAAATTTTCCCTGCGAGGAGAGGGCGAAGGGGGCGGCCCGGGCGT
>NW_020799097.1:21968767-22000929 GCF_003259725.1 Athene cunicularia | reverse complement strand
GCGGGAGGGTTCCGGGAGGTTTCGGGGGTGCCGCTGCGAGGGGGGCGACAAGCACCGCCCGGGAGCAATGACCGCGGGGGCGGCACCGCACACGGAGCGGCCCATCCGTCGCGCTGAGGCCCGAGTGCCGGACTCCGCCGCCAGCCCGCCGCCTCCCCCAGAGCCGCAGGCCGGTGTCCGGGCGGCCGAGAGCGGTCCCTCGGCTCTCCCCATGCCTGGGCCTTGTGCAGCGCTGCAGGGACCCACGGCGGGCAGCAGAGGGTGAACCTGGGGTTCTCATCCTCACGCTTCCGAGGCGGAGAAACCCCAAGGTGGGGGATGAAGAGCAATGGGGGAAGCACGGTGAAAATGCAGAAGATTCCACACCAAAAGAAACAGAGAAAGAGAAAA
Organism: Athene cunicularia; assembly: GCF_003259725.1. NCBI lineage: Eukaryota > Metazoa > Chordata > Aves > Strigiformes > Strigidae > Athene > Athene cunicularia. Next base: position 22,000,539 of record NW_020799097.1, on the reverse strand, counting down.
ACGGGAACGCGTTTTAAGTTCTTGTGGTATGCGCATAAATCAAAAAAACCAAAAAACATGACCCCAAGAAGCTTTTAATTTAATTAAGCATAGCAATGTTGCATGAAACAAGCAAGCGCTGAGACACATGCTGCATGTTAACAATCAATCTAGGGAAAACCTTTTTGATGTATTCAGGTTTGCCATCATGTACTGCAAATGTTTATAACGATCCCCTGGCTCCTTACATGCGTGATACAGGAAAAAAAGAGGCAATCTGTAATTGAATCTCCTAGTCATTCACTCACAAAGTAGGATGGTCATTATCTGTTGGAAACATATAAGCAATTAGATTAAAGAAAGAACGGAGCTTGTTTAGGGTAATCAGCATAACCGTATAGGTAATCAGAAGTCCACTGAGCGGAAAATGCAGTGCAGTACTATACTGACCCCTCTACAAAATCCAAGAAATGTAATACCACAACGGAAAAAAAAAAAAAAATGTCGTACAGCTAAAAAAACTGCGTTTAAATAGTGGCTCTAATAGCCAGTACCTCCTGTGTCAAATCAATGAAATCAGCAATGCAGTCAGACAAGTTTTGTATTGGGATAAAAATAAATAAAGCATAAAAGTGCATCTTTTAGGAAGGTTAATTAACTTTTGTTTGGAAAATTGCAAATGGAAAACCCACATTGTAAAACTGTATAGTACATTCATGGTGAATCTGAGATATCGGAAATGCATCAGACACATAGAGCTGACCCACGCATGAGCAGGGTTCATGTCTGAAAAACAGCGCTGTCCTTAAATTAATGCATGTCAAAGCTCTAGGCATATCCAAGGGACACTTTGAACAACATGGCCACTCAGCTGACAAGCAGGACCTTGTTAATCCACCATAATTCAGGCTCATTGCATTATGTACTCACACCCTGTCCTTGGTATACTAATTGATGAAACAACAGAAGCTGAATTTCATGGCAAAATTTGATTATCCCCAGCAGAAGTTTCACCGCGGTGCCCTGAGGGGTTCCTTGGGCAGATGCAAGGAATAAGACATTGACATATTTGCAGTATTTGTTCAAGTGTCTGTGAAAGGAGCTAAAAATTAAGAAGACAGGAAGAAAAAGCTAATAACCTGGACCTGAAAGGACACAGATGAGGCCTTACATAGCACAGGCATTTTCCAGCTAGTTGGGAAATAAGCTGCCATTATTTGCGCAGCATTCAAGGAATTCAGGTTTTGGCTTTGTTCCACAATGCTAAGCAATGCACTACCTCCACTCCAAGTGATGGTCCAGACACCACGAATCAACAACATCCACCATTCAGCATTAGGCTTCCTATACGATATCCACAGAAATCTGAGGTACCTAAGGTATCTAAGGACAGGTCTCAAGGCCAGCACATAAGCCAGCACATTAAAGCAACGTACTGGAGATAATGGAGATGGTTGAATTTTACTCCTTTTTTTTTTTTTTTTCTTCTGGAATCCAAGAACTTTCCAGAAAACAGCAGGAAGGAAATTCTTTCTCTTTACGGATTGAAGCATTAATCTGTGAGCCCTGGATCTGCATTAAGAAATACTTTTTCTTTTCTTTCAAAACCTGCAGAAGTATGTCCTTTCTTTCAAAAAATGCCCAGAGATATCCCACTTGGTAGTGGCAAGATGTGAGTTCCAGAAAATACTCCCATAAATTCTCCCTATACATATGGGCACTTCAATGCTTTGGAGCAGGTGGAGCCTACCAACAGAAACTCTTTAACTTTTAGGACTTTTTTGGATTTGTATGCCCATCTCCTGCCTACAGTTCTCTGAAGATTTAGCTCTTTACATACATCCTTTGTAGGCAGGGCTACACTAAGGATACAGCTGCCTTATAAATTTGTAATACCATCTAGTGGGAGCACCTCAAAATGCTCCAAATGCACTACAGTGCATTAATTAATGGCCATCAGCATCTTAGTGAGCCCAAAGCCCTTCTCAGTCTTCTGTGCCTCAACTTCCCTGAGATAACATTCCCTTAGCTCATCATGCTGGTATGAGAATAGGTACCATGAGGCCTAGATGATGCTCAGGTATCAATCGAAACCCCTTCAAAAACGTACAGAAAAACTCAAAAACTCCTGGAAAAAAAAAAAATAGACTGAATCGGCTTCTCAGCCACAACACCCCAAAGGCAAATACAACAGCTGAAGAACTGGAACCACTCACTCTTGAGGTAAGAGTATTCTGAGGAACCGGATCATCTCTTATTAAAACGGGTATCAAAGTTTCCTCCTCCCAAAATACAGGGCTGCATCACAGCAGGTTTCAGGGGGTGCTCCTAGAGGCAACAACTGTGCATGTGCAGCAGTGATAGCCTCGATCTACTCCTAAGAGCTGCGCACAGCAGTGTAGGCACAGCCAAAACCACTTGTGTTAAATATATTGGCATTTAAATCTGAGTTAAGCTCTTTGGTTTGTTTTACAGTAGAAACAGGGCATTTTTACTTTAGAAAAATCAAAACAAGTTAATTCCTATTCAGAAACCAGTAAAATATTTTTTTCTGTAGCCTTTAGAAATGAAATGTTAGTTTGACTTGCCTGTCAGCAGTGAACACTGAATTACAGCTCATCTTTTCTCAGTCTAATGAACACTGTATGTAGATATCAAGTCAGTTTGTACGATGTTGGAGAATTCATCCATCCTTCCCAACAGCTTTATTCTATCCAGTGTGATCTGCATTCTTGCTTAGTATTTATTTCCCCACTGCTTCACTTTATATTGGTTCACAGAGAAAAGGCACTGGCTTACTTGAGCTACCACGATGGTCCTACATGGGAAACAGAGTTCAGCATTATAGGATAAAGTGACAGTCTGACTTTCTCAGAATTTTGACTCAAACTGAAAGTGACAAAAACCAAACACACATATAGGATATGATGCCTAATAGCAGTGTATCCACCCAAAGGGTAGGTAATAATAACGAAAACAGCGTTAACCAGCTGTGCTGCCCATAGACCCATGTCTACCAGCAGTGGTGGAGGAAGCCCACGAGACAAGCTCAGAAGTACAGAAACAAGAGCCTCAAAAGTGGACGACAAGCCAGGAGTGGTGTGAGCATAGCCTACACTCGCAACACCAAGCAGAGTGACCCATGGACGTAAGAACAGGGTGGGCTTGGCCTCTTTGGCAGGGTGGCAGCCACCAGCCCCTCACCTGCGCCCCCCCTCCAGACCCTGCGCAACCACTCTGTTGGGCTGAAATATCAGATTTTATGTCAAATCACTGCAGGAAATGAACAAGTGCAGAGAAGGAGGGGCTGACAGGCAGAAAGGGTGGTACAGAGGAGGTTAGAGGCACAACAGCTCTTTTAGCACCGGCCTGGCCTAGGGCTGCAGCATCTCATTCCTCCTGCAGACTCACAGCCAGCATTTCATGCTCTCTCCAGGCTGCTTCTGTGCAAATGAGTGAGGAAACGTAGCCCCAGGCAGCTGCCATTTGAAACCACAGCCATCACACTCCTTCCCTCTGGAGCCTCCTACAGAAAGGAGGATGCAGGACAACAACAGCCTTTCCATCTCCCTATGTCCCCAGTGGAAAGGTCTCCCACCCTGTGAAAGTCTTTTCTTTCACCTCTGTCCCCTCCCCCCTACCTTGGAGACAGCATGGGGAGCAATGTTAGCAAAACTAGTCATTCCTCATTAATATTTTTAAAGGTTATTATTTCTATTTATTATTGTTTATATTATTACTTACTGTTTGAAATAAGAAAAATTGATTTATTTGGAGAGAATTGCATTAACTGGGTTAGTTTATTTAAACTGGATTTATTTAGTTGCACTTCCCAACTCCTTACCTGAAACCTCAGCACAGAAAGTAGATAAGACCAATCACCAATTTCAGGCAGGGGGGGAAACTAGAGACAAGATGATGCCTTTTGTGAATGCTCCAGTATTCAGACCAAGACAAAAAAACACAGCAGGATGATGGTTTTGCTTCAAAATAAAACCTCAGAATAAAATAACGAAAGGGTGTAATCATATGTGTTTATGAGAAGTTAATAGTTTCAAATCTGGAGCAAAAGGAGGTCCCTGTCATATGTATCTAAATCTTGCAAAGGTCTAAAATGTAGGTCACATCTATTTAGGACAGTAAGTATCCCTTTTGGCTAGTTCTACATGGCTTCACACTGAACTACTCAAAGAGCTGTCTGGTTCAACATGCTAGCCACTTAACATCCAATTCTGAAACACTCTTCTCTCACCCCAGGTGATGTGTAAAATTTCTGTGGTATTCATCTCAGGACTGAGAACTCTGCTTTCAGGAGACAGGACCAAAAAACAGGCACTGGAGTGCTGGGGATGGGAGTGCACACATCTTTCGGATGCTTCCCTGAGATGGCTCAAAGTGCTTCATTGGTAAAGGTGCCTTAAAGTGAGCGTGATAATCTAAGTCATCTGAATAGCACACAGTTCCTTTGTGTAACAATCTGGACAACTTTACCTTGACTATTAACTTACTAATATTTGGGTCAGAAATTAGGAAAATTCAACAAGATTATAAGAATGATTTCTCATAGGCGTATGTATGGCCAGTCCTTAATCCTGAACTATATTCCTCCAAACTGCCAAGACTAACTTAATTCCTCTGAACTGTTGTTATATCAAAGCTTTTGCACAAACCTATGAATCAAAGAATGCATTCAGTCCTGTGTATATTCTTTGCTTGATGCTAGACCCCCTGCTGATTGAGGAAAATAGAGATTTAATTTTAGAGGGTCATTTGGTTAAAGTTTCCTTTGAAGACAAAGGATAGGTGGTAACTCAGACAAATACAACCAGTGCATCTAAGACCTAAACTCTAAAACATGCACCAACAGTTTTCATGTTACTTCAAGCTAATACATTACCTAACTGCTTACTGTTCTTTGAACTAGCATAAAACTTAGGAAATTTTAAAGTAGGAAATACAGGAGATAAAAGGGAATGCAAAGCATCTCATCCTCAGGTGGGGTTTTACAACTATCAAATTTAATGTATTGACATGTATAAGTTCATTCTTTTTTACATGGTAGTCTGAGGCCTTGTTTTCAAACTAGATAGTGCATTTGGGCATTATTTTAGACTTTGGCCCAAGCAGAAGCATAACCACAAACTAAGGGTTCTTTCTGGGTGTTTTTGGTAATGTGTGTCAGAAAGGACGGGTATAAATAGGGAACAGCAATGTTGACCTTTGTGAATTAGTTTTCTCCTTCCATTCGATAACTTATAGTAACATAGGGGCTGAAAATATATGCCCTCACTGCCACTAGGGAAAGCAGAAGATATTTTTCAACTCATTTACAGAGCAATTTGTCTATTTATCCATGTGTATCTACCAAAGGCTAAAGAAGTATTGGGTAGCAAAGGCTATCCAAACATGAAAGCAGGAGCATGCAGGAGCAAGAAATGAATTGGCTATAAACTAATTGTTGAAAAAATAATCTTTTTTCTTAGGAATACAGTGAAACTGAGTCATTACCTTCCCATTTGCTCAAGTAACCATCTTACACTTCAATTGATTTATTGATGAAGAATTCAAGAGAAAGGGCTAGTAAGCATCTTGGAAGCTTTAAGTCACATTTTTATTGCTCACAATTGAGATCCCTTGAGCTTGCAACACTGCTGCAGATGAGTAAGCTGGGTGGCCACCGTTTTTTGTCTGAAAATGTTTCTTTATAACCAACTTATTTACCATAGAACAATTTCTATTAACAATGTAAAAATTAATAATAACAAGTACAATGTATTTCTACATTGTCAGGTTATTGCAATCTTGCCTTTCCTCACTTATTTGAATTTCACAAATGTTCAAGATAATTATGGCAACTATTTTCTTTTCATTTGGAAGATCCCCATGCATCAGCAAAGACGCCCATCCTTGTAGCTATAAATCTTTATCTGTTCTCTCAGCACGTGTGTCTCAGGTCTGGAACAAAACTTTAAAATGCGTGTTTTATTTAGGATTCAGTATTAACTTATTTGATAGGAGTTTGTAAGAATTAGTTAGTGCTGCTTTAGGCATATGTAAAACATTTTATGGAAACCTTTAATTGCACACTACTGATACAGTATGATTGCTAAGTCATATCTGGGACCATCAGGAAAGCAAATGAATGGAAGTCTTCTAAAAAGAATAATTTCAGTCTGCAATGGTCATAGTCTCCACCCCAAAACCACCACAGTTTTAACACACTCTATAAAAGAATATGAAGATGGTCCCTATTTGCAATGAAAGAGAAGTGAAGCTGAGGAAGGTGGTTTTGACATATAAACTTCTTTACACCATCTTATTTTTCTCTTCAGATTAAAAAATGAGATCAACTTTTAAGAGTTTTAGAACTCTTAAAGCACTGAGGTTTTAATAAGCACTTTAGAGTCTTTATCTTCTGGACCCTAAGGAGACCATGCCTTGGGTAAGGATGGAAATGCTTCTTTTAAGACAGTGTTTTAGTAGCACTGAGAGTTGCATAACCTCATATTGCATTTCAATCTGTTCTGGATGCAATGTCAAGCTTTTATACAGTAATTTTTTGACACTGTAATTATGAAAGTAGAAAATGTTTCACGTATATGTAGAGCAAGTCCATCTGTAGAATGAGTTTGGTATCTAGCAGTAGCATGCCTCATCTCTGCTGCTGAAGACTGATGAAATGTAAGGGGTAACACTGGCAGAGGCCTGAATCAGTGCAGGAAACCTAATGATGCTCTAAGAGGTTCCTCATAAATGAAAACCACTTTCAACTCCATGGCATATGTATCAGCAGATTGCAAATTTATGTGTTGGAGGGACTCCCAAAACAATCTTGCAAAGACTGCTGAACACCAATGAAAGGCCAATAGTGACTGGTATTTGAATCTAGCCAGCCCACTGAAGTGTGGGTTTTTTCTGCCTTTCCTCTTTCTTCAAAGAGATTTGGAAAAGAAAGGACATGAATCTCTCTGAACCACGAGAATAAAGAGCAATGCTCTCAATTCCAGCCTATTAATTTCCACAAGCTACCAGGAGCCCCAAGGAACAAAGAAGAGAGAACAAAACACTGAGTAACTTTATCCTTTTACCAGCATTTTTGCAATGTGATGGCACCCCTGAGACTTTAATATCATTGCTGAAACAGATTTTAAGCACTGCAGTGCCAGTTTGCTTGGAAATCACATTATAACCTCTCTTTGCTAGACCAGTTGAAGCTTGTCCTCGTGTACCTTAGACTGTGACTTAAGTGACAACTGAAAGATGCCACTTGCACTGGTTTCTTGTTGACTTTAAGAAACAGCCTAAAAAAATTTTTAAAAGTTAAAAAAATTCGCCTGCATCAACCCTTCTTGGGCTGGAGGAAAGAAACTGTAGCCCATAGTGAAATTTTAAAATCAATCCATTTATGAGTTAAAACAATTGGAAATGGACTCTTTCAGAAGTGCAACAACTAGTTGCCACTTTTCTTTGGATCAGTTTCAGTAATAAAACAATATTGAAAATTTCCAACCAAACGGTCTTGAGTCTGTGCTGTGATAGTGGACTTATCAGTGGTAAGTGCAGGCACAGTCCAAGGTAGATGTTGACCCCTGCCCAAACCACAGCTTTAAGCTGATGAGTTGGACCATCAGAGAGTAATAAACACTTCCAGTTAATTGTCCCACAGACACCAAGTAGCAACCAAAAGCCTTTAATGTTAAATGGGTGTAACAGGCAAACTGCTGGACTGTCACCTTAGGTGCACTTTTGGGCTAACTGGTCAGCTAAGGAACAGAGACGTTTGATACAAAATAAGGGCTTTTGCCTGAAAAAACATTGTTCGAACTGAGTTCAGGCCCAGTTGTGCCAGGAATAAAAGTAGCATATGGAATTTCCCAGGCTGGGCCCCAGGAGGGACAGGCAGCAAGGAGGCAGTAGTGGAGGTCTGGGGAGAAGGTGCCAGGGAAAGAGCAGGATCAGGGCTGAGCAGGGCTAAACCAAACATCAGTTCCTGGGCTAACTCAAAGGGACCCATGGGGGAGGGGAAGGAGCAGACAGGGTGGTCAGGGGAGAGGAGAAAGTCAAAACTCTGAGAAATGCCTAAAAATATTTGGAACTGCTACACTAGTAAGATTTAACTTTCTTAAAATGAATTGCATTTATCCCTTGAAAAAATAAGTTACTGACTTGTCTGCATGGTGGAGTGTAAGATAGTGTGTAACCAAGTAAACACATAAATTGGCTGTGGCTTTAAAATACTTTTTCTGTAATGTCTTGTCTCACTGGCTAAATACTGCTTACATAGTAGCTAGAGAACAGCAAAATGAAGAAGCAGGAGCCTTCAAACAGACAACTTGAATAAAAGCTGAATAATTCAAATAAGAGCTGGAACAGCACCTAGATTCTGGTCACAATTTAGGTTAAAGGCTGAGCTTACATCCAGACATAGGACCAGGCATCAGACCTGATGCCTGGAGGACTCATTCCAGGGGGACCAGAAATGGGACAGGAGATACTATTAATTCCATAACTGTGTCACCAATCTTAAGCAAGAACTTATGGCCAGAAACTTCATGGAACTGTACAAAGCTATCTCTCATTGCTACTCCTCTGTCTATATAAAATATATATGATTGCTTATATCTTTTTTAAAAATCACCAAGCATTTTCGGATCTGATAATACAGTCCTTGAAATACTCTCCATAGGAATAATAATTAGAATAATAATAATAATTATCATAATCATAATAATTATCATAGTAATATGGGTGTTAGTCATGGATTTCATTGCCCTGTGAATGAAGGTTCATCTGAAATAATTCGAATCAATAATAATAATAAGAAAATAATAATAATAATAATAATAATAATAATAATAATAATAATAATAATAATAATATAGTACTATTACCAAGAATCCTCTATAGAAAAAATGCTCTAAAACTATAAATTGTTCACACAAGAGACAAAAGCTTAATATTTTAATCTTCCCCCCCACTGGTTACTAAGAAAAATTGTGTAATAAAAACAAAGGATTCCCAATTGTCTCTGAATATCTTCTGAGTAAAATAAATCACTTGAACTCCAGAGATATTTTTGACAGTGAGCTAAAGGTGTATTATGAGAGAGTAGGAGGCTCGGTGGGTGAATATAATCACTGCTTACCTGTGAGGGGTGTACTGGAATCTATAAAGAGAAATGAGTGGTTGCCCTGTTTAATGGACATTAGCCAGAAGAGCAGTCACACAATTCATCTTTGCTAGCAATTCTGGTGAGTGTGGTAAGGATTTTCAGAACAAAGCCATACATCAGCATAAAACACAATTATTCAGTTGGATGGCAAAAGCTAGTGCAGCACCTCTGCTTCTAGTAAATGCTATTGTTCACATTTTCTTAAGCACAGAAGAACCAAAAGAGAGTAAACATTTTCATCTTTGGCATTCCACTTCAGATTTCCTATCTAGATCTTCATGTAACTAACTATTATTGTTTTCTCAGTATTTTCAAAAAACTTCAAAAACATCAAAATGTAAACCTGCAATCAAGCACTGACGGTTTGAAAAATATGCTTTGCCCTACCAAGAGATTCCTTTGAAATGCATATAGTGATTTATTTTAAAATATTTTGTTAAATTACCATGTAATGTTAGTATATATAGTGCATTATGTACCATGCTCTCTGCTGAGTCTTGACAAAACATCTTTAAAAGAGATAGGAACTTAGATAACATGGTTTGGTTACATAAGATGTTAAATTCTGTTTCTATGTGGCATCGCCTCTTCCATAGGTTTGTGTTAGGACACAGTGTCAGAATTTCGCTTTGGCCAAACTGAGCAATACAAATAAAACAATCACAATTACAGCTCCACATTTAACATGAGCAATTTTACTCAGATTAGTGTCATTCATATAGTAAATTAAGCAACCAGTAGCTTGCTTTAATCTACTAAATTAGAGGTGGTTTAAATATCTGTTAATTTTTAATTATTTCAGCTGAGCTTTCATTCACAGGGCAATGCCTAACGTGACTAACACCCATATTACAATTTTCTTCTGCTGAAGTGTTCCTTACCTTCAAGACTCATCTTTACTGAAATCTTAGCATCTAATTTTCAAAGCCAGGGATGCTGTCCAAAAATATGTTCCCATTTCCGTACAGTATGTACTCCTAACAAAGTGTTTCACTTACACATTTTTAGTTAGAGCTCAGTATTCCACATTAAGCCTAGCTGTTGGTTCCAGCATTCATAATTACATTGCTTAACCATATAAACAAAGCTGAGGTCTGTTTGGTTTTCACTGATTTGACCAGTATAATTAGCATTTCATAAGCTCTCCTGTAAACAAAATATTGGGTCAAATCAGTTATTGGTATAACTCCATTGAAAACAACAGAATGACCGCAGAGAATAATTTAGCCTATTTAATTTTCTTTTAATTGTGAATACTTAACCTGTAATTATCTGCTACATCCATTCTATCTGATGGGTCTGGGCCACATCCAAAGGCTATCCTAAACAGTGGAAGACTGTTCACTGACACTGGAGAGCCTTAGGTTGGGTCCAAAATATGCTACACTTCAGACTTCAAATTCAGCAGAAAATGCATCTTGGTCACTGAGCTGAGGCTATCTCCTTAAACTGAGACCTCCTGGTCTGGCCAAACAGCCCTATAGCAGGAGAGGCTCGACACCTGTCCCTCCAAGATCCACAGCCAAAGCAGAAGGATAAAACAGGAAAGGCAGAGGAGGGAAGGTAGAAGTGGGACTACGAAACATCACTTGATAGGGCAGCACAGAATGAAAAGGCCAGTGAACACCTGGCAATGTTTTATGCCATCCCAATACCCTGTTTTACTGCTGCCCCAGCAGAAGAAACTCTTACACAAGCACCCTAAGCAAACAGGCACGTCAGAGTTTATAGCAAGAGTCCTGTGCCCTAAATTCAAAACTTCTAATAAAGAGAAAGGAAGCTCCTAAATCTCTTCTATACCGTAATGAAAATGCAACAGGTTTCTATGTGGGAGCCAAATGCTGGCTGCGACCTACAATGCCTTGTGAGATTTGGGACCATATTACCTGAAAAATTGCTTCTGTCCCTGTGAAATCTTGCTTCAGCCAAGATCCGCAGGGATGCTCAATTGTGGTTTTATGGTATAAATGAGGGTTTTTTTGTGATGGGGGCTCAGTTTGGGATTCACTTACCCCCAGGGTTTCTGAAAGCTCAGATTTGTTAACCTGCAAAGTGTGCTGTAAAACTCCTCACTTCTCTTTTCTTAGGCTGCGGTACAAGGACAAACTAAAAGCAGTGGGAAATGTTATATTCATGAGCTGTCCTCTGGCACTATTTAATGTATAGAAAAGATAAGCAGAACATAGCTGTTGCACTGCCTGTAATGATAACTTATGTATGGAAAGAAGAGGGCATGTAGAACAGGTGAAGAAAAAGTGTCAACTGGTAAGTTAATATACCTGCCTAATCAGCACCAGCCACGTGGTTAAGCTTAAAAATGGAAATTCATCTGACTGTTCTGCTCATGACAGCATTGTCTTCTCTGTATGACTGCTTCATTGCTATTGTCTTATTTTTTGTTTGTTTGAAAAAACAAATATCTATTTTACTTCCCTTCTCCATTTCCCCCCATTTCATCTCTTCTTCTGTTCCTCGTCTCTCTGTAGAACAACAACTTATTTTTTCTTTCAAGAAGCTGACAACTTGAGGCAGGAATTCTTGGATGAAATTTTAGGGGAGGAAGCTCCCACACTTGCTGACCAATGGGTAGCAATCACTGGTAACCAGTTCTGGAAAACGTCTCATTTTGTTTTGTCAGCCACAACTGTAGACTTCTTAATTTCAAGCTTCCATGAGCAACAAGCAGTCTTGAGAGAAGCAGTAACATTCAGGAGGCAACTTCAGATATTCACAGTAGCACTTTTAGCCTTAAATTCTGTGAATCAGTGAAACTCTACTCTGTACCCCAGTGTCATCTTCTTTCTAGACCATGTCCTATAACATAAGAGGTCACTATACCTGCCCCACTGCAATGCCTCAAGTGGGTGCTAGGCCATCCCCACAATTTTACAGGTGGTGGATGCAATGTGATACACAGCAGAAACACCATCTGACATGGAGTATTTATAGATAGGATAGGGTGTTTCTACAAAAGGAAAAGAGGGAGAGCCAAATGATGATGGAAATGTCTTAAGTTCTCATGACACAACGCTGAATATGTGAGGTACAGGGATTTCTTGACAGTGATGCCTCCTGCCCAAGACATAAAGGAGTGTGAATTAGACCTGCCAAGTTACCAGCAAAACTGCTTGAAAAGATAAAAAGGGACAGAGGACTCTGAGGTATCAGTTATAATGTCCAGGAGAGGAATTCTGATGCAAGAAAAGCCTGGAGGGAACTAGGAAGAAAGGTGCACTGTGAAGTTGAGGAAGCTGAACCAGCATTGAGAGTGTGTGGTCCCAAACCTGCAAACATGCAACTAACTTTAACCATGAGAGTTAATTCATTTAAGTGGGTAATTCCACAAATAGAAGTACTGGCTATATCAAGTGCTATCTTTTCTGTAGACTCTGAGATGTTCTGAACAGGGAAGAAGCAGTAACCCTTATAATTCTATTATGTATTAATTTCCACTGTAAAATGTTCACCATTTCCTTTGAAATGTTCTCTTGACAATTTTCTGCAGACTTCAAACTTCAGTGGGCACATATATCATGGAGGTATTTTTTGCCTTGCCCTGGAAAAAATCCATTTTTATTTGGAGATCACTGAATGTTGGCATTTCTTGTCCATGTATCAGACAGCACAGGGCACTGTTGTCAGCCTGATAACACTCTTCTATATTTTATTTCTACTCTGCATACATTGCTTCAGAATTAATACTGGTTACAAACAATTTGATATCATAGATATTTTACTTGTAACAATACTCAGTTCCTGAAAACACTTCTCAAGTTAAGAGTGATATTTTAGTGAGAGTAGGGAAAACAACTAATAGTCTTTTATATTGAGTACTGACCAGTGATGTGGAAAAGACAAATTAAGTTAAGTCACTAAATCTATGCACAGTAAGAACTGAATTTTGGTCTTCCACTTCCAAGACAAATACCTTAAGCATCCTGTCAGTCTTGAGGTGGGTGAGGAAGGGAAGTGCTGTCTGATATAGCCAAAAGTAAATTTAGTTTGCTTTAAACACTTGCAGTTGCAAAGATCTGGAACAGCTTTCCAAAATATGAAATAAGGACAAAAATAACCAAAAATAAATAAAAATGGGACTTAAATCCATCTTACTGAGATATATGATGATGTTATCTCAGTGATCCAAGAGATTCTTTTCAGTCCTAAATGCTGTATTCCTAAGAGTCTCTTTTTAATGAAATTCTTGTTTATTGAGCAGGCCTGTTCCAGTGTGTCACTATAGAAGTCAAGCAGCCACATCAGGGGCAGGGGGCAGGAGAGGAGGAAGAAAATAATTAACAATCAATGTTTCTGCTGCATCTTTTATTTCTTTATCTGTTTATCTATTGTTGATTTGCTGCTCCTCCAGCCATGAGGAAGCAGTGAGGCTCTGGGAAGCAGAGCACCATCCCTTACAGCTTCACATCTGTGGGTCTTCTGAATCCAGCACACTTCCCATGCCATACGATGGAGCAGAGTTGCACAACCTTGCCTGGCGTGGTCTTGTCTTGTGGAAAAGACACTTGTTTAGTAACCTCAGACAAGACACTACACTTCTCTGTGAGTACTTTTCTTTTAGACAGTGTTACGCAGACTGTGAGAAACAAATGCAACCAGGGCCTCTCAACATATGCACTACTGCAATAGAAATAAATAAGTATAAGCAAAAACTATGCCTTGTAGGTACACAGTCTCTCAAAATCACCCAAGTATCTGTGCACAGCTACTGCTGAAGGCCCTTCCCACCATTCCCAATTATTACCTGTCTTCTCCCCATGGTTGGTCTAACTAGAATAAATGCCTCTCCTCCTGTTTGATAAATGTCATTCTTAAGCATGAGTGACAGAGGTGTGCGGTAGCTAATAACCACGCTACTGATGCAAAGTTTATTAAAAATAAAACCCTTTTTTTTTAATCCAAAAGGATCTAGAAAAGAAAATGAAAAGAAAATATTTAGGTTGTGAAGTCAGGCACTTGAAAGTCAGGGAACCCAAAATGCCTTTATTTGGGCACTTCTGAATATGCATTATAATACAAACTTAAATTACACAGTGACTGACTGATGACCATTTCATCCATTCAGTGCAAAAAATAATTGTCACCTTGTACATAAAGTCACGTTAATGAATAAGGAAATGCCGGTGTTGCTAAGGGTAATAACAGCCATACTTCACTATGTATACAAGCAAGAGGACATTCAATTACTTCAGAGAACAAGATAAATGAAGCAACAGGAGCACATCCAACATCTAGGCCCCATACAAAATTGTTCAGAATAGATTCACCAAGTTCTTAGTGCAAAGTGCAAGAGGGAGTTGAAAATGCAAGAAATATTTCAGTGATTCTCAAAGGGAAAGAAAAAAAGACATTACTTCAGCCTCTAAAATTTAACAGTAAAATCAAATCTATGCTCCAATAAAACAACCTGAAAAGCTCAAAGCAGGCATAACCTTTTAATCTGTAAAGGGATAACAATATGTAATTACAGATTTAGACATCCAAAGTCTGATAGCCAAAGGCTTACATGTGATACGTTAATTAAAGTAGTTTTGATAATTTACTTTCCTTGCTGATGAGCAGTTTTAAAAGCTATTGACTGGGAAGATGATACTCTTCTATGGAAGTCATTCCTAAAGACTAGAATTAAATTCTGTAAGTCCCTATACATAGTTGATACTTTCAAAGAAATCCAAGCTGCTAGGAGAGAAACTCAATTTATGTGAAGTGCTTTAAGTTCTTTACTGCAAATATAAAGAATTTTACAAACTCAGGATTTGGCCAATTGTCCACATCTTTAAGAGATTAACCTAAGAATGGCTACAGGAGCTCAGACCCACAGATCATGTGACACCAGCGCCCTGCATTCACCTACAGTTAGTAGGAGACACTTCAGAAAAGTGAATGGATACATACTCCTGGCTTTCAACAGTCAGTGGTTTGAGATCCTCCTGACTAGAAGTTGCATCTGATCACTCTGTGAAATAGCTAAGAGTTCATTTTTCTATGTTCTGGAAAGTAATTATTTTTTGATCAGCAAACACAGAGAAATCAATAGAACAATTATATGACGGATATTACTTGCATGTTTAAAAGTCTAGGCCAGTACAGTGAGCCTTTCTGAATGTAGCCATATCCACCACTCTGACTCCTCACTTCCTTCGCAGGTCAGCTTCTCACAGGACATCTTCTGAGTTTGAGCTGATGACAGCTGGTCATAAACAACCAAAGTCCTTAACAGCTGGGAGAGCTGTGTTTCCAATTGCAGGGACTCTGGGAGGATACCCAGGCTCTTTGAAAATCACTGCTCACAGAGAAATTCCCAGAGCAGAGACATGGCTCAGCCAGGAGGACTGTGAAATGAAGCAAGGGCAAGGAGATAAGAGCAGAGGAATACAAATGGGTGATTAAGAGTGTGGCTAGAATAGGATAAAGTAAAACAAGTAAAAATGGATGTGTTGGTTTAAGCCCTGACGGGACTGGAGAGCACATTGCCTTTGCCCCTCCCCCACTCGCAGCCGGTCGGGCTGGCAGTGAGGCACAAACCCGGGGTAAAATCAGAAGAAATTTAATACAACAGTGTGATAAACAATCTGAACAACAACAGTAGCAATGATGACAATAATAAACAGCAATAACAGTGAACAAGACAAAAGATATACAGAGAAATACCGCAAATGGTCAGGGAACAAGCCCGCCGCGTGCTTCCCACCACCAAAGCTACAAAGGAAAAAGTTCCCGCGCTCCCGCACCCAGACCTGCCGTCAGCATGGTATGAATAACCCGGCTGGAAATCCCTTCCCCCTCTCTGCTGGGGAAACTTAACCCTCTCCTAGCTGAACCAGGACAATGGAAAACAGAAGAAAGAGGAACAGAGCCACAAGCCATACAATGAAAGGTTTGGTAGACAATATAAGCTCTCATTTGATGAAGCTTAGTGTCGCATTAAGCTCTTTTAATAATCTGATCATATTCTGAACTGCTTCTCTATCTTTTGTATAATGTAGGGGTTTTTTGTCAACTTGATTTTTACAATAGCTATTCACACTTCAAGAGTAATTTTTTTACCACAGTCCTATCCATTCTCGATTTAAAAATCTGCATTTTATATTCTTTTTATTTAGATGTAAATTTAGAGAGAAAATCTGAATAGCAAGTGAAGAGGTTGAACTGCTAGGCTGCTTCTCATTCTCCATTTAGGACAGGAACATCTTGATTCAAAAGCAACCACATAAAGGCACACTAAAACATTTAATAGGACTGATCTAAAAATGTTTATTGAAGAGAGACAAGAGTGTTTGACAGATTTTAAGAGATGAAATAACAAACTACATTCATATATGGACTAATAAGACTCCCACTGAAATTAATGTCAGGATTGTGGCTTTGAACATAACTCCCATTTGTATTTATGAGTAAGACCATCACAGCACTGCATTATCACACTAATGGCATGAGAAACTACTGAACTGCTACAGATTGCACTCAAAAGACAACTCAGTTTATCCTGTTTAGCTATTTACTTACATATTTCTAAGAGAGGGCAAGGTGACTATAATATACCATCATCCCAATCTGTCTACCCTCTCACCAAGCAAAAATTTCTTCACAAATACAAAACAAAAAAAGTGATCTTCCTCTACAAAAATCAAAGTGCCTGAATTGAAAAGAAAGGTTAATCCAAAAAGATTCTTGTATATGAAGTTTTTATAAGCCTTGATGAGATTACAGACACTAAAGTTTTAGAATAAATATCAGAGTGGTGCTAAATGTAACTGAAAGCTTCCTTTCTACACACTCATTTTGGAATATCAGTTGATTTCTTACCATTATCTCATAAATACCAGTAATGTCATTCCTGAATGTTGCCATTTTCCCAAGAGTTGCCATTTTCCCAAGATACACCATGGCCAAGCCCTTATGCTCACCAGCAAAAATGGCAAGAAAAATCATTAAAAACTGCAATCTAGCACATCTGTTCAGAGACACATCAGGATTTATTAGACTGTGCAGAGCACTGCCCCCACAACAGCTTTGCAGCTTTTGGACAAGAGAAGATACTCCCTTACAGTTTGCTTTCCCACCCCTCCATTTAGTTATGCCATTTACCCTGCTCCTGACAGAGATGGTGAATACAAGTCTGCTGTGCTGTAGGTACAGGTGGACACACTTGCCCACCCCTCCACTTAGATACACAGCTTCCTAACATGACTCTCATTACCCTTTCTGTAACTCCCACCACTTATAATTTGCCTTTCCAGTGGAGTCCCTGACTGGCAGCCTGGGAACATTTCTGGCCTTTTTTCTTGCCTGGCATTTTCACTAGCAAGACTAAGGGCTCTGGAGCTGGCACTTAATACAGATTGGTACTAATGGAATTGCCCTTCCCAATTAACATAGTTTATAGTTGAACTTTCTTAAGTTCACACATTAAAATGTTATGATTGATTTTAAAATATAAGATATTAAATACATGCCTTGTAGCTATAGCACTTGAGCAGGTTTCAGGATATCTGAGTTCTGTGGCTTGACTGGCCACACTGCCTTAGAATATTTATTCCTTAGGAAAAAAAACCACTCTTGCAACTGCTATGGATATCCCACAAAGCACCACTTGTGGTTTCATAGCAAACATAGGGCTTAAAAATTTATCCACTTTAATGTGAATTAGCAACATATTGTTTCTTCTTCATATTTAAATCATCTAGTGTTTGAATACAGAATGGAATTTCAAATAACGTCCTAGGAAATTGTGTGATCAGCATGTGAATAACATTGTTTTTGAAAAAAATCTGTAAGAAATTCAGCATCAAACTATCTATAAGTTTCAGTAACAATGATGCAGGTCCCATACATGCAAATTTACTAAAATCTTACATAGAGATTTTCTAAATAAGTTGCCTCATAATTTTTTGGGGTGGGGGAGATATTTTTGTTTATTTGTTTGAAAGTGGGGGATTTTTGCTGTATTGCGGATTACCGAGACAGTAAAAGCTGACAGAAAACTACCATCACTCATAGGATCCTATAGAGATCTGCTTTGTTCCAACATGAAGCAATCCCCAAGTCTTTTGAAAGCTGTCAAAATCCACTAAAATAACTCTTGGATTAATTTGTGCGGTATGTCAATATCCAGCTATTGCTGTAGAAGAAACATTTCATTAGAGAGGGAAAAAAAAAAACCAAAACACAACAAACCAACAAACTAACAAACACATAAATCCTACTCGCTTTAAAAAACTAATGTATTTTCCCAGTAGGAAAATCAGACATGACTATGAAAGAAACAGGGCAGAAGCAAACTACAGATAATTAGGATGAGAATGAGAGCTCAGGTTAGGAAATGTGTGCAGTTCCAGTTCGGATGATCTGTGCTTGATCTGAAATTCTCAGTGTGGCAAACTACTCTCTAGAATATGATTTTCTTCTAGATGAGGATAACTTTAAGAGATCCAGACATAGTTTTTTTAACATATGGTGCTACAGATATGCTAGTTATAAAGCCCTTCTACTCAAGTGAGATCTAGGATTTAATACTGTTGCTCAAATGAAGCTGTCCAGTGCTGTTTCATATAACTTCTGGAGACAAAACTAACTCTTTCCTCCATGGATGTCAAGTTTAAATGCTTTAGCAGGAAGGAAGGTAACAAGGAGGATGACCTCTCCTCCACCTACCAAGTATGTGTGTTTTGCTACATTAAATAAAGAGTTGAATCGATCAATTGACCATGAAAACATAAACAGTTATCATACTGGCACCCTCTTACATGTAGATAAGTAAATTTACAGAGCTTAATCTTGATGCAAATCTTATCAACTGTCCATATATGATGTCCTGTGACATTCTGAGACACTGAGGTACCAGTACCCAAGTCACCTGCACAGTAAGATAGAAGATCACACATTCCTTAAGTGCCAGCTGGAGATAAACATGGTTACACGTGGGCATCTAGTATTGCATTAAATGTGTGGGGAACCTGAAAAAAGTTCCAAGAGATCACATTAAGGAAGAATGTAGACATCCTAGAAATTAAAAAGTCCTAGAAATTTTCCTCAGTCCTCCACTGTGAAACCTTGTTCATCACCTTGCTTGCTGCTCCAGATGATCCACACAGACATAATGGGTATTGGCTTCGTGTTTGTGTAAAATGATGGAACAATTATTTGGTATTTTTTATTAAATTAAAATTCTGATATGACAATCTGTGGTAAATGCTTAGAAAAGACTTATTCACTTAAACACTTCTACATCTGGTGTGCTAAGTGTGGCTCACTAAAGTTAAATGTATATTTTTAAAGACAAAATCATAGCAGTTTTGCCCACGGAAAAGGTAGGATTAGATTCAGTTCTCCTACATCTGAACTAGTCATCCCCATGCATCCTTTGCCCTCTGATCTATTCAGACACCTACTTTAAAATGAGATTAATTGCACTTTACACAAACTAGACGTCCACTGATTGTAAAGAAATGCAAGGGCAACAAGCTCAGATGGAGACATCTGCACTGTATGAATTCCACACATTGTGATAAATGCAACTAAGAAGTGTGTACTAAGTCCCTATTTACATTATTTTTGGCTACAAAAACACCCCTACACTCGCCATTTTAGATAGCAATACCCTCCCAGCTAGATAGTCTCCTAGCTCCCCACCGAATACAGAAGAAGCACTACTATTCAGCTATGGTAGAAGTTAACAGCATGAATGATTTTCCCAAGGTCTCAGGAAGAGTTTATAGCTTCTTTTTTATTCAGTACTCATTCTCACAGACATGGGCATAAGCTAACAATATGCACTTCATTCTGTTTTGATGTTAATTAACATTTGCAGAACACATTTAAAACCTTTGGTTGTGAGGCATCATTATTGCGGTAGTTACATAGTCTAACTTTGGCCCCAACTTCTGTTCATGATGCCTAGCTGTACTCTGATGGGAAGGCTGCCATGAACATCAGATTCATATACTTCAAGCATATGAACTTCATAAAAATGAAGCGATGTTTTGGTAGTAGAAGGTCAATAAAGGACTCAATACAGAGTTTGTAGATATGACTTTCCAATCATGGTCCTAGGCGCTTGGATGTTGGTTCATTAAAATTAGTGGTGCTTTTTCAAAGATTTAATCCGGCACAGAAGATGTACAAAACAGGGTATTGTTTGAATTTCAAGTGAGAATCTTGAATAAGATTTATGGGCCAAACAGCAGAGAAGGTTAGTTTACGGGATCAGGATTCTTCAATTGATGGACTAGTAGTTTCTCATATATACATGACAATGAAGTCTTGAGTTATCACAGGCAAACAGCCAAACAAGAAGATTACATTAAATTAATATCCAGGTCCTCAGCAAGGTGGAATTCAGCTCATAGACCTACAATGCTTAAATTCAGATGTCTACAGTTACCGAAGTGCCTATGCCTCTAGTATAGCTAACAGTGCTTATGATCGTATGTTGAGGACTCAATTCAGCTGCTCACATACCAGTGCTTAGTGTCACTGCAGGTGCTCTCAGATATGATACCTAACCTCCAACTGCCATTTCTAAAGAACATGCACCCTTTGTAGGTCCTACAACATAAGTTTAGCCCATGCAGATGCCTTGGATAACCTAAAGTATGTGAAATACTATAGGATGTTTTAAGTTTCCTGCACACATAGTAGCTGATCAGCTGAACTGCTCAGTTGCCTTCGCTGTTCTGATCAGACTTCCATGCACTATAGTGGGATCTTAGACATGTAGGGATTGAGTCAGTGCATAAATACAGGTGTTTAATGCCTTCTGGGGCTGCCTGTTTACACAAGAGCTCTTCTGAGGCTGGGAGACATTACACAGGACCTAAGAAGGGCTGGAGTCCTTTAGCATAGTAGCTGAGAACCATGTGGAATAAATTAGGGCTTCTGAAAAGCCACTAGATGTCTGAGTTGATTTAGCTGAATCCCCTCATATACAGGCAGACAACTACATTCAGGTATCTTAATCCTGAACTGATTATCATCTTTAGATTTTAGAATTTACAGCTAGATTGTAGTGCTGATTATAGCAATAGGTCATAAAGAATTTAATTTTCAAAAATAACCCTTTATGCTCACAGAGAAGTGAAAAGGAGTCTACAGAAGCAAAGACAGTGGTGCACACAACGGTAGTATTTAATATCTTAGTAGAAAACACCAACATACCCTGCACATGAACTTTATACAGAAATTTTCTGAAACATTTTTAACCAAAGAATTTACAGCCTGAAGGGTGACAATACATAGAGGCCACAGCTCTGCAGAAGAAAAGTTTACAGTCATCTTTCCTACAAAATATTATTTATCTATGCTTAAATCTGATTTATAGATATGTACTACATGTATGTATAATTAATCTATAAACTACTTATTTCTCGTATTTTATTAACAAAAAAATGTAAATGTTTCACCTGTTTCTACAGTATTAGAATACAAGTGATAATGACAGTGTTGAAGAATAGTCATATGTGTATTACACAGTTATGTTCTTTTCCCTCAGTGCCCTGCAGAACTAGGCTAAACTAAACATTCAGTAATCAAGACCAACAGAATAGAGTTTAGAAGTCAGATGGACATAAAAAATGTAACCTGCCCATTTCAGCTTAAACACAAAGCATACAGGCTCTCTGGAGGAACAAAAAATGCTGAATTTCTAGTAATAAAAATATTTCGGGATCTATTGTAAAGCCTTTGGAATAAAGAACCACAAAAATTGATCTGATTTCATGCTTACAGGACAACAAAGAAGGCTCTACATTTATACATGAACATGTTCCTATTGAGGATGCTGAACTCAGTAGAACTATTACAGAAGTTTCATGTGGAGCAATGTCAGTATCTCTTAGGGCTTTCTTAGGTATTACAAATATCCAAATATATCATTTTTGCATATTTTTTTAATTTTACATATTAAAAAAAAAATAATCTTACACTGAATCATTCCAAGCATTCCCAGTCAAAACCTTCTAACACTGACTCAGTTTGAGAGCAATTTTGTATTGATTCTAAAAATAGTTGTGTTTGCAGCTTGGTAAAACAGAACTTTACATGCTTTTAAATCCCAACAATAAGGGCTTCATTTAATTAAGATAATTTTTAAAAACTCTGAAAATTGTCAGATGTATCTGCTACTGACAAAGATAATGGGTAAGTGTATAATGATGTGCATAATGTATACTGACAATTTATCCCTTTTACATTAGCAGGATTATGGAAGTATAACTTTTGACTAAACATGTAGTTTCAATGGCAACTTTCTCTATAAAATTCAAATGGCCAGCAGCAGATTTAATTCAAAAAAATGACAAAATAAATTCAGCTGGAATTAAAATGAGCAAGAATTGTTCTAAAAGGATTAGGTTATTCCGTTACTTTTAATTTATTTTGTTATTTTAACTCTGGGGTAAGTTGAAGGCAGCACAGCACTGTGTTGCCACTTCTGAAACTGACAGCAGATCAGCCAAGCAAATGCAGGACTCCTATGTTCCAAGAGCACTATGGATGGAGCGAGCCATTCCCAGGTCACTGTAGGGCCTTCTGCTTTTTAGCATTTTGAAACCAGCACCACAACTATCTAGAAATGGAAAATCTTCATGTTAAAAGGACTTAAAAGATCAAGCTCCCCAGTTCAAATGTAGTCAGTGAGGGAACACAATCACGTTTCTTCTGTGACTGCTAAACTTCCCCTACCAATACTTGAAGTAAAGGCAGTGTCAGGTTTTCCAAGTAGACACTTTTGCCTCTGCCTTATACTCCTTAATTCTTAACTGCACCCTATTTCTCTAACTGTCTACTTATTTTTTTATGCCAAAATATTTTATGCCTCTGATATTTTTATGTACATAACTACAGGCAGCAATTAGAACGTGGCACTTCCTGGCTACTAACATTTAAAGCTTCTATCACAAGAGAGAAGGAGCATGTCATGTACTCATAAGGAACAGAATCGTTACCAACAACTGCTATTATTGGCATGCTCCAACTAGGCTCCAAACCAGTCTTTTTCTATGTCTTAACGTCCTGTTGCTCAGCAAGAAATAGAATCACTAAGCATCTCAGGAGGTCAGGCAAAAATGTATTTTCTGATTAAAAAAAAAGAAAAAGAAAAGAAGGCATGAACCCCAACCCTGCTCCTGCATGGAACTGCTCTAAATCAGACTTTTTCTGCTATGAAAAAAGGGTGTGCATGAAGCAGACCATACAACTCAAAAGTTAATGCAGTGTTATGACAGTTTTCAACTTCCTGCAGAATTCAATGCATCAGAACAGTGGGTTCAATTGCAGCCTTACACTAATGAAAAAAACAGTTATTTCTGATGTCTTTATGCATAGATGCTGATTTTAAATGAGAAACTACAAAGAAAAGATTTGTTCCTTCAAGAGCTGTTTAATGGTATGGTCAATGGTCTACTGGAATGTATTAAAAAAGAGACTAGCTGTAGATTTGCCCAATGGAATTCACCATACCAATATATATATATCCTTTATGACAGAGATCTGCCTCTGAGACAGTCATCCTGAGCTCCAGTGTTGACACAGCCAGCAGTTCTCTGTGATGCAGGTAACCTGCTTTAGGGCAAGAATGCATCGCCCCTTAGGGCTGCCCATCTCACTCCACTCACCACACAGGGAACCACGAAGTACCAGTAACCTCTAGTTACTGCCCAGATGGAGGCAACTACAACAGACACATTTAATCGGATGAATCTCATACCCAGCCATAAGTCTCAAATAAAGAACCAAGTCCATAAGTCCATTTGACCTCAATTTCTCATTCCTTTAAAATCAGGATCACAAAAGCATGTAAAATATATCAAATACTGTGAGAAATAACAGATGTGAATTATGAAAAGGAACTAACATATTTCATCAAGAGTTACAGAATTTGCTAGGCAACACTTCCTAGTACCATATATACGGGACCAGCATTATCCACAGATGTAAGCAATGTTCTTATTTATTTCAGAAAATATTCAATACAGCAAATGAAAGAACCAACATCAGGATTATAATGGTGAGGCAAGGAGACAGCAAAGAGAGAGCATTAGGGGAAAAAAATCTAGCAAGGGAGAGCTGCATTAATTTTTATGAAGAACTTAAAAATGCTTCTCTGTTAGGAAAATCCAATCCACTCCAAGACCTCTGAGTGTGACAGCAGGGGCAGGGGAAGGGTGATCTCCCTAAGACAAGGCAGGACCATCGCTTCACACACCCCAGCGCTTGCAGAACTCAACCGTGCAGTACCAGTAGAGAGGAGTTCATAACAGCGCAGGTGAAGGAGGAGCAAACTGGGATATTACCAGCACCTGAGTTCGCAATGGGCTACACAGAGCAGGATTGGGAAGATTTCCTGATTCACACAAGGAAGCCAGGGAAGCCTGGAATAAAGGAGAAGACACCACACCTGTACCTCTTACTACTCATGCCTTTGAAGGACCTCACAATCAGAAGGTTTTGTTGGTTTTAGTAAGCTGCCTGCTTTAAAGAAAGGGGATATTAATTAGCTAATAAAAGTTGTCATAGGAGGCCTGACACATGCAATAAATACTGAGGATCACTGGAATTTTTTTTAGCTCACTTAAACCCTACATTATTTTTAATACTGCTTATTGATTTCATTTAGACCAAAAATAATTTAATCTTCTGAAGCAGTATTTAAAATAGATCATGCATTGTCAGCTCTTTCAAAGGAAATTTCTAAAAATGATGGAAAAGCACACGCAGACCTGTTCAGGATAAACACTAAATCTGTCCCCCTGCTCAAGACTTTACTGGACATCAGCAGAGAGGAGTGCTGACTGCGGTCTTCCCAAACCTGAAGGGAAGTCGGTGTCCAAGCAGCAGGGCAAGTTTTATAGCTTGTGTTTGTGGTTTGGTAGTGAAATGCAATACACTGCTCAGCATTAATATCTCCTGAAGACATAAGCTTGGATGGAGAAGGCAGCAATCTTCAGGTGCACCCTCTCCAAGCACCTCCTTCAGGTTTCTGCAGGTTTTTTTTCAGGCCAGCAAAGCAATGGCCCAAAATACTCCAGTAATTCCTGTCATGCCAGTGACTGGGGCAGCTCACAGCAAGTTCAGAGATGGGCAACTCACTGACACCACAGAAAAATGAACCTGCCCACTTGCAGGTAATTTACAGTTGGCCACAAGCCCCAAAGGTAGGGGCAAAAGCAGTGCAGAGGCAGGGCAAGTGCTGCTATGGCACCTTGTGCGGTGAAGCCTTGGTCTTGGACACCTGGTACACCCTCAGTGGTCATCCATGGAAGGGGAGGTTATCAATCAAAAGGGACTGTGAAATTTCAGGAGAATAACTTGATGATGATCTCCAGGAACCAGTAAACATATATCCCAGCTCAATGTTTTGGGATATTTGGCTACTCTTCTGACAAAAGCAAAACCAGAAGGAAAATGCCGTTTCCCAGTTTTCCATTACAACAAAAAAAAATGAACATAGATTATTTGCTCATATACGACATAGTGAAGCCAACAACACAGCTTCATTTGGAAGCAGACTTTTCTCTTTGAAATCTTTCAAATGACTTGAAATTGTCCATACTTGCTCTGTCCAAATTAGGTGATTTTTTAGTTTTTTAAGCACATTTTGCTCAAAGAGTTAATATATTCAAGTCACTCCTTCTGGGTAAGGCTACTATGAAAAGAACTGAAGTATGACACAACCCAAATACAATGCTAAAACCAAAAGCCCTGCTCACAGCAAGGCATGTGCTTAGGGATGCCTTCACCAGATGGTACCTAAAAATGAGGTCTGAGTTCAGTGGCAAAACCTTCCTCGTTCACCTGTAACTCAAATGGCTGAATTCAAACATTTCAAATATTTGAGATTATTTGATTTCACCAGGACGTAGGCTAATTTGTGAAAACAAAATAAAAATAAGCTGAAGTCTGAGCAATGGATAGCTCAAATTTGCACACAGGAAGCACAATGTTCTCCAAGCATATCTGGAGAGCACTTTGTGTGTCATTTATTATATCAAATAACAAACTCAAATGCATTTAAATCTCTAGGACCTGTTAGTTTTAAATTTTTTTTCCAAGTGAAGTTGTCTGCATCAAAGTCAATGCTTACATTTAGGTACAGCCTCTTAAAAAACTCCCCTTGGTGTGATGGCAACACATACCTAGGGCAGGATTTGGTTGCTTGCAGATGAGTGCCTGGTGTCATTTGGGAAACCTCAAGATACCTGAGGTTGGCAAATACCTATCAAGTTGGAAGATATGGCACATGGGTTACACGGGACCCTTCTGGATCAATGGCTGAAGGACAGAAGAGTGACTACCTAGAGTCCCTAACGAGGCCCTGAGCATTTCAGCAGTTGTAGGGAAAGGCTATCCTGGGCAGCTGGTGCTCCTTGAGAGGTGCTGGGTGCCCCTGACCTGGACACCACTCAGCCTTTGCTGTACCAGCCAGGTCTGCATGGGTGTTTGGAGATGCTAAGCCATCTCAAGCAATGCTGGGCCCTAATGGGAGCCAGATTGCATTTAGCTAGTGCTATCAAAATGTTTCTTCCTGTCAAAAATGAGGCTGCTGCTTTCTCCTTCACCCCCCAACTCACTCAGAACCAAGCACAGGTAAAGCAAATAAACTACCAGTGTGCAAGAGAAAGCCTGCAATTTTCATAAAAAATAAACCACAAATGGAAACAGATATTTCAGTCAGCACCTTTTATTGCACCAAGAAATTAAGTGAAGGCCCAGGTACAGGCACAAACACACATGGAGGGTATTTTTACGTGAATTCACAAATATATTGCTTCAGTATCAGCTGAAATTTCGAAGTAGTCTGCTGTGGGAAAAAAACAGTGAAAATGTTATTATCAAGGAAATTCAGAAAGATGTCGTTGTTTCCTGGTGACAACAGGCAACACTCCAGGAAATTCTTTTTTGTTGATTTCTGAATAAAAATTTTAAGTCATGCATGAGGAAGAAAAAAATTCTCAATGTAACCACTAAATTATATTATATCATATTTCAATTTGTACAGGAGTCAGATCTGTTCTGGTTTAGTCTTTCAGTTCATGAGTTTTTCCATATACTTAGGAACAATTAACTGCCTCCATATGGAAAAACATGAAATTATTACTAGTTTCATCTTCATAATGACTATATGAATACTAATTTGCTATTGCTCTGTATTGTTAATTCGATACTATCTTCTGACTTTCCACTTTGTTTTGTTTCATTTTATTATACTTTAGTCACTTCTTTTATCTTTTTATCCCCTGTGAATATTTAAATTACTCTTAAAATTTCTGTGAAATCTAAGGATACTAAAGATGTTGAAAAGTTATTGTTAGGTCTACAATCTTAACTCTTTCTCCACTCTTCTTTGTGAAAGGTATATAAATGCTTCGGTATAAACACAATTTGTTGCTTATGTATACAGTCAATTTTTCTAATAGATTTATGGTATTTAGATTTGCACAGATTTATGTTAAAACGATACTTGAAAAATCAATCAATTAAAAAGAATACCACAAAATCCTCTAGATCAAATTAAACAGTATTAGCAGCTATAGCCAAAAAATAATAGTACTGGATGGTAAATCTTCATAGACACAGTTTTAAAGGAAACGCATCAAGAAGTTTTTACTGAGTAATATTTCAGTGAATCCATCATTCTTTCATAACCAGGACATCTTGCATGCACATACATTGCTGTTTATCTTGGTATTTCTTGCAAGTCTTTCAGATGAGATTTCACCAGTGGTAGTGACTACAGGAGTTGGACATACTTAAGAAGGGAGGACAAGACTGGAGAAGACATTTTTATGTTTTGCTCTGAAGAAAATGAAGACTAATGATCACACTAAGATCTTTCAGAAGAGAATTCACATGGAGACAGCCTGGCAGCCAAGAATACTTTGTTCCTTGTGCTCCAAAGCCAGAAACAAAGGAAAAATTTGTTCCATTGGTCAAGAAGAATGCAGTTTACATGGCAAGCTGTGATAATAATGAGCAAGATAGTTCTTCAGGGTAACCTGGACCAGCCCCATGAGAGATGCAAATTTAATTCATCATTATGTGCAATTATACAACAGAAATTGAGTGCTATAATGTTTTCTTCCGGTAAATGACTTCCTGGGGTTCTTTGTGACAAGTTACCTTATTTTATGGGTAATCTGCTTTCCAAGTAAAGAACACTACAAATGCAGCCTAGCAGCTACCTCACATCAGCTGAGCCCCTTCAATACACTTTTACATATCTAGAAGTATTATACGATGCTGATTACTGTTTCTATAGCCTGTGCAGTTTTATCTTGTAGACGTAAAAATATTTAAGTCTGTCAGTCTTTCATGATGCATTCTGCAAAACATGTACAAGACCTCAGGAAAGAAATGTCTTGCAGCTTGTTCCTGCCCCTTACATGTAAACAGAACAAGACAACCAAAATAGTCATCCCCTGTACTGCCCTATTAGGATCTCATCACTGTTATAATCAGCAACTTTCAGCTATATCCTTGATCACTTGTCTCCTTTTCTCCTGGTGCAAAGCAGTATCATGATGCTTCCCTAAACCCTTCTATAATACTCTCCCTTTTTTTCACCATTAACCTGGGCTTGCTCTTGTGTCTGCTCACCCTTTGGCTGACACGCTCCAACATTAAGAAGTGCAGAAAAACATAAATGTTAACACGACAAGCTGTTCTTAGATCACTGATCTTTCAAGCAGTGAAGCAAAATGTTATCTTTCATTTGAACACTGAAATCAGAATGTAAGTCTTTACACATTCTCTTGATTCTCAGACATCACACTAATTTGCTAAGTTTCAGGGTCCATGTATATGATGTCAAGTAACAGATGGACATTTGTCAGGACATTTTAAATTACATTCCATCAAATTAGGAAGCATATCATAACGTTTTCAAGATAATGGAGTGTAACTTAAAGAAATTAATAATACATAGTAAATATTCTCTTAAAGGAAGTTTGAAAAAGGTGTTTGTTATCTTTAAAAAAAAAAAAAAAAGTATTACATTACTTGGGTATGCAACTAAATAGAAGGTTACCTACAAGTAGATGCCAGGAAAGCTCCTGAAAGGGACTGCAGTCTGAATGTGATAGAGTTACATAGGAGAAACTTTTCTATTTTATTGATCAAAGCATCATTCTACAGCCTAGCACACACTGCACTTCTCAGCTTTGTATTTTCCTCTGTCTGCATCATTTTTAGGATAGCAATTCATAACAATTTTGGAAAGTAAAAAGAAATAGAAAATCACAAGGAATTGATCAGAGACCTGACACTGGATAGCAAAGGAAGTGTTCCGTAATTTATCCATGACAAGGAGTATTTGAGAGTGACTTCCACCCTGATCTAAATCATAAGCACAGTGCGTGTTAAAAATATTAATGTACAGATAAGACATTTGCTAAGGAATGTACAATCTCCAAAAGCACCATAAAATGAAAATGTTATTTTGAATTACAATAATTAAGAAAAAGAATGACATGTATGTCAAAAAGAAAACTCAAAACCAAACAATATAAAAGAACATTAACTGCATTATAAATTCTCAAGAATGAACACACATTACTATAAGAGATCTTATACTTGTGGATGTAAGAATATTTCCACTGATTTATGTAACCTTTAACAATTTATTTTAGCTGTAGAGAAATTTTTAGGGAGGAAAAAAACTTTGGGAAGCATCCAGAATTAATCTATCAATTCTTAATTTGAAAAGAAAGGTAACAGACATTCAAGCTATTGAATTTAACTATTTAGATCTATTATAATGCTTTGGTCATCTGTTTCATTATTTTCAAAGGTTAGTATACGTGCCTTTGAATTCATAAAGTAATATATAACTTTCTAAACCTCGCTGCAGCTGAAATCTTGAAATGTAGATAGTTCAAATTTTCCTAAGAAAGGTCAGTGCGGTATTAGAATGCATCACTTTACAAAGGAGGAATGAGGCTGAAAAATAACACAGAGAGATTCTTACTCTTTTAGAAGTGTCATATGTGTTAAGATTTTGGAGTAGTAAATTCTAAATTACCATTTAAGAAAACTGTTATCAAATTACTTACCATCCATATTATAAAAATACAGGATATCATAATTAATTGCATCCCTCTTCAACTTTGTCAAAATAATTTCCTTTGAAAAACCTCACTTATTATACTCACCTCTTGCATAATGAATAAAAGTTGATGTGCATGGAGATGGAAGATACTATAGAATCCAGTGCATTCATTTCAAGTGGCAGCAAAAGTAATGCTGCATTTTCAGATGTACTGCTGCCTTTTCTGCATATAATGCTATAAACTGTGGATACTTGTGACAGAAACACTCTGATCTGCAAATCGTATAAATAAACTATGTTGTGAAGGAGCCATACCTAGCCTACGTGTAACATTTTGACTTCTTAGCCTACTAAAACTTAGGGAGAAAAGGCAACAGCACTGTTTATTCATTTGAGTTCCAGAAAGGAAAAGAATAAATTTAAATTTCTGTTAAGCTGCTAAGAAAACATCACTTACATTAGTTATTTTAAAATGAATCTCTTAAATATTGGAGTTATTCCCTTAAATCCAGTAATTTATCTAGCTCTGAAAACTAATTTTGGACATTTGCAGTGTGAATGCAAACTAAAGCAGCTATTCCTAAATGACACCATTTGTAAACAGACCCTCGGATGAAGGGTCTGTTCTCAGACCGAAATAAAAATCCAATTATAGTGTATACAATGCATAATAGAAATTCTTAACAAACGTATTTTTTAAATGTCTTACCTTTAAGTAAAACATTATGGCAACGATAATGCCAAAATAGCCAAAAAACAGGCCAGATGCTGGGTAACAAAGCCACAAGCCTCCATCAAAGGAAAGATCAGTTTCACATCCTGCAGCCAGAAAGGGCTGGAAACATCAGAGGGGCTTGAATTGTCCTTCAGAGGGAAGGTGAAGCTTGTGTCACTCTTACCAATGCGTGCCCAAAGTCTTCCCAGTTATAGGATATTAATACTGCTTACTAGTACGTAACATCTTTTTGTTATGTCTTCATGCACCAATTTAAAAAAAAAAAAAAAAAAGTAAGCATTAGGTCTACATATTATTTCCTCGACATTGTGTTATCATGAGGAAGTTTGGTTAAAGGTATGATAAAGAATTCAGACAGATACATAGTCTTTTCAAGAAACTTGATTGTGCTTTTTCATTTCCTCTTCTAGCATTTAAAAAGGCCCAGATTCCTCCTGTAGCTTCGACTATGCAGGATTTGAAAGATTGAAAGATCAAGGGAAGTAAATCAAAGGAAGAAAAGCACGTTCTGTCCTCCTTTCTGCTCATCAGGGAAGATAATAGTTATCAATCTCTAAAACTAAAGAATATATTTGTTCATTTAAGTGAAATCTGCTGTTGTGCAGAGGATAAAGGTGGCCTTATACTGATGCTCTTCGGAAAAAATTTCACTCCACATGAATGAAGCAAAAGTGTCGTCTTTTATCTTACTTGGACTCTGTTTAGA
This sequence comes from Athene cunicularia, assembly GCF_003259725.1. Classification (NCBI taxonomy): domain Eukaryota; kingdom Metazoa; phylum Chordata; class Aves; order Strigiformes; family Strigidae; genus Athene; species Athene cunicularia. The sequence goes on along the minus strand of NW_020799097.1, from coordinate 21,968,888 downwards.
CAAATTCAATAGAGTAAGACTGTTTATGCTCTATAGCTTTATATCCCAATGACTTATTAAGCCATAAATCAATAAGAATGTGAAAGTGGAAGATTCCCTGGGGTTTTTTCCTCCCCCCCCC
>NW_020799097.1:21965015-21968717 GCF_003259725.1 Athene cunicularia | reverse complement strand
CCCCCCCCCCCCCCCCCCTTATTTTTAGATTACTCTATAAGAAATAAAAGGAGTAGTAACTACTTGAGATTCTCCCTCTACTGCTACCATTCAGGGGGGAAAAAAGGGTCAAAAATAACCTCCCACTTGTGGCGATTGAAGCTATTTGTTCAGTGTTATTTTTATAGGCTACTTGTGAAACTAGAAAGCAAGCGTGAAAGCTGGGAAGTTCTTTCTACTTCTCACTGCCAGTAAAACATGCAGTAATACAATAACATACTTCTGTACCCCTACAGCTGCATGAGCTCTAAAAATGACCATACAAGAGTGAAATGGTGTGGACAAAGTTCCCTTAACGGCTAAGGTGACTATCTGCATCATTAATAATACTGTACATGGTTTCCATCAAAAGTTACCAGCCTATCCAGTTGCAAAAATAGGAGAATTGCTGGAGACTTGGCTGATATTTTATTATATGTAATTTGCATAACATTATTAAGGCATTAAAAAGTTTTACAATGCAAGTCATACTGTCAAGAAGTAAAGAATCACAGGAAACTCATTTAGTTGACCTTCAATGCACAAAAATAAAACTCACGTAGAAAAACACATTAAAAAACGCTGGCATGCTAAGGGCATTTAGATTCCAGACAAGCTTAAACAATTAATTTGCATTCTCCCCCACACCTTAGGGATTATTGAAAATACAGTATCACCTAAATTAAAGAAGGAAGATAATAAGGACGTGGTACAAAAAATGCTTTGAATCGGTATTCTCAGTACTGACCTGCTACCTCTCCAGGGCAATGCAGGGAAGTTGTTCTCTCTGAAAGGCAGCAGTCCAGAAGCTGAACACCGCTCAAGCAGCCTCTCGGCGTCCAAGATGAAATATATATCAGAGACACCTTAAATAACCACTGCATAAGAGATTGGTGTCCAATATCTCCCTAAATTTGTGTTTCTCAGTTTTACTCTTTCCTAGCTGTTTTCAGCTTCATTATCAAGACTTAACATTTACATTTGCTAGAATAAACTTTGGCTTGCAACAAATTTTTGTGTTCAAACTGAGCTCAGGTTAATCTGACAACCCTAAAATGCTCTTATTTCCTCTGACATACCAAGTTTACTTTTTAAAGAGAGCATTTATGATGAAAGATACAAAACTGAGAGTGGTGGAAGGATTTTGGGTGGAGAAGAAGCAGCTATGAAGGACCCAAGATGGGGAGCTATAGAGAGGTAGAAAGATCTGGTGTATACTTCTCCTTCTGTTATTTGTGCCCGTGTACAGTGCGAATCTCTAAATTACTGATTTTTGCCTCGTTAGATTTATACATGTATCTGACCATATTTTTGACATGTTTCGTTACTGTCAATTTACCTACTTTACACACATTGGTAGCAGCATCTACTGAAGAGAATAGATACTGATTCCCCTTGTGAGATAAAAGCCTTCATCTGTGGTATACCTCACGCATTGCTGCTAACTGCAGGTGTATACTACATTTACCAATGAAAGCGTAAAGTCTTTTTAGATCATAAGAATATGTGGTTATAAAGCTACAAAAAAAATTTAGAGGGCTAAAGGCCAGTGCCATATTGGAAGCTATTTGTTGTTCATTTTCAAAACTGGCAAGGGCAGAGAAATGTGACAAACGTGGAATAGAAATGCATGGAAGATAAGTAATTTTTATGCACAAAAGAAGAAAGTACAGTGAGAAACAGATAAAAGCAAAGTGAGACCAAATATATATGCATGCGTAGAAACACTGATTGAGAAATCTAACTGCAGTGATTTCCATCCTCTCATCACAACTGAGCGTGTACTAAATGAATAAACTGCTACTTGACATTTCCTAAATAAATATCATGGGAAGAGTACTTATTTTACTTGTATGAATCATTTTGGCCCCTTCAACATAAAGTAGCTGTGATGAACTATAATCTCTTTCGGGAAATATTCTATAATGGAGATATATACGGACTGAAATATGAGAAGTTGTGGTCTCCAACAGGTCTGCTTTAAAAGAGATTCTGATTCATCCATGCCCACTTCTACTTATATTTGATCATAGCTGTTGACATACTGTATCTGCTCTGCAGAGAGATATTTCTCTACTAGAGGTAAGAAAGCCATATGGTTCGTGGATGACTATGAATTTTCACAAGGCAAACTGAACTACAGATAATTTTTTTTCTGTAGTTATTCAAACAAAACTACCCATTTGGCAAACAATATTTTTGATTCAGGTGGGACGTTTTGGCCCATATAATACATTTCTAAGAACTGAAAGTCTCTCTTAAATACAATCATAATTGTTAAGCTAACACTAACTTTCTGCATTATTGGTCTTCTCGTTCACCAGGCATAGTTAGATAAACAAATTCACTGTAGTGATGAACTGAAGCACCAAATAAGACATGTCTTGTTCATGGAGTAGAACTGAAGCAGCTGGTTTTGTTTGACTTGTGCACTTTGAAAGGGTCCCCGATGGTATACCTCAGAAAAAACAGGGGTTTATTTCAATGTTCTTTTTATTACCAAAACTAATCATGGGATTATCATAGCTATACAAGGAAATTGCTTTGACTACGCATAATGGCAAACAGGAAAAAAAGTTCATGCCAAAGGCAGGTATAAAATAACATTTTACCATCTTTGTTAAGGCACACAAAAGCTATTCCAATAATTACTCCAATGTCCGTAATTGAGCCAGACAAAGCTCTCAATCAAGCTGAAATTTAGTCATCCACACTATTTCCTATTTGAACATCTGCTGTCAGAAAAAAACTGTTATAACTGTGAAGTGGTAACTTGTCCAGGATGGGCAATGCTCAGGAAAGCCTGCAGAGGGTATCCACTGGGCAGGAAGCTTACCTGGTGTTCAGACACAGTGAAAACCAAATATCCCAGTTTTCCTCAGGATCAGGTATGAATGTCCCACTCAGGGATACATTTCTCCTATCACATCTACCAACTAATAGTAACTTGTTTCATATACTGGAATTTATTAGAGTGTAATTTTTAGCTAGCAATAATGGACCTTGACATTTTTGTCTTGATTTGTTAGCTTTTTCTTTTAACACCTTGTCATAGCCAACAATAACACCATTAATACTGGTGGGACTTTACCCTACAGAAATGTGAAATTCCAATCCCATCAAGTCATTAGGAATATTACCACCAATTCAGCAAATCTTGGATTCAACTGTTAGGTTTTACATGTTACATAGATTCTCCTCAACACCTCTTTCCAAAGCAGTCAATGCTTGCTGTTTGTTAAATCCTTGTTTAAAGCATTTATCACTTCACTCTAAGTGTAACTTCAACTTGTATCAGACGTTTAAACTAATTTCAGAGGGACTGGAAATTCTAAGAAGTTAAGGAAGTTGTATGCCCTATACCGTTCTAGTGCACACTATGTATGTGTAACTAAATGCAAACAGCACTTGATAGTACTAAAATGAAAAGCTAAAAATAATCTAAAATAGAATCAACGAATTTATTTGAGAGTCCTAGATTTCACTTTGTGTGTAGCTGAACAATGGCACAGTAAATGCATTCTTTAATTTAGGAATATTATGTCAGATCACATAGGGTCTGACTACAGCACTCAGGATTAAATCTCCAATGCGTAACATTGTAATTCACGAAACTATTAAACATCTTCTCAGTCCATTTTAACCCACATACCAGACATCTTGAAAAGCATGCAAAATTGGGGG
>NW_020799097.1:21942799-21964965 GCF_003259725.1 Athene cunicularia | reverse complement strand
CTCCTGTCCTGTACCCCCGACTCGGAGACGCCAGGGCGAGTTCCTGCTGCGCCGGGTTTCTGCCTGGAGGTGGGGAGGGGGGAGTAAATTAAATTATTTTTCTAATCACAAAGTATTTTAAGATGAATGCGGTTTTCCCCAGTGTGTATAGGCATGTGCAGTCGTTAGTGACCACAAAGCTTGGCTTGTTAAAAGAGAGTTAGGGCTGAGCTGGAAGAGAGCTGAATGCTTGCCTACTGTAGTGACTTTGTGGCTGGCTCTTGAGTTTTCGAACAGTTCTAGCATCCTGAAACTCGAGTCTTTCCTGCGATGATAACGTGAGAGTGAGACTGAACAGCAGGATGACTATTTAAATTATTTGCTGGATGACTGCAACTGGTGATAGTTTTAGAGGAAGTATAAAACCAGAGTAGTAATCTCTGTGGTTTAGATGCAGCTTAGGTTTGTGAAATGGACAAGGTGGATGGAGTAACTGGCTTCTTTTGAGGAAAACCAGAGAATTAAAAATTGATGTTACTTCAGAGAACGTTAGAGAGTTGGGAAGAGTGAGTTCATTCACTTGCAGATGAACTCCTGACTCTAGAGCTGAGAATAGAGGAAACAAATTTCGAAGCACTCATATTGTTTAAAACCAAATAACTACTTGTTTCAATAGGGTTGAAGGGAAGTCTAAAATGATCATTCTGAGTGACTGTCTTTACTGTGTAAAGTTAGAAATCATTCATGTTTCCTTCAGCCACTGTAAGGAATGGTGATTTAAGATTGTGAAGAAAATCCAGCGAGGAATACAAGGGTGACAGATTGCCGCTTGATCACTCAGGATGAAATAAGAAAATCGGAAGAGTTTACAACTTCATTTGATGAGCCTCTGTGGCCGATAGCATATATGGAAACCGTTGACTTTCTATTGTGTAAAACTATAATTTTTAGAAAGATGGGTGTCTCAGAAAAGAGCTTAAAAAGAACGTTTAGATGCTTCTCTCTTTAAGGTTGTTTTTGCTTCTGTTAGAGGACTAGGTGCTGAAGACAGACTTTTGTCTGCGTTATAAATGAACACTGAAGCTTTTTATCTTGTATTGAATTGGGCCATAACAGAATAACTGGCGTGGTCAACAGCCTGTAGGTCATGGATCTCATTGTCAATTAAGAGAATCTAAATAGTGGAAAGACAGCAGGCAGCAGTGCAGGTAAGTGAAAAGCACTTCACTTTGCAAGGAAAGGCTTGGGCAGGTGTAGCTGAGAAAGCGCAAGGTTTTTTGAGTTTTGTGGGGCATTTTGTTTTTCAGTTACTTATGTACCAATGATTCATAACAAGGCTAGAGGTACTAGCAGTTGTTGTTACATGTATTGACAGGATGATTATCCTCTCTGGGACAGCTGTATTCATAATTCATAGCTGTTAAACATCATCAATAGCATCTTCAAAGCTGTAGTCATCATTTTTGAAAGTTTGTGCAGCCCCAAGGTAACACTAATAAAGGGTTAGAGAATGGCATAGAGCTCCTGAAGGGTAGAGTTAGATACTGATGTAGTGTAATATATGTTATTGACCTTAACTGCGAATAAGAAGTGATACAGAAGTTAGTATGCTGTACAAAGGATGATCTAGTGGTACTGCAGGTGATTTCCTATTTGAGAGATTAAACTGGAAATCAAATGCAGCCAATTGATAGTTATCGGTAGCAACAGTAACAGAAGGTTTTAAACAGTGAGAGTATTGCATCGAGGAGTGCTGTTTTCATCTCTTTGTGATGAATCAAATGACCTGGGCTTGAAGCAGGAAGTTTCTACTTGTAATAGGGATTGAAATTAGATTGCAGTTCCTTAGTTTTAGGGTTTTATTGGTTTATTGTGTGGTGGTTTTTTTTTTTAAATGGCTGTATCAGATATTAAATAGCTTAAGTCTTGCAGAAAAGCACACTTTTTTCCTTTTTCTAATTAAGAACAACCTTGCTTCTTACAGATCTTGATTTTTTTGTTTGTTTTTTTTTTAAACATAATTTTTTGAAAACAGGATCTTTAAGGTAAAAAAGGGCAAAAAACATTTTTTTTTTAGGGTGGGTGTCATTTCTTTCATCAAGATATGTTTATCAGTAAGGGAAACGTTGTTTAGAAATGGAGTTTGATGCCTGACACTATTTTCTTTTGCTTGGGAGCAGTACCTTGTTTGTCCCCACTCCCAAGTAATTAACAATGCATGTTGCTTTCAGTGACTGAAGATTTATTACTGTTTACCAAGATCTTAATTTTATTTGGCACGTAGTTGAATAAATCGCAAATATCTGATTTTTGTGATTAAAGGTAGTTGTGATTAAAGTTGTACTAGAGCAAGTGTCATTGGCTCTGCCATTAAAACCTTGTGGGGAGGGGAGGGGGAATCTTGGGCCTTTTTTGTTGCTGACTTCAGTGTTGTGCCTGGGTGAGAAATCTAGCCAAGGAGAAAAGCCAACATGCCAATTAAAGAAAAGGCAGAAATGATAGATCCGATGGCTTTGTATTTAGAAAGTCTGTGGGCGTAGCTCATGCTCCCAGATAGCTGAATATGTAGAGCCTGACATAATGTGGTCTTTGGGGTTCTGTGTTTTGTGTGGGTGGCTTGGTTTTTGGAGTGGTGGAGTGGTGGTTTTAGGTTGGCTTCTTTTTAGAGTTATACTTTGGAGCAATTCTTACCTGCTTTGTGGTGAGATAGGATGATCCACAAGAGAGAGATAGGACTGTTCAATTAGACATGGGTATTTTTAGGAACAGGTGTATGTATTTGTGTTATTTAGTAAAAGTGTTAAGTGGGAGATAAAGTAATGTCTGCCATTTTGGTGGGTGTGTTTGGGGTTATTTTACCTTTTTAAACATTCAGTGTGTGTTGCTTTTCACTCAGTGCTAGTTTTGAGCTTGTTATCAATAGATTTCTGGAATCTATGGGCTATCTCAGAGCAATGTTTAAAAGGTTATGGTTGTATCCTGCTTTAACCCCAGCCGGCAACTAAGCACCATGCAGCTGCTCGCTCGCTTGCTCTGCGTGCTGCCCCCCACCCCACCCCCAGAGGGATGGAGGAGAGAATCAGAAGAGTAAAAATGAGAAAACTTGAGAAGTAAAGCAAAGCTCTGCACACATGCAAAGCAAAACAAGGAATTCATTCACCACTTCCCATTGGTAGGGAGGTGTTCAACCATTTCCAGGAAAGCAGGGATCCATCACACATAATGGTTGGGAAGACAAAACGCCAGCACTCCAAATGCCCCCCCTTTCCTCCTTTCCCCCAGCTTTATATGCAGAGCATGACATATGGTCTGGGACATCCCTTTGGATGTCCCCTCCCAACTCATTGTGCAGCCCCAGCCCACTCATTGGTGAGGTGAGAAGCAGAAAAGGCCCTGAGGCTGCCTAAGCACTGCTCAGCAATAACAAAAACATCCCTGTATTATCTACAGTTTTCGCCACAAATCCGAAAGGTATCCCCATGTTAGCTACTGTGAAGAAAATTAACTCTATCCCAGCCAAAGCCAGCACAGATCATTATTTCCAGTAGGCAATATGTGATGTCTTATGTTTTCAGTTGGCTTTAGTTCTAAAGGTTGAAAACTGTTCTCTAGAAGTTTGCATTTCTATTAAGGGTTGCCTAATGGCTTAAATTAAAATTTCCTCTATGACTAGAAAGAAAAATTCTCTCTCACTGAAACTTTCAGTACTTTGTAATGATGGGATATTTCATATAATACTTAATTCTAAGTATATGTGGGGCTGCCTGCAGAAATTGCTGGATATTATGTTACAATCAAATATTCAAGTCACAGCAAAGGGTGATAGATTTACTCCCTGAAGAAGGCTGAGCAGATACTCAATTGTATTTGTATTTGATATAATATGAATTTATTAAGATTCCTTTTATTTAAAACTTAAATGATGCACAGTCTTGCTGAACTTTTGCCTGTTCTCAGTGATATTACCCCTGCCAGTTTCATGGTTTGTTTTGTAAATACTAGTATATTGAGCTTCATTTTAGTTTCATATGAGCAGAGGGAGCAAGCTGTCTCTATAAAATTTCCAGATTTCTTTTCAAACTGTTCTCAGCTATTCTTAAGGCAGTGCTTTAGGCCATTATAGTACTGTCTGTTTTCCATGTTACCTCCAGCATCTACCATAACATTTAACTTTTGTGTGTGGTAGAGTTTGATGTTCACTTCAAGTCATATGCTGTTTTCATTCAGATGAGAGTTCTTTAGGTTGAAGTAAGGTTTTAGAAAATTTACACCTGTGCTGGCAGAGGATTGCCAGTGATGTTATAAGCACACAGCCTTTCCCCCTCCCTCCCCCAAATCTGTCAGAAGAGAGAGGGGAAAAAGAGACTTTTGTTGCTTTTTTTTTTTTTTTACAGTTGGCCCAACTTTTGAGTAGCCAGAATCACTATTATTAATCATAATATTCAGCAAAGTTGAGCTTTTTTAGTAAGGTTGGGTGAGAGATATCTTCATATGTTTTGAATAAGGTCTGTTTGATTATACCAGGTTAAGATCAAGATAATGGTGCAGTATGAGAAGTATATTGTTAAAGTATTGTGAAAGATGCTTAGAAAAATGGATGGTGTGCACAGAAATAATGGCGAAGATGCTGCTTTCCTAGGACTGTCGTAGGAGTATGCATCTTGTAAGTTTTCACTATGAGGCAGACAGGGTTCTTGGGAGCAGCTGGAACAAAATCTGATGTTCTCATTGTCTTGGTTATGTAGTTTTTTATCATCTGTGTCATGCCAAGTTTATTAGATGTCTAGGAACTTGAGGCTTCAATTAAGGTGGCCTGCTGAGAGATCCCTAAAGCCTTTGTTGAGACAGGATGGCACAATCTATTAGTCAGGTTCTTATTGTACTATACAGCCATGCAGAATTTGCTGACAGATGTAACACCAGTCTTCCTGATTTGAAACTACAGTGTGACACAAAGACTATGCTTGGTGAATCAGTTTTGTCTAAGCTGAGAAAACAAGTGTCTGATTTTTGTAGTGACTAACTTTTTTGTATCTGCAATTGCTCTGAACTATGTTGGGCTGGATGCACACAGGTCACGCTCTGAGTGGTAAATCACTCCTGTTGTGACTCACTTCTTAGTTTAGGTGAATACGTAAATGTGGGGTATGTAGTCACTATATTCTTTTCCTTTCCTTTTTTTCTACTCTTCTGATGTGTGCTATATACTTAACTTTTGAACACAAGCAACTTATTTATCTCAAAGATTGGAGAATGGTATATTACTGAGTTTCAGATAACAAAGTTGTTTTCCATATATTATAAAAATGAGTGCTAGGGGAAAAGGTAAATGGAGCTGGTTTATGGATTACTGTATTAGAGCACAAACTGGAAGTTTCTTACACAGTGCAGTTCCTGAACTGTAATAAAGAATAAGATGAGTAAAATCTAGGCAATTTGCATCTGATTTTAATGTCTAATGGCATGTAGAACACTAATAGATGCTGTTTCAATGAAAATACTATCAGAGATCTTGAGGTGAACCTTGATATCATTAAGTTAGTATTACACACTAGATTTAAAACAGCAGTATTTGAGCTTCTTGTGCAGCTCCCAGTGACTTTTTGGTTAGCAGCCATACTGAGATGCAGATGGCTGATACCTAGTATTTCAAGTGCAGAATTCCTGTGACCTTGAATAAAAAGCAAGTCCTTCTGTTATTTGATTCCCAAACAGTACATGTGGGTTTTCCTTTTTTCCACTAAATATATAATAATAGCTTTAGCAGTTAAGAGTAAAATGATCTATGTTATATGGAATGTCAGTGAGATCCATTGTAACACTGCAAAAGAGGACCATTCCCACCTTACGTGTGGACATTCTGTCAAAAACTACACATTTTGCCCTTTAAGCTGTCATTCAAGTTTTATGAGGTTAGTAGAACTGAAAGCTCCTGTAAGGAGCTAGTCAAGTTAAAAACAGTTTGTGATGTCAACATTTCACCATGGTGTTCCTACTCAGTCTTAATTCCAGTTTTGTAGTTCCAAAAAAAACAAAGCCAAGCAACCCACTCTCATTGACATCTGCTGACCCAGATGGTAATAGCTTGCGGGGGAAATGAGGCGAAGAGCCTTTGTTCAAAAAAAGTGCTTTTTTGCGAAGGCAAATAGTTAAAAGTAAGGTATATGAGGCTGAGAGGCTGTCTTCCAGACCAAAAGATTCTCTTCAGAGTCAAGGTTTCTAACCTGTAGGGAGATCTTCACAGGAAACAAATTACTATGTAATAGAGGATCCCTTAATATAGTAAGGAGAGGCAGAAAAAGGACCAAGGCCAAAAATACTCAAGCTTTTCAAATGTGAGTAACAAACATGGTGTGTAGGTTTTTGCCAAAGGTGATTAATCACTGGAAGAAACCATCACTTCCTGAAGACCATCCAGAATCTTTTGAAATATGTTAAAAGTATTCAGATACAAGTTGTCAGGTTTCTGTGTGTAAGATTACTTCTTCCAGTCATTCAGACAAGATAGCCTAGTGCATTTTCTGGCCTTAAGGTGCAAGTGAATTCTACCCTCAAATTTGAAGCTGAAAACTTACTTGGTATCTTCCTCAAGAAAGAATTTCAGGGAATAATAATGCTGTTTGGAAACAAGGACTATAAATTTATAGATAGATGCAGTTAAGTCTGAAGTATGAAAACTGAAGAAGTGGTAGATAATCTGCAGAATGGCATCCTCTTTGATCAAACACAAGATCTTGTAAGATGTTAGTTTCTGTGTTTGTCTACAAGTGCCTCTTTAAAGAGATAGTCAGCTTCAGCCTGAATTTTCTGCAGCAGACCTTTCTTTCAGTCCTTACTTTTATCCTGTTTTGTCCTTTATCTGCTCTTGTAAGAAGAGCTTGTTACCATAGCTTCACCTGCAGGATGAGGACTGCTTGCAGACTGTGAACACAAACCAAAATGCTGTAAAATTGGAGGCTTTCCATTCCTATGTACATAAAACTGTACTTTGACCACAGCTAGAATTCTGCATATTTCACGCTTTTTCTCCCCTTTGGAAAGATTAATTTTGTTATTCCCACGACAGTGCTTTGGTTTGCACATGCTCTGTGGTGGAATGGAAGTATGTCACTCTTGGAAAAGCTGGTCTTCCTGGTAGTAGGAAAATTACATTGTCCTTTTCTTCCTTGTGACTTGAAGAGCATCTCTTCTTAAATATAAGATACACCCTTATGATGATCTGGACTGCCATGCTATACAGAACATAACAATGCAGTGACGTGCAATTCTTTTCCTCGTATCTCTGTGCAGCTTGAACATTTTTGGAAATGGAAAGGTCCTATATAGCCGAGGAATGGGAGAATGATACCCTGTTCAGCTGCCATGGAATGTTTTGTTCTAGTTAATTCCTACCTTTCCTCATTTTGATTTTAATCTGTCGGTAGCTGCTGAACTGGTATTTGAAGTGTGGGAATCTTTGCAGTTGAGTGATCTCTAATCAAAGATTTTTTTTTTTTTTTTAATTTGTTTAAATAGACAGTCACTGCCCTCCAGGCTAGAATGTGTCTGTGCATGTGCCCACACATGTTCTCTTAACTTAATCCAAGCCTCTGTCTCTGCCATTTCTAGCACTGGTTATGGGGTCTTTGATCTTTCAGCTCTGTCCCTTTTGTTTTGCTTGTGGGGTTTTGGTTGCAGGGGTTGATGATTGGGGATTTTGTTCTTTGGGAGCACTGCATGTTTGTTTTTTCTTGTATTGTGAAATTTAGGTCAAGATTAATAAATTTAATTGTCCACAGAGTTTCTGTGTATTGATTTCCATTGACAGAGGCTTGTACTCAGTGCAGTATCATTTGTACTGAGTACATCTTGGACACCCAGTGGATGGCTGGCAGAATTGGTGTCTTGTATACACTAGGTCTCTGGAGGGGTGTCTAATGTGTAAACAGAGTATCACACCTTGCATGTGTCTGCCATTAGGCAGCATAAATGCAAACTGAATTTTGCCCCTAGTGCCTGAAATACAAATTAGGTGTCTGTATTTTTGAGACTTACAGAACCCTCACCCAAGTATCACTGTGTGTTAGGCCAAACAAATACAGATTCAAGACCTTTGTTTATTGGTTTGGCCAGCTGAGCAACTTTAGAAAGAATCCAGAAGACCTAAAACATGAAACTCCATCCTGTATGGTTAAAGAGCAAATGAGCTTTGTGAGGAATAGTTTAAGGGAATGGATGGTGGCTCCTAGTCAGAAGTTATCATCAGTCATCCACCTGCTAGCTGGTAAGAATGGCAATCTGGCTAACATTTTCTGTGTGTAGCAGTCTGTTGCTTTGGGTCTCAATGAAACCCAGATATCTCTGTCACAGAGTTGCTCAAAATAGATGAGGCAGGTACTTGAAATGAGATTTATTCTAATCAAAATTGTTTAGCACTCCAACAAACATTTTAAATTGCAGGTTTGGATGTCTCTAAACAGAACAAATACTACACAGCCAACGTAAGGTTTAGGGGTGATGACCTAAAAATGTGCATATCAATTACCCAACAAGGTGTGGGCTCTCAACCTTGAGGAGTTACTTTGGGTGGCATTCCAATGCAAGGGGAGAATCCCTGACTGCAGACCTGAGGAGGACTGGCTCAATTTGCCCTCCGGGGCTCCATTTATAGCCTAGTTGAATCTGATCTGTGGTCACATATGATCAGCAGTCTAGAAACTTCTCTTGACCGAGGCGTTTCATTGGGTGTGGGCCTTCTCTGTTCACTTAGGGCCTTGCCTTTTCTATCCCTGGAACAAGGTGTGTGTGTGTGATCAGTCACCACAACACATCTGGGCAGCCTGACCCTCAAACCATGGGTTCTAGTTTTCACTCTTTCCTTCCAGCAGTCAAGAAGTTTTGGTCTTTATTGGGGCAGGTGCATCTGCCATACTCTTTTTCAAGTGGTCCCCTTGAGCACCCCCAGTCAGGAGTTGTCTGTCTAACCATGATTAGGGAAGAGGAGATTGTCCAGGCAATGGGATTGTTGTACCCAACTAGGCAAGGCTTTAAGCAGTCTGCTCTAGTTGATTGTACTCTGAGCGTTAGTATTAGACTAGATGATGTCCGGAGGTTCCTTCCATCTTTAACGGTTCTGTGATTTTTATGACCATGCTGTAAAGTAACTGTCCTGTCATGGCCTTCACAAGAGATGTGATACTTGCATAATAAAAGAGACTTCAAGGATTTAAATCCTTTTGAATATCAGAGTAATTCTGCACTGAGATGAACTGAACATTTTAATGAGGCCTTGTCCATATGTTCTGCATGTGGATTATCATTCTGTCTGCCCTTTCCATCCTCTTCTGTTCTGCTGTACTATCTTTTCTTCTGCTTTAGCCAAAAATAGCATGTTAACGCATCTTACACATGGAAGGTTTCAGAAGAAATTCCTGACTTTTCCGTTTTTGGAAAACTTCTGTTTGTAGGAGCGAGAGACCAAGTAGGGCAATTTGGAAACTTCACAGAGTTCAAATGTGTTCAGCGCTCTTGATGCCACTTGTTTTATTCTTGCTGCCCAAGTTACATTTGTGTAGGCAGAAGGCAACCAGTTGAGAAACATGGTGGGGGTGCTTACAGTAAGTGTGGCAAGTAGCCAAAAGTACATGGCAAGCATTCTCCACAGAAATATTTTTGAGGACACTTGCCTCCTATACTCAGCTGGACAGGAACACTTCTGATGTTGTTCAGAACTTTGTTTAGTTATTCAGCATGCTTCTGTTACAGTCTGTAGTCTTAACTGAGTTTTAAGTCATGCTGTCAACCCCAGGAGAACCTTTATAAATCTGCAGTGCTACTCCAGCATTGGTATGTTTGTGTTTGTGGGTAGTCTGCTTATGTAAAGAAACTTAAGTGGTTTAATACACAGATGCCAAATAATGCATTTATTTGAAGGAGGCTTTTTACTCTTCTTACAAAATTCTATTAGAAGGATCCTGGATGTTCACAATTTGTATTGCTAGCCAGCAAGTGTTCTGCACACCATTTCTCAGTGTTATACTTTGTTATGTCAGAGTCCTGGTGCTTTTTCAGTTTTCCAATTTATTTGGAAATTTATTTCCAATTTATTTTCAGTTTTCCAATTTATTTGTACATCAGTATTTCCACACATAAGTTGTCAAGAATTAGCCATGGAACTAGTTTGGTACCTATTGCAACTTGTTCTCATTTCTCAAAATACTGGCTCCTTTTTGTCACGGAAGGAATTCCTGGAAAGATACGTTGTCTGGTGTTGCTTCAACTCATGGCTCAGTAGGAACATTTGGTGCTTTCCACTACAGGCTGGGTATTTTCATAGTGTTGAATGTTTTCAGCTGGGAAGTGAATTCATTTCACTTTTGAATAGAAACCTTACTTAGTAGACAAGACTAGAGTATGTAAGCTTTTCACATTTGTAGGTCTATTAGAATTGAAGTTTTCTACTGAAAACTTCCAGGCAGTTGGACTTGATGTTTTTCGTAGGTCCCTTCCAACTGAAATGTGCTATTCTTACTGCAGAAGTAGACAAATTGCTCTCTTCATCTTGTGTTTACAGCTTTCTATGTCTTGGACACAAGACCTCAGTGCTTTTTGAAGCTATAGAAGTACACAGAAGCCATGTACTTCACTGTAAAATGGCATAGGCTCTCAATACTGCTGTGAGGAAAGTTCATGTGTTTAAATATAACTGTATTTTAAATGAAAGTACAGTGGCTCTACAAATTTAAGATCTTCCACTTCTGGCTTTTTAAACTCTGTTATTTGCCACTACTATAAGCCAAATTACACTTCTTTTTCTTTAAGTGGAAGACTTGATGTCAGTGGGGTTTCTGCAAGGAGGCTGAGCAAAATCTTATCCTAATGCTCTAAATGAGTCGTGTATATGTATTTTTAGCTACTGCTCTTAAATGTGTCTGTGCCTTAGGTTTTGCTGAGCTCGTAAGCAAAGTTTAGGATCTTGGTTACTACATTAAGAAGTTATGTAGGTTTTACCCCTTTGAAAAAGCAGCAGCCATGCGGATGGTGTAACTAGCAACTTTCTCTTTATGAGCATCTGTCTTCTACACCATTAGTGTACCTGATGAAAGGCACCTTATCTGGTATTGTTAGAATGTGATGACTCCCTTTTGCTAGCTTTAACTCCAGAGACCTGGTTTAGACCTCTGGTCTCAATCTATCATACATATAATGAATCCAAAATCTGTTTTATGTAATATATATGAAACAGATTGTTAATTTAACAGATAAATAAAACGGATATGTAATTTACCTTAGGAAAACTTTTCTTTTCCTAGTGACCTTCATAATGACTGAGATAAATTTTGTCTCCTTTCTTTCAACAAATAAAAGGATTCAGTGTGATCATATGCACTTGCTTTCTGGTTTAGTTTGTATACATGTCAGTAACCAAATATAAGGAACCCTTGAGTGATCTATGAAGAATATAGTATTGACAGCAGTCTTCACTGCAGTCGATTCTAGTTCTTTCTGGTTTCCGTCAGCCCTGTAGCATTTATAGGAGTTAGACCTCAACATTAGAGACTTCTCTAACTACATTGTTTAATTTTCTCCTGAACTAGAGGAATGTTTCAGTACTACTAGACACTCGTTAGTGTGCTGAGATTGGCAATTATCATTCATCATTAGTCTCTTTTTGTGGCACAATCTAATGAAATCTTATTCTTGAGATACATAACACTTCTCACTGCTTGCTTAAAATTCTTTTGGCATTTATTTGCTTATGCTAAACAGCCCAAGCTCTTGTTGTTCTTCTATGTCATGTTGGTTATTGTAAAATCTTTTCTCTGTCTGCTCAGGTTTGGGTTCAGCTGGTTTGTACACAGCAGAATTAAAGCTGTACAAAGTGTTTGGTGAGATTTCTCTCGATTCATATATTAATGTAGTTTATTTTCCTGTCTCAGATTTAAAAATACTTGGCCCAGTAGGGTCATGGATTACATTGTCAGCATACAGGACCTTCATCACAGTAGTGGCTTAGTCTCTCTCGCAATTGTTTAAACATACAGTTTTTCATATGTACTCATTTCCAGCTTAGTAATCTCCATTTAGGAATGTTTGCTTGTCCCCCTAAGTGTGGAGCCCCCCAAACCCTGGAGGGGAAAAAGGCTCTACAGTTTTATTTCTCTCTTTAATCTTTATAACCTTGTTAGCAGATGCAGTGTCAGTGTAGCCTGGTCTTCCCCTACAGCTAAAGAGCAAAGACTTTCTTTAAACCTTTAGAACTTGGGCCAGGTATTTCTGTTAATATAATTACTGTGCAGTACCTCTTTTTGGCAATATGCCTAGCTCTGACATTGTGAAGTTTCCTTTGTATAATATTGATCTGTGTTCAGTGTATTGCACAAAACCGGTGTGGCACACACAACACTTACTGCCCACCACCACCACCACTTGTGCACCCACAGAGTCTGATGCCTAGTAAATCCAGGTAGATTCAGAACACTGTCATCTTCTGTTGATGATTATAAAAAGTCTAATGCTTCACTCGCTTCCAGTGTCTTGTTTTCAACCCTATACATCTTATAGCATAAAGAATCTTGCCATTGTAGTGTTAAAGTCCTGCCAGATTCCTGGAGGTGAAAGAGCACAGAAATACAGCAAGCACTTGTTCACAGTTCTGTTTGCGCTTCTGTATGGACTCTGGAGTCATCAGCAATGGAAATAATCTTTCCACATGCTACTCTGAACTAAAATGGCTATTAAGTCTCTTATAATAACATAGAACTCCAGAGTATGGTTGTCCCTTGGCTATGCTCATCTAACCTAGAGGCTTAGAGCTTCCTCCCAGTTGTCCCTGTGTGACTAGGTGTTCAGAGCTATGTCTATAGTAATGTATGGCTATGGGGAAATTTTCCTTCATGCTGCAGAAAATATTCCCTGTAGAACTCAGAAAGCATCTTTAGTCTTCAGTAGGTTAGGAGTAATGAGCTATCAATTATACTTGAGAGAAATAGAGCCATTGTAAGCTATTGTGGTAGTTTTTAAAGATTTACCATGGATTGGGTGAAGTCTTCCTTTCATTAATTCTTGCCTGGTCTATTCCCTACAGAACATCTTGGATTACTATGTGTTGTCCCAGATTTTGTAGGGAGGTAAGGACAGCTGAAAGCAATGCAGAGCTAATGCTGACAACATTCTGTGTTGCTTTCAGCTGTATCCACACCACGACCATTCCTGGCCCCTAAACCTCTTAGCTTGTTTGCTTTCCTCTCTCACTTCCAGTTTCATTTGTTAGTCCTGGAGACTGCTTTGTTCTAAGAGGAGAGATGTATTTGCAGTAGTCTGTGCAACAAGGCTTCCCTTTTTTACCTTGTAATTGGCTTCTTATTGCTGTTCATGTTTTTTTCCTGTTCGATTACAGGCTCAGTTCCAGAGATAATTCCCCTCAAACTATTCTTCCTCTTCCAGACTGGAACACCAGGTTTTGTAATATGCAAATACAACTTTCAAGACTGTTCTCAAAAACATACCCAGTAGACTATATTAAATTCACTCCCTTGTACGTTGTGCATTAACACTGTATGTAAATGTGATAATTTCCATTGGTTCTGACTCCAAATAGTGTGTATCTCACTTTTCTGTGGTTTCCCCTGTCTTTTCTTGAGGTCTTTCTAAAAGCATGTCTTAAGATTGTATATGCTTGTTTACAGACATCAGTCTTCTATGAAAAGTAGAAAAGTGTTCCCAGATTGGTCTGTTGAAAGAACACTTAAATCTGTACAGATCCTCCATCAGTTATGTTGACTGGAAAAGTACAGCAACAAATAACTGGATGTACTTGGCTATGCTATGGATATGGTGAGAGCAAGCCTTATTCCATATTGGAACTCTGATAGGTTAGATACATGTTTGGTAGTAGATACTTTTCCTTGATTTTTCTTTATTGCTAATCTTCTGTTAAGGGGTAGTTATTGTTAAGGGTTTGAGCAGTTCTTACTGGATAGACTGATCTCTGCTGCATAGTGCCAAAGCCATCAGGTTAAGGAGAGTTTTGAATAGGGTAGAAAAACTGCTCTCTAGCATCAGGCAAGACCAACCTCCTGCGGTTAAGCCAATGCTCATGGATATCACAGGATAACTTTTTAAAGTAATTGCAGCAGTAAAACCCTGAAAAAAGAGCATCCTGTAATCTGAAAAATGTTTTGGTAGCTCAGCTCAGAGTTCTAACTACAAATCAGTGCTTCTCTGGAGCACGTAAAGCTGCTGAGTATGGCAGGATAGATATTCCTCAGTGCCTAATTTCCTTGTTCATTGATACATGGGACAAACCTGTTCAAAAAGTTTTGGGCTGCAGGCAGATATTTATTTTTTTTTCTTCAGGCTAGAATATAATTAGAATTCCAAACAGTTCAGACTAAATCAGTTTTTTTCAGCAGCTCTCTAGTGGTAACTACCTTCTTCATTCTCTTGAGGAAGGTGTACTGCTGGGAGTCACTGCTTCCTGCTGTCCTCAGAAGGCTTGAAATACATCAGGTTCCAGACAGGGACTTGGCATGCCTGGGTGTTACCACTGCTCACTTCCATTCTGTTGTGGTTATTGAGAATTACTACTTGTCTTAAGAGAGGACACTGCAGTGCTGAGATGCGCTGACACAGGTGTGAAAGCTTTGCGGGCAACAAAGAACGCCCCCACTCTGCATCCAGCTGCTTCTTCCTGTGTCTGCTGAAAACTCTAGCCTGTAAGATTGGATGGTGCTTTGGTGTTGACAGCTAAACCACATCTTTGCTGAAGTATATCACTGCCACTGAGCTAGGTACTACTTTCTAAGCAAGAGATATTTTTTTGTTAAAGAATGCTTTCTTCAGTATTCACACTCTTCCAAGGGTTCTGGCTTGCTTTCTCAAGTATTGGAGATGGGGTGCGCCCCATGTGAATGAGAAGGAATGAATGTATCAAAACTGGTCTCATATTGCTTTCTGAAGCAATGCTAGTGTGAATATAGTCCCTCTGTTTTAAAAAGGAAAGGAAGAGTGAAGTCATTTTTTTGTGGGGGTAACTGAACAGATGACTAGAGAAAACAGATTTCAAGATGGGGAGCATAAAATCCTCTGCAGCTATGAGGAGGCTGACTTTCCTCAGCGGATTTGGAGAAAATGTATTTCCATATGTAGATTCATCAGTATCTCAGTGATCATTTCCTTTGGAAGAATAGTTTCCTCTATGCAAGTTCTTGAGTGTTATTTTGTGTACTGCTTTTGGTGGTGCTAGAGTTCGTTTTCTTTATAACAGCTCCTGTGGTGCTGTGTTTTTTGGATTTGTGGTGAAAACAGTGTCGGTAACACACCAATGTGTTGGTTATTGCTGAGCAGTGCTTACACAGAGTCAAGGTCTTTTCTGCTTCTCATCCCACCAGTGAGTGGGCTGGAGGTGCACAAGAAGTTGGAAGTGGACACAGCCAGGAGAGCTGACCCCAACTGACCAAAGGGATGTCTCACACCGTATGATGTCATGCTCAGCATATAAAGCTGGGGGAAGGAGGAGGAAGGCGGGACATTCAGAGTGATGCTGTTTGTCTTCCCAAGTAACCATTATGCATGATGGAGCCCTGCTGTCCTGGAGATGGTTAAACACCTGCCTGCAGATGGGAAGCAGTGAATGAATTCCTTGTTTTGTTTGCTTGCTTTACTTATTAAACTGTCAACACACAAGTTGTCTCAATTTTACCTTTCCTACTCCCATTTCCCATCCCACACAGTGGGGAGTGAGTGAGCAGCCGTGTGGGACTTAGCTGCCTACTGGGGTTAAACCATGACATTTGGTAACAGCTCTAATAGAGTTCATTAAAATGCTGCAGCATTAGTAGCAGTACTCAGGGAAAGGATCCAGGATAAACTTCTTGGATAACTTGCTTTAGAGTCAGATCTGCAAAGGGCAGTTAACTTTGTCTTATTACAGTGCTTATTTCTGTCTACTTTCTCTAGTTGTTTTCTGAGGAGAGTAACTGTGGATTTTGTCTTTCTAGCTGTAGAATATCCTGGCAAAGGAACCTTAAGAAAAAAAAAAATCACCATCACTTGTTGATATCTGTTGTTCTGCAAACAGTAGTCTTAACACATAACTTGCAAAATGGATTGTGCCTGATGGGGACATTGCTAGTAGCTAGTCAGAGGGCGGGTTTTATGTCACTGAATGATAGATAAACATATAAAAAGTAAAATTTGGGCTTTGTGAGCAAAGCCTTCTGCAGAAGTTTCTCTTCAGGCTTATATCTTGTTGTAGGCCTTTCATAATAAGGTCACCGATTATTTGAGAGATTGGGGAGAAGCAGTAAGTGATCACATATAGACCAGTAAGAGCTCAAAAAAAGTCTGAGACATACTCCCTTATAGTTAGTCATTTACATGACAATTGAAGCATATCACCAAGGTACATGTGGAGGTAAAGTGTGTCTATGGAGAACTAGTGGTTCAAGGATTTCCCAGCTCAGTGAAGGTGATTTTTTTTTCAGTTGTGAAGGAAAGTAATGTATTGAAGAGTTATATGATGATAGTATGTTGTTCTGTTAAGCTGCAGTAGGAGCCGTTCTTGTAACAATGTAAGGCCTTTTCTCATAGCAGAATTATTTGCGAGTCTGTACCAGGTTGCTTGTATAGTGTCCATATACTGTGTATTAAATTTAAAGTGGAGTTTAGATAACATGTTTTTCTCCAAATCACACTTCTCTCCTCCCCCCATACCACAATATCTACTTGATCACATAGAATTCATGAAACTGGGGATGTTGTTTTGCAATAGATAAAAACTTCTAGTATTAATTTATATTTTAATATATTATGTAATTTCAAGTGATTATATGGATGCATGCATATTTCAAATATTATAGTGTTACTGATGAGTAGATTATTTGTATATATTCCTTTAATCAAATGATGCTTGCATTTGAGTAACTAGTAGCAGATTGCCAGTGTCGTCAGAAAGGGGCCCATAAGAGGAAGAGGCGTATAAGAATACTGCTAATTCTGTAGAAATAATTGGGTTACCATGTGTTTCTGCTGCTGTCTACTTCTAGTTTTTCTATGTGATTAAATAGCTGTAGCTTACCAATTTTAATGAGTAATTTGATTGTGATGCCTTTGTGCCAGAAGAGACCTGCATTTTGAGAAGCCTTGTAACAATTCTGTAGGAAGATACTTGTTTTAAAAGAAATTTTTAAAATTAATGTGTTTAGTCTGTAAATGTACTGTATTAATTTTTGGCTAAATGTAGTCAAACAGATTTTAAATATAACCTTGCTAGTGAACTCTGGGGTTTTAAAGCTGTTTTTCTGACTCAAGTTTAGGACTTTAATGTATTAATTTTCAACTTTACCTGTGAGAGGTGAGGACTACTGAAGATAGACTTGCATGGAATATGAGAGAAACTATCTTGTATATGAAACTATCTTGTATCAATTAGTTGTTGGTCTTTTAAAGTTGTGAAATACCTTTAAAACTTCTGTTGAAGAAAGTCTTCTTACCCCACAGTGTTCATAGGGAAAGTACTGAAACGACTCTATGCTGAGACTTCATCATCTTCTCTTGCGCATACCTCGAATAGAGAAGAGGAGGCAGTTCTCAGAAATGTGGCCTCAAAATCTGAAGAAAAAAATTTGGGTAATGTTCAGAATTCATCAGCAGTCACTAGCACGTCAACTGATACACCCAACGAATCATTGCAAGGTGAGACTGCACAGTCCCTTTTCTGATAATATGCTTTTAAATATACTTTACTTGAGAACAGTATAGTATCTACTTTTTTCATCTATTGATACCAACAGACAAATCTGAATACAAGTGGTACGTGATACTAGAACACTTGAGGTCAGTGCGTAAGTCATGTGAAAGCCAAGAAATGGTCTTGATGTATATGCATGAATGCAGCATTTAGCAGTGGCTCACATGGAATTTCAGTGTAAGCCATAACTGTCTTTGGTGTAATGTCTGTTGAATAGTGAGAAAATTACTTATACTGGTACAACTCTGCTCAGCCATTGGAGATACAGGAAGATTGGTGGGAATACAGGATCCAGCACTTCCTCCTGCCCTTGTGTTGCAACAGAAACCCCATGGGGAACATAAACACAACAGAAGGTAGATTCAGGCACTATGTTAGTACCCTGCTAAAGAGCATTATTTTGTGTGTGTTTATGAAATGAAAGTGGCATATGAATTTTTTTGACAGGTAAGTAAAAGTCCTTTTTCCAGTGGGTTGTAAAATGTGGATGCTGTGCCAAAATATGAAGGAGCTGCAGTGTGAGATAGCTGTGCTATTACTTGTGAGTGAAAGGCTCTGTGTGCAACTATAGAAGTGTGAACTGCTTCGTGTTTTAGCTTATCTAAAACCAAATTTTGCCATCACTGACAGGGGTGGTTAAAATGACTTGAAATAAAAAGGCATGTTTCCTGAGAGTATAAACAGCTTTCTGTAGGGGAGGTGCTCAGCTAGACCTGTTACTCTCAAACAGGGAAGAACTGATTGTGAATGTGGTCTGGGGCAGGAGACTAAAGTCCTAATGAAGTGAGCAAAATGAGTAGTAGGATTAGAACCCTGTGCTATAGAAGAACAGATGTTAATCCTGTTCAGGCCTCTGCTTGGTAGAATTGAATAAATAACTGGTCTGAATTGCAGAGGAGCTCTGGAGAGCTGGCAGATCTTCAAGAATAACCTCAAAGCAGAAAAATGGCTAATTTTGACATGCAGAAAACTAAGCAAGTGTGGCAGGATACCTGACTGAGCTTGGACATGTCAGGGAGTAGCAAGGTGAGGTAAGGCTAGCAGGAACAAGCATGTCTGGTAACAGTAACCAGGTTCAGCTAACAGTCCAGGGACACCAGGCAAGTCAACAGTGACAAGGCAGGTCTGAGGTCAAGACAGTATGTGTCTTGACATTAAAAAAAGCCTTGAAGAGGGTTGCAGTGATAAACTTCTAGGCAAAAGATAAACCAGTTACCCATCTGTGAAACCAACAGATAACCATTCCTAACCATAACTAACCATTCTTTATTTAAGGACCTTTTGCACAAATAGTCATCTACATATTGTGATTTTATGGCATTGGACACTGAAAGTACATGTTTAGTGATAGGCTGTATGATTTGGATCTATAAACTGTGTGGCCTTGGAAGAAGAAAAGCATAAAGGCAACGATTGAGATTTATGATCATATACTATTTTAAATAACTTCTTTCTTGTCGACCAAATGTTATGGGCATAACTGTAAAACAGCTGGTCATTTAATTAGCAGTAGTCTAAGATGGACAGTGGAAAATGAGAGGGGGTTTTTGTGTAGATACGAACTCCTTTCTAGTTTGAAAGTAATTATTTCAGTCCTATAAAATCTACTGAAAATTTTAATTTAGTGTCAGTCAATAAGAAACGAGGATTTCTTTAAAAAGAAGCTGACTTAAAGTCTAAGTATTTTCTAGCATCAAATAACTTTTACAGTAAAACTCATCACAACGTTCTACTTGCCTTTAGCAGTTATTTTCAAATTGTGAAAATGCCATTATGGTTATGCATAAACTAGCCCCCCGTAGATTCTTATATTTATTGGAATGCAGTTTGCAGCATTGCCTTAAATGTCTGCATCTTGAACTGTAACAGTGAATTATGCCCATAAAATTTAAAGATCATATTTTTATATCCTGTAAATATTTGCATTTATACGCCCCTTTTGAGATCAAGTTGAAGTTGAGATGCTTAAGTATATAGAAGATCAGGATCCATGTTAATGAGTGGTTCTCACTTAATTTTGGAAGATTAATAATTTAGTATCAATAGGTTGTCCCATAAGGCTCCCCACACAGTTCTGAAACTAAAGCTTATGATAAGACCCAGAATAACTAGAGATTGAAGGAAATTTGAGGGACACTGTCCTCTTTTACTTTAGAGTGATCTTTTGAATGGTATTTGCATTTTCTTTAAGAAGGTGGTAGTTCTCTTAGGGATGGAGAAAACATGTGGAGGTGCCACGCTTCTTCTGAACCCAGAGAATGAGAGTAGTCACTTATAAAAAAAGCTTCTCTTTTCAAGAGATATTTTTTTAAAAAGTGACTTAAACCCAACAAACCCAAACATCTGTCTGTATCAAAAAATTTCCATTCAAGGACATGCTAAGTTGTACCTTCCCTTTGGATTTTAGTTGTACTGAATTAGATTTTTTTCCCTGTTCTACCAAAGCACTCAGTGAAAAAACAAATGTGACCAAAATAGGAGTTCCTGCCTACCTCCTGGACAATTAGATAAGATTTTCTAAACATTTATCACTTGATTCTTCCATTGCAAGACCTGTAGTTCTTAATTTCAAAAGATATAGAAAAAACATTTTTTTTTCTTGCTTCACCATAAAATTAAGGAGGGTCTAGATAACCAGCTTTATTACCTTAATATTTGTTATGCATATGTGTGATAAACCTGAGCCTTCTTGGCAAGCAGAATATTAGAGAGTGAATGGAAAACAGAAAGCTCCTATGAATAAGAGGTTTTAATTTCTTTTTTCCTAAGCTTGTGAATATGCTTCCAAGTACAGTATTATAAATGTTAAAATACTTGCTGTGCCACAAAAAAAAGTGTCTGGCAGGAGACTGAGAAAATATTTCTAGGTACCGATTACTTGCTCAGGTATGGGTTTTGACTAAATTCTGTTCTGATGGTTGGTTTTGTTGGTTTCTGACCCTTGTTAGGGCAGGATCTACTTCCAACAAAGATTAATTTTGTGGAGAATGTTTCTCTTGATCTGCAGTTCTGTGATTTCTTTACTACTTGTTGATACTTTAAAACCTCACTAGTTTTTTTTAATACCTTTATAATATATATTCAAAGCAGACCTACATGCCTCTGACTAGAGACTTGCTTATTATGCAATGGGCTCTTTCAATGATCTTCTTAGTCTTGGACCTTTTTCTTGGTCAGAATTACAACACTTTTATGGGATTTAGGATTTACTGATCAATGTTTAGCATCTTCCTTATAAAAATTAAAATTTAAGAGTTGCTGAAGAAGCATGATTATGTACTAGTGAAATGTATAGTATTCAGTTTTTCTGTTTAAAGCATCCTGTTCTACTTCTGGTTTTTCTGTTTTCCCTAATTCTGTAAAAGGAAATTGAAATGCAGAAAGCTTAGGCAGAGTCTCAGGTCTCATGGAGACAACCTATTTGATCTTTGTCTCCTTCATTTATTTAAGAAAGAGATAATGAAGAAAAATACTAAGCTATTGTTACTCATAAATTCTAGGGGTTTTTTTTAGAAAAGATCATATTATGCTATATAAATAGACAAAAAGCATTTTACTCAAATGTGAATGTCTATCAACTGTGAAATAACCCAGCATTGTTATCCTATATATGGAGTTTCTGTCAAAATTCAGTACAGCTATGTGATATTTGTGTGTGTGTGTGTGTTCTTACTTTTTCCATTTAAGTTATTAATGCTGACAGTATACTGCATTTAAGAAATCATCACTGGGACACGTGGCCTGTGTCGTTACTCATCCTAATCCTGTCTCCCTGCAGCCGTTCAGTTACAGAAAAAAGTTTGTGGCAGAAGTGCCTAGAAGACAAAACTTGTCTAAAAAAATATGCCTGGACAGCCCTGACTTTTAGATAATTGAATTGATGAAGTGCATATGCTTGAGAAGTTAAACTCCAGCGGTACCCAATGCAGTAAACAGCTTTAGAGACTTGTTAAACAATTCAGCTTTGTTTCAGTTAATTAATCTGAAAAGCTGTCTATTGTGAATAAGCTAAAGAGCAATGGAGATTATTATACAACAAATTGTTGTCACACACTCTTGTATTCTTCTCTCAAGGGTTTAAAAATTCTCTCATTACATGCTGTTACAGTGGCATTATACTGTGAAAATGGGACAGATATATCCAGAACCAAGTAAGAGTATTTGACTGAAGACACCAAGCTCTGGTGGCTATGGTAGAAATGGTGCCCAACCAGATTTACAAGCTGGTAGCTATATACTTGGGGAGAATATAGACATCTGGGTTTAGGGGAGGAGCAGGGAGAAACCAAAACAAAACAAAAACTGAACCACAGACAGACCTCTCTATTCAGACTGAGTGGGCTGCATGTATAATATCTGTAACTTCTGTTGTGACAGAAACAGCCTTGTAGCTCAGTCTCCAGTTCCCCTAGCAATACTACCTTTTTTTTTTTTTTTTTTTTTTTTTTTTTTTTTT